>NC_083845.1:1177448-1423922 GCF_015708825.2 Lethenteron reissneri | reverse complement strand
GCAACTTGGGAGATTTGAGGAAGAGAACGCGTTGCGAGGGCAGCGTGGGTTGAGGGCGGATTGGTGAGGCAGGCAACCAAAGGGGAAAGAGAAGACCAAAGAGCAGATGTCAGACCTCACAAGTCACAGCCAAGCTTAGCCACGAGTTGAGCGTTTCCTGACAAACTCGCCAACCACTCGCACGTGTTTACCAATTAACTCCCTGCCACCCCCATTCAAATACACACGCCGACAAATCGACAGCGGTCACTGCACCGGCCCCCCTCACCCCCCCCCCTCCCACCACAGGCCCCGCGAGGGCAGCTCGGAGTGCAACCCCGGACCATGACGCGCTCCGACACGCCCGACCTCATCGCCTCCGCCCTGCGTCGCCCCCGCGGGTCCCCCGGCGGCGCTCGCCCCGGCGCTTGGCCCGGCACCCTCGCCCCCTGGGCCTCCGAGCCGCCGACACCCTCGTGCCGCAAGCGATGCCCCGGCTCCGCGGCAGCCGCTATGTCTGAGAGCGCCGCCGGTCGGCAGCTGGCGCCAGCACCGGCGCGCCCCCAACCCAAGCCGCCGTTACCACGCCGGCCCCCCTGGATCACGCCGGGCCCGCTGTGCGCGTCCAGCCCCGAGCTGCTGATGCCGAGGTTTGCGTCGTGCCAGCCCGGACCTCCGGCGCCGTGGCCACCGCCGCCAATGGTGCCGGGGCCGCTCGCTGAGTGGCGCCGCTCGCGGGCGCCGGCGCAGTATCTGACGCCGCTGCGCAGGGCGGTGGAGGAGCGGGCACGTGAGGCGGTGAGTCGCAGCACCGGCTCACTGGCCACCAAGAGCCAGCTCTACGACATCCACCCCAGCAAGTACCAGACGCGGCACGAGCGGCCCTACCACCATGTGCCCATCCCGCTCATCCCTCGGGAAGCGGGCTCCGATCGCCGGCGCGGTGACTGGCGCCGGGAGCCATCTACTGCCACGACACCATCACCAACATGGACGCCCCGGCGTGGCCTGCTGGACGCGACACTCTCAGTGCACGAGCCCGGCCGGAGGGCACCGGCGGCGACGTTCACGTTCCGGTCGACGGGGACGCCGCTCCACCCATCCGATCGCCGGCTCGCCACGTCGGCCTCCAGCTTGAGCGGGGCACTGTCGCATGTGCGGCAGAGGATCGACCTCCACCCGCTGGACTCCACACGCTACCGGTCGTCGCCGGCACGCCAGGAGCAGCCGGTGAACTGGGCGCACAGCCGCTCAGAGCCGCACATCCCAGCGAGCGCTGGCTACGTGCCGTCGCGCCACCTCTTGCCAACGCCGGCGTACCTGGAGGGCCGACGCACGTCTGACACGGCGCTGGTGCCGACGCCGACTCCTCCAGCGCCCCCCACTCGAGGCTCATCATTCTGGACATTCTCCCGATCGCTGGACAACCTCTACGCGTGCTTGGCGGAGCGCCGGCGTGGTGATGGCACTCGCAGCCGTGAGGGTCGGCCGACTCCGACTCCGACTCCACCACCACGCTCGGCACCGCCGCGCTCTGACCGCATCCCCGTGGTGCAGCTGTCACGATCGCCGCGCCGCTACGCTGCCCTCTCGCTCTCCGAGAGTGCCATCTTCAGCAAGGCGAGCGGGCCCAGCTGGCGCCTTGCACCATCCATTACTATCACCGACAACGAGCTCTCGCCAGTGGGTGGTGGTGGCGGCAGCCGGTCGATGGAGGAGCTGCGTGGAGGCGACGGCGCCGGCGTCGGCGGTGGTGCCACCGATTACTTGGGCTTCGGCAGCCTGGCGCTGCACAAGACGGTGTCGCCGGCATCACCTGTTGCCAGCCAGGAGCTCGACGAGATCCTCACTGACATCGCGGTGCACTCCTCGCCGCGACTCTCCGACGAGTCCAGCGCGCAGTCTGACCGCTTCGCCCAGCAGCTCCACAGCCTCATTGACAGCGATGATGGCGGCGGTGCCAGCGGCCGGGAGAATGAGGCCGGGGAAGAGGAGGATGCGGAGGAGTACAGAGAGGAGAGACCAGCGGACGGAACTGGCCGAGCATGCCCGGCGTCCCCCGCCAGCCGATTGCGGCACCGGCGCCTCTCCGAGGCAGTTGCACCGGCGCCGGCGCCCACCTCGCTCTGCCGTCGCGTGCTGCGGCTGTGCCGCACCGACGCCGAGTCGCGCCGCGTGCTGTCTAGGGCGGCGCGGGTTGGGTACCTGTCCCGGGGGCGTGGCTGCCTCTTTCTGGGCTTCCCGGGTCCGGCGTCAGCATCAGCGTTCCTGCGGCACGGCCTGGACGGCCTCCTGGTGTCGCCCGCCTACCTCTCTCTGCGCGAGATCCAGGCCCATGCGCGGCGGCTTGGCGACTACGTGCATGGTGAGCGGATGTGGCGGCAAGCGGGCGGGTGGCATCGTTGATTTGGGCACTCTGCAACTGCAACGTTCTCTCACACCCTGTTCTACAGACTCCGGTAACACAACCTGCTACCTCCTCGGAGGTGCCGGAATATAATGCTGTGGTGAGCAATGCCACGGGGAGGGAAGGCTAATTTCATGGCACTTGTAGCCACCATAGGGGCCAAGGGGGGCTCTGGACAGGTGTGAGGGGCTGGTAACCCCTCCACCTTCAGTTTAATTACCACTAAACTACGTGGAAAAAGTCTAACTTAACTTATCCTGGAGGCTCCGGGGGGACAGGCGTCTATGACGTCTCCTGGCCAAACCCCATTTGGCGGAGCCAGGAGACTGAGCCCGTACCCTCGGAGTTCCTCCAGAAATGGCAAAAAGCCACTGCGAGTCACCATGTGGAATGTTCTAATGCTCACTAAAGAGGAGAGGCTGTCCACTCCCTTGTCGGGAGCTGGACTAGTACCACCTGACATTCAGGAGGTACAGTGGACTGGCTCTGGCTCCTGCCACCATGATGGGTAAAGAGTCCACTCCTGGGAGGTGGACTGCTAAACAACAGAAGAGTGGCTCTTCTTCTGAACAAAATAATGAATGAGGTGTGGGAGTGTGGTGAAAGAGGTGTGGGAAACTGTAAGCCTCAGGCTACTGTGGACTTGCCTCCCAATAAACCGGAATCAAAGAATGGTGGAGGTAGTTACTTATGCCCCCACCCAAGGTGGACATCAGTGGAGGGATGCAAGGCTGATGAGTCAGATGCCTTCTTTGACCTGTCCCAAGTGCTCGCAAAAGTGGGGGATAGAGTCATCCTATTGGCTGACTTTAATGTTCGAGTGGGTCATGATGCAGGCACCTGAGCTAGAGTCAGGGATGCAACCTAGGGGGGTTGGGGGGGTATGCAGCGTAGTGAGACACATAGGGGCCCCGAATCAACAGATAAACAAGTTCAAAATGTTGAGAAAAATGATTCACAATAAAATATTCCAACAATTAACCATAACCCGCCAAAAAACATTGTTACAAATGAAAAAAATATATTTCTGAAATATACACACAAAGTAAAATATAGTAAGCGCTACTGGTGTGTGTTACTGAAGACAATGGTTTTTGCTAACTTACATGCACATGAAAGCAAGACACATGATAATTGTAAGTATTTTAATATTTGACGAATACTGTCACTGTGAGACTGTCCTCCTCTAAACCCAATACACAGTGCAACTCAAATAATAAAGTAATCCCTCGGGTAATGTTTTTAATCTGTTCCACGAAAACTACTGTAAACCGAAATAACTGTGAATATAATTCACTCATAAGGTGATAATATAATAAGTAAAAATCACTGAGTCTGCAATAGAGCTGTTTCCACTGACAAAAAAAACGTTACAGTTATAATGTAAAAAACCCAGTCGAGGTCTCATCACTCATAAATAGACATCGCTGATTGGCTGAGGTGATGGCTCAGCCCCACTTATGAGTGCTGAGATTGGCCGAAATTGGTACCCGCCTTCATAACGTAAACATACCATTAATCAACATCTTAACATTAAATCGAAACCATGGGCTCCTTTGGGAGGCGAAACGTTAACAGACAAACCGTTAACTGATGTCACTGTTAACCGAGGGACTACTGTATATATATAGCCCACATGTTATTGTAGATGGGTTAAAATATCTGTAGCTATTTCAGTAAAAGTAAATCGGGAGAAAGGAAAGGGGTCTACAGATGTATCTTGCATACCCCCCTTGAAATAGTCGTTGCGCCCCTGGCTAGAGTGATTGGAAGGCATGGACCTGATCAGCTCAATAATAACAGTAAGAGGCTGTTCGACTTCTGTGCAGCCCATGGGCTTGTCATTACCAATACATTCCGGTATCCGCGCATCCCCACAACATCATGGATGCACACCGGGTCAGAGCAAGAACGTCTTCTGCACTATATAGTGATGGAACAGCGGATGCGGGCCCATGTCCTTGACACCAGCACCTTCCGTGGAGCTCATCTTCCCACTGACTATAGTCTTGTTATCTGTAAGATGCCACTCCAGATGCCACTCCAGTTACGTAACGCTGTGTAGAAACTACTTGGTCTATCCCACCACATGAAGCTTCTGGTTTTCTTGGTCATAGTCATACCCTCCCTTCTAAGTGCTAGAGAAAAGATGGACTGATATGGTAGAGGAGGGTATGGAGCTGAGTGGTCTTACTGGTGACTGCTGTCAGCAGTGTCAGGATCGGCCTCTCTGAAGGAGGCTCGTGAAGGACGCTACTGGGCAGTTGGAGGCAGATGCCAGAGGAGCAACGCTCACAACAACGAGCGGAGCGCTGGGCAGCAAAAAAGCACCAAGTTGATACAGTACAGGACACAGGTGATGCTTCTGCCAGTCGCCTCAGTGAGTCAACCGATGGCACTTGGGCCTGTGCCATAACATCCTGCCAGTGGGCCTTCGACACTTCACGTGGCCTCAAAGTACACCCAACCTGGCCCACATGCCGTGATGACGTAACCACCGCTGAATGGCAAATGGCGGTTGTTATTCAGTGTGTAGGTTGTGTGTTCTCTCCCCCTGTTCTACAGAGTGAGTGGAGGCTGTGTGTTATCTCCCCCTGTTCTACACAGAGAGAGCGAGTGCAGGTTGTGTGTTCTCTCCCCCTGTTCTACACACAGAGAGAGTGCAGGTTGTGTGTTTTGTCCCCCTGTTCTACAGAGAGAGAGAGAGTGAGTGGAGGTTGGTGGTTCTCTCCCCCTGTTCTACAGAGAGAGTGCAGCATCGCTCCCTGACTGTGGAAACTGGACAGGACACCATGAACACAAACCTGAATGAATCTGACTGACATTTGCAGCGATGCAGTGATGGACGCCTGTAAACCAGGCAGTTGCTGGCAGCTGCTCACAATTCCTCAAGTGTATTTTTGGTGACCTAAGACACACATCTCGACCATTACATTCATACACACACATGTTGTACCGTTCTTAATTCTCTGTAAAGCGCCTTGGTTAAGATACCATATAAGTGACGTCAAGATAAGATCTCCTAGCCACCGTAGCCCCTTGTGGTGCCTACGAGGGTCTCCCGGGTGACCGGGTCATTCAGGCCCCACGCCTCAAGGGAAATCGGAGTCCGCGGCTCTCTCCCTCCACCTGTGCGGGTGCTGCACCTCACGCTGCATTCATTTTGCTGTCCTTGGTTCAGTTTTATTCACCGAGGGTTCGTTAAGGGTCGGGTTATTTGCTGCAAGAGAGCTGTGAGGGCCCTGCTGTGGGGCGCCGCGGTGGTTGATGTGTTTCCTCCCTCGCATGGTATGGAGGAGTTCGTGGGTTGGATCTCGACCCTGATGATACCTCTATATTTGGAGTTTGCATCTCTCTCTCCCCGTGGATTTTTCTCCGGGCCCTCCTGTTTTCCCCCCTTCACATTTAGAATCAACGTCATGCATTTAGAGTATTCGGCTACTATACATTTCCTCGTGATGGTAAGCCACTTTGTTGTGCTATCATTTGTGGCCAGGTCGCTTCTAGAAAAAGAGCTACATAGCTCAGTGGACCTTACTTGGTAAAATAAATATAGTTTAGTTTTCGTATGAGTCTCGATGGGTTTCTCGGCCTCGCTGTGCGCTGCGTTGCACCGCTAGTTGAGTAGTTAACCTCACGTTCAATAAACCCTCGGAGCCAGGATGAACGTCCGACTCCAAACGTCATTTATTGAGTTTAACGAGGTAAAACTGGTGAGAAAACACAGATACAGCATCTGTTATAACCCGGAAACACCAACACAATGAACACCACAGCACCAGAACATTGTCCCAGATAACATGCTTCCCAGCAATAGACCCTGGATGGACCAGGCCCCCACACTACCACTGAACAACTACACAAGAGCACAAGCCGCTGCGTTGCATAAAGGCACATCGTGTATTCATCACACTGCACCCCAAATGTACAGCATTACACATAACACTAAACTGTGGATGAGATACTTCGTCATCTTTGCTCTCAGGATCGCAACATAGCCACCTGGGCACAAGTCTGACTCGACCTACTAAATCACAAGTAACATCCACAATAAGGAAAGTTTCAGGCTTCGTTGATAACTAGGCCTCGTATTTACCACAACAACTTAAAGGCATTTACATCACTATAACGGTCATTCCAACATCAACAACAGCATTGCCACTATTATAAGAACATAAACAAACTTACAGACAATGCTTCTCAAAGACCCATGATGGACAACTGCGGCTGGCTTCACTGGGACGCGATGTGTGCCGCCATCTTGAATAATGTGCGTAATGGCCGACACCCGCGTGGTTAAGCGGGAATCTTAAATCGCAACTTCCTGGTCACGTGACCAAAACCAGCATCAAAAACAGGAAATTCCTGTGTACATACGCCCCCCACCCCCATCTGCCGTGAGGCAAAACTCCTGCCTTGAGGCAGAACAATGGGTATTGTTCTCTGGGTTTCTGTGGTTCAATACGAGTCCCTGGATCTCTGTGGGTCTCTATAAGTATGTGTCGCTGTGGATCTGTATTTGTCTATGGGTCTCTGAGTGTGGGTCTTTATGGGTCCGTATAAACATGCGTTGACAGCATTTGGCTGCTATAAAGGAGCTATATAGCTCAGCGGGCTTTACCTGGTAAAATACGAAATAGTTTAGTTTTATCGTCGTGCAGCTGTTAGCGCACTAGCCTTTATGGCGCGACGACTCCGCTACCGAGCCTCGGTATGAGCACCGACCTCTTCACGGAAGGAGGCCATGGGCCTCACGGCATGCACCCCCCCCCCCCACTCCGCTTGTAGAGCTGCAGACTGCTGGCTCTGAGTATGACCCGGACTCGCGCTTCGTGCTCAGCGTGAGCGTCTCAGCGCCCGCTGGGCCGCTCACCGCCCGCCGCCTCGCCAAGATCCGGCTGGCCCCGGCTACGACGCCACCGGCGCTGCCTCCTCCGTCGTCCCCCTCCTCCGCCGCAGCCGCCTCGGCGTCCGATACGCTCATCCTGACGCCGCCGGCTGGTGCCGGCGACGGGGAGCGCCCCGGCGCGGAGGGCCGTCGCTCCCGGGAGTTGGCGCTCACATCCATTCAGCGGGAGCTGCGGGAGCGAGGGGTGTGCCTGCGCCGGGACCACCCGCGGCACTACGCGGCGCTGTGCCGCTACGTGGAGACGGGCAGCCGCCCGCCACCTGCCGCCATCTACCCGCTGGACCGGCGAACCGGGCGCCGCTTCCTGTGCCTCCTGCTGCCGGCGTCCGAGCCGCTGGCGCTGGGCTGGGTGGACAGCCCCAGGCTGCTGCGGGATCTGCTGTGACGGCGCTGACCCACGGGGGGGTGAAACGAAAAACCGGGCGGCGATCGGCATGGAGACCACGGCTCCAATTCACAACTTTAGGGGTTCCAAAAAAACCTGCGATGCATCACAGAAGATGTCACGATACTAAAGGCAAAGATCCCCCCACGGGTATATGATGAAAACATTTTTTATTGCGATTTTACCCTTCCTGGCAATAAAACATGAGTTGTGTTAAGATGTTCAAACACCAAATAGATACACCTATAGCAAGGCGTCAAGTCTGCATTCGCGACACGTACTTGCGGCAAAACATGCAAACAAACATGCTCTTCTTATTTTTCATCATTTTTGATACTGGCAAAATGCTCCCATAGATATAAATGCTCAACCGAGCTGTATGTGTTCTGATACGTGTCTTTGTATTGTTCGCCTTTTGGCATTCTCTGGAATAACATTGGTGTAGAAACTAGGCCACAAAGAAGGCTATCTCTGGTGTAGGCCAATTAGTTTCAAGGACAATGCGTGTATCATTTTCAGAGCATGTGTATTTGCGTGTTTTGCCACAAGTATGCGTGGTTAATGCAGACTTGATGCCTTGCAAAAAGTATATATTTGGTATTTGAACAATCGTAACACATATTTTATTTCCAAAAAGGGTAACACCTATTCTTATACTTTTTGGATCTTTCGGTAAAGTCACATAGATAGGTTCAAAGAAAATAACAACACAAATAGCAAAAAAACTACGACGTTTCAATCTCAACACAAGCAGTCGTCATCAGCAAAAGGGGTGTTAGCTTCGAAAGACAAACTGTTTATAAAGATTTGAAATGGGCGTAGCCAAAACGTCAGCAGCCAATGTTAAAGTAAGTGGTGGGTACCGACTGCGGCGGTGGTGGGTTTTTCTCCTAACCCCCCTTTTCCTGATGACGACCGCTTGTGTTACAATCGAAACGTCGTAGTTTTTTGTTTGTTTTCCTTGAACCTATCTACGTTACTTTACCGAAAGACCCAATGAATATTAATTCCTGCAGTCACGAAAGCTTTAAGTTAAAATTTAACCTATTCTTATTTTTCATCATTTTTTATGCTGGCATAAAGGTCTCATAGATATCCCCCATATACCCTCAACAGCCTGTTAGGGTAAATGCTGTTAGTAGCGAGTAGCAGCACCTATGAAGGCCGGAATTGGCACATGAAGGGGGTGGGTGTCTAAAACCACGCCCGACTGCCTTTGTTTCCTCAGTGGCGGATGCTTACACACCAGCCTTGACGGAGGCCCAGGACCGGTTCAGATAATCGTCACTGGTGTTGTTGGCCATGGGTGGGTATCGGGCTCGGGTCGTTGTTTTTTTTTTCATCGCAGCGTGCTACCGTTGCGCTGCTGCATCATGGTTCATATTATGATCATTATTATGACCCAACTGGCAACCTGAATCCGGCATGGGAAGACCTCACAGCAGATGGCGGGACACTGTCAGGGAAGAGCTGTAGGTCTGTAAGTCTGTGGATCTCTGTGTGCGTCTGTGGGTCTCTGTGTGATGAGGCTGTCAGGGCAGCTTCAGGATCTTGTGGAGGGTGGGTAGTTGTGGCATCTACATCTTTGACCGAGATGACATCTTCACTTTGATCTTGAATGTCCTGGCACGACTTGACAGATTTGGTCGGATGGGAAACAATGGCCTCACTCAACAAGAGGCTGATTCTGTGAAAACCCAAGGACAGGTGGTAACCCTCCCTTCAGGGTCTGTGGTGATGAACCCATCCTGGATAGGCACCTTGTCCTGTTGCTGCTGCTTCCTCCCACAAGAACTGCAAGCACTGCAAAGGGATGCAGAGTGGTGTGGAGAGAGAGGCGTGCTGAGACAGGAGGAAGAGGAGCACGCGGGTGCGAGGATGCACTCAGGTCTTGAGAGCCCATCACACGGGACTGTCAGGGGAGTATGCAGCATTGGGGTGGGATTGGGCAGTGCGCGTCGTGGTTCCGGTGGCTAGGAGACGTGAACTACGTCGCCTACAGGAGGTCGTGGGTTCGATCCTGACTGACGCCTGTTGTATATTTGGAGTTTGCGTGTCTCTCTCTCTCCCCCCGTGGTTGCGTGGATTTTTCTCTGGGTCCTCCGGTTTTTTCCCTGCACATTCAGAATCAACGTCAATCATTCAGAGTATTTAGCTGCTGGTTGAAATTTCTACGTGATGATATGTCACTTTATTCAACTATCATTTGTGGCCAGGTTGCATCTGATAAAGAGCTATGTAGCTCAGTATTGAATGAGCCTTACCTGGTAAAAAAAACAGTTTGTTCTCCTATAACGCTGCATGTTTTCATAACGCGATGAATCTATTACGGAACAAAATCTTTATAACGTGGATGCAAATTGTATATAACAAGATTGAGCGAACAGAACTACGTCGCGTGAGTAGGAATAAGCGGTCGTGCGGCCGCCTGGGTGTAGCGTCACACAAGGCATTGGGATGCTGCTGGATGCTTCTAGTTGCTACCCACGTGCCTCGGTCTTCGTTCGACCTGCGTTGCGCATCTCCCGTTATCGCGGACTGTGCTTCACCCCCCTATATTTGATATTATTTATTATAACGCCATGTTTCCATAACGCAGTGTTCTTCAGGAATGGAACTACAACTACCGCCGCCACGTTATAGGAGAACACAGACTGTAGTTAGAATTGGAAGGGGGAGGCTCGTGGAGAGGCAGTACGAGCAATGATGGCCTCCGCATCCAGCAGCGGATAGACCGTGGCTGACGGCGGCAAATGCTGAAGCTTCTCGAGGCGATCGGAGAGGGAGGGGCGGTCTCATCCCCTGGGCGATAGCACAGGGTGCGATCGCTGGCGGTCGTGTCGGAAGACTTTAAACGCGCCGACGATTCCTAACCGCGGCCAGACCCGCGGGCAGGTGACAACATTTACGAAGGGGCTACGCTTCACCGATATCCCTCATCGGGGGTGAGACTGACGCGCATCAGACGCGGCGTTTCGCCACACAAACTGGTATTAGAAACGCCCACCCTTCCACGGCGGTCGGACATCTCGGATGGAAGAGGTGGTAGTTAATCGCATCTACCCCATACATACGCAAACCTGCCGAATGTAGAATAACTATTGGTGAACGCGTTCATGCGGCTGAGTGGACAGAGCCCACGTCGGAAGATTCGAATCAAAATCTTGATTGAGCTATAAAGCTCTTTTTTACAGATGTCCGGTATGGGGCACGGGCTCGGCAAGTTGCACCAACAAACACAATACACAACACAGATAGGTGTGCGAAATAGAGAAAATGTGAATATATATAAAAAACGTATGAGTAGAAATTGCATAAGTACATATGTTCCTGCCGATGTTTCGATACTAAACACAAGCTTGAGGCAAGGCAGCAAAACAACAACAGTCCCAGACCACACCAAGACAACAAAAATAGCACAGTCGCTCAATAAAGTGACGCAAAGATGTAAATGGCGCCGGCTACCTGTGCACCGTCGCTCTGCAGTCGCGCCAGCTGCTCCCCCGCTATGCGTACGCGACGTACGATGGTGCTGCGCTTGAGAATGACAATAATGTTACGCAGGCATACCTCGTAGAGTGCTCAGGTTGCGTTCTTGGTAAACGCAGTGCGGTACGAAACAGCATTATAGCAGGTCACTAAACATGGTTCCAATGGGGATGCGTTCTCGACAGTGCATTTTTTGTTTAACTATGAGCGATATATGAGGGCTTCATTGGGGTATCGGCAATGGCCTTAATAATGATATGTACACATGATAAATGCATGATAGCATTTTATTATTGAAAATAGTAACTTTTAAAAATGACATGAAAAAGAGAGTAACTTGAATACTCACCAGCGCATTTGGTCGGAGTTTGCATAAGGTTAACCATCGCCTACTATATGGTGGATCGTAACGTGGTACAGAACCTACTACTACTACTAGTACTACTAGTAGTAGTAATAGGTTCTACTACAAGAGATGGGATGGTGGATCTTAACGTGGTACAGAACCTACTACTAGTAGTACTACTAGTAGTAGTAGGTACCACTACTAGTAGTAGTAGGTACCACTACTAGTAGTAGTAGGTACCACTACTAGTAGTAGTAGGTACCACTACTAGTAGTAGTAGGTACCACTACTAGTAGTAGTAGGTACCACTACTAGTAGTAGTAGGTACCACTACTAGTAGTAGTTGGTACCACTACTAGTAGTAGTAGGTACCACTACTAGTAGTAGTAGGTACCACTACTAGTAGTAGTTGGTACCACTACTAGTAGTAGTAGGTACCACTACTAGTAGTAGTTGGTACCACTACTAGTAGTAGTTGGTACCACTACTAGTAGTAGTTGGTACCACTACTAGTAGTAGTAGGTACCACTACTAGTAGTAGTAGGTACCACTACTAGTAGTAGTAGGTACCACTACTAGTAGTAGTAGGTACCACTACTAGTAGTAGTAGGTACCACTACTAGTAGTAGTAGGTACCACCACTACTAGTAGTGGTAGGTACCACCACTACTAGTAGTAGTAGGTACCACCACTACTAGTAGTAGTAGGTACCACTACTAGTAGTAGTAGGTACCACCACTACTAGTAGTAGTAGGTACCACCACTACTAGTAGTAGTTGGTACCACTACTAGTAGTAGTTGGTACCACTACTAGTAGTAGTAGGTACCACCACTACTAGTAGTGGTAGGTACCACCACTACTAGTAGTAGTAGGTACCACCACTACTAGTAGTAGTAGGTACCCACTACTAGTAGTAGTAGGTACCACTACTAGTAGTAGTAGGTACCACTACTAGTAGTAGTAGGTACCACCACTACTAGTAGTAGTAGGTACCACTACTAGTAGTAGTAGGTACCACCACTAGTAGTAGTAGGTACCACCACTACTAGTAGTAGTAGGTACCACTACTAGTAGTAGTAGGTACCACCACTACTAGTAGTAGTAGGTACCACCACTACTAGTAGTGGTAGGTACCACCACTACTAGTAGTGGTAGGTACCACCACTACTAGTAGTGGTAGGTACCACCACTACTAGTAGTAGTGGGTACCACCACTACTAGTAGTGGTAGGTACCACCACTACTAGTAGTGGTAGGTACCACCACTACTAGTAGTAGTAGGTACCACCACTAGTAGTGGTAGGTACCACCACTACTAGTAGTGGTAGGTACCACCACTACTAGTAGTAGTAGGTACCACCACTACTAGTAGTGGTAGGTACCACTACTAGTAGTGGTAGGTACCACTACTAGTAGTAGTAGGTACCACCACTACTAGTAGTGGTAGGTACCACCACTACTAGTAGTGGTAGGTACCACCACTAGTAGTGGTAGGTACCACCACTACTAGTAGTGGTAGGTACCACCACTACTAGTAGTGGTAGGTACCACCACTACTAGTAGTGGTAGGTACCACCACTACTAGTAGTGGTAGGTACCACCACTACTAGTAGTAGTAGGTACCACTACTAGTAGTGGTAGGTACCACCACTACTAGTAGTGGTAGGTACCACTACTAGTAGTAGTAGGTACCACCACTACTAGTAGTGGTAGGTACCACCACTACTAGTAGTGGTAGGTACCACCACTACTAGTAGTAGTAGGTACCACCACTACTAGTAGTAGTAGGTACCACCACTACTAGTAGTAGTGGGTACCACCACTACTAGTAGTAGTGGGTACCACCACTACTAGTAGTAGTGGGTACCACCACTACTAGTAGTAGTAGGTGCCACCACTACTAGTAGTAGTAGGTGCCACCACTACTAGTAGTAGTGGGTACCACCACTACTAGTAGTAGTGGGTACCACCACTACTAGTAGTAGTAGGTGCCACCACTACTAGTAGTAGTAGGTACCACTACTAGTAGTAGTAGGTACCACCACTACTAGTAGTAGTAGGTACCACTACTAGTAGTAGTAGGTACCACTACTAGTAGTAGTGGTAGGTACCACCACTACTAGTAGTAGTAGGTACCACTACTAGTAGTAGTAGGTACCACTACTAGTAGTAGTGGTAGGTACCACCACTACTAGTAGTAGTAGGTACCACCACTACTAGTAGTAGTAGGTACCACCACTACTAGTAGTAGTAGGTACCACCACTACTAGTAGTAGTAGGTACCACTACTAGTAGTAGTAGGTGCCACTACTAGTAGTAGTAGGTACCACCACTACTAGTAGTGGTAGGTACCACCACTAGTAGTGGTAGGTACCACCACTAGTAGTGGTAGGTACCACCACTACTAGTAGTGGTAGGTACCACCACTACTAGTAGTGGTAGGTACCACCACTACTAGTAGTGGTAGGTACCACCACTACTAGTAGTGGTAGGTACCACCACTACTAGTAGTGGTAGGTACCACCACTACTAGTAGTAGTAGGTACCACCACTACTAGTAGTAGTAGGTACCACTAGTAGTGGTAGGTACCACCACTACTAGTAGTAGTAGGTACCACTACTAGTAGTGGTAGGTACCACTACTAGTAGTGGTAGGTACCACCACTACTAGTAGTGGTAGGTACCACTACTAGTAGTAGTAGGTACCACCACTACTAGTAGTGGTAGGTACCACCACTACTAGTAGTGGTAGGTACCACCACTACTAGTAGTAGTAGGTACCACCACTACTAGTAGTAGTAGGTACCACCACTACTAGTAGTAGTAGGTACCACCACTACTAGTAGTAGTAGGTACCACCACTACTAGTAGTAGTAGGTACCACCACTACTAGTAGTAGTGGGTACCACCACTACTAGTAGTAGTGGGTACCACCACTACTAGTAGTAGTGGGTACCACCACTACTAGTAGTAGTAGGTGCCACCACTACTAGTAGTAGTAGGTGCCACCACTACTAGTAGTAGTAGGTACCACTACTAGTAGTAGTAGGTGCCACCACTACTAGTAGTAGTAGGTACCACTACTAGTAGTAGTAGGTACCACTACTAGTAGTAGTGGTAGGTACCACCACTACTAGTAGTAGTAGGTACCACTACTAGTAGTAGTGGTAGGTACCACTACTAGTAGTAGTGGTAGGTACCACCACTACTAGTAGTAGTAGGTACCACCACTACTAGTAGTAGTAGGTACCACCACTACTAGTAGTAGTAGGTACCACCACTACTAGTAGTAGTAGGTACCACCACTACTAGTAGTAGTAGGTACCACCACTACTAGTAGTAGTAGGTACCACCACTAGTAGTAGTAGGTGCCACTACTAGTAGTAGTAGGTGCCACTACTAGTAGTGGTAGGTGCCACTACTAGTAGTGGTAGGTGCCACTACTAGTAGTGGTAGGTGCCACTACTAGTAGTAGTAGGTGCCACTACTAGTAGTAGTAGGTGCCACTACTAGTAGTAGTAGGTGCCACTACTAGTAGTAGTAGGTGCCACTACTAGTAGTGGTAGGTGCCACTACTAGTAGTGGTAGGTGCCACTACTAGTAGTGGTAGGTGCCACTACTAGTAGTGGTAGGTGCCACTACTAGTAGTGGTAGGTGCCACCACTAGTAGTGGTAGGTGCCACCACTAGTAGTGGTAGGTGCCACTACTAGTAGTGGTAGGTGCCACTACTAGTAGTGGTAGGTGCCACTACTAGTAGTGGTAGGTGCCACTACTAGTAGTGGTAGGTGCCACTACTAGTAGTGGTAGGTACCACTACTAGTAGTGGTAGGTACCACTACTAGTAGTGGTAGGTACCACTACTAGTAGTGGTAGGTACCACTACTAGTAGTGGTAGGTACCACTACTAGTAGTGGTAGGTACCACTACTAGTAGTGGTAGGTACCACTACTAGTAGTGGTAGGTACCACTACTCGTAGTGGTAGGTACCACTACTAGTAGTACTCCTAGTAGTACCTGCTACTACGAGGACTACTTTTGGTACCACTACTACATGAGTGTGAAACTAATAGTTCAGTGGGCTTTACCTGGTAATAACAAAAACTAATTAAACATTAGGAAATTCCACATTCCTGTTGCTAGGGCAAATATATCCACCGTTTACTTTCACCACACAGTGGTAATCATTTTATTGACCCTAGTAGATGATGGGCTGAATCAACCCCCAATGAGGTGGACACTCATCCAGGTTTGACCCGGTACGGTCCAGGAACTGGTGTCTGTGTTCGTGTGGCGGCATACATCGAATTGCACCGAGGTCTGCTACCGGCAGCGCTGTGCTCAACTGTATTGCAGGCACTGCACACTTCTGATAACAGACCACCTCGTGCTGACAGACATTTACTGACGAGTTTAGTATATCGTGTAAAAGGTGGAAACCCTACCACACACGTGTTGAACTACTCACTCACTCACCCACCCACTCATCGACACACTCGCCCACCCACTCACTCAACTACCTACCTGCTCACTCACCCACTCATCCACCCACGCATCCACGCATTAACTCACCAACTCATTCACTCACCCCGTTCATTCAATCACCCACCCACTCAGACACTCACGCATCCACTCTCAACTACTGACTCATCTACCCACCCACCCATTTACTTACTCACCTCACTCACCCCCTCACATGCCCCCCCCCCTATCCATTAACTCACCTAAACCCACCCACTCGCACTTTTGAGAGACCCAGCTGGCTGCTGTGTGGTGGACAATGTGGACAACAGAGTCCCCAACCAGGATGTGAACTCGCAACCTTCCGATTGTGAGCCATTCGCTCTATCACTGAGCCAAATGGCAGGGTATATATTTATGAAACCGCATCTGTATATATCTACATAACGCTGCGTGTAATCTCGGAGTGATCTTACTTCCTCCCCTTCCCACGGCTTTGCTTTGCTTGTGGCATCTTGAGAGCCAGTCCAGGTGCGCAAAGGATACCCAGGTGCAGACTCTGTCCAGTCGTCAGCCGCAGCAGTTCATGCCGCTCCGGGTTAACGCCTCGTCTGAATAGAGGATGTGTCAAACCTGTCAAAAGCCATATTTACACTTGGACGGGAAGCACGTACAACGGCATCGTCTCCACTTTATATGTATATACACCGCGCCTCTAATAGCGGTGCATCTCGGGGCAGTCGAGCCAAGGGGACCCCCCGGTGGCAACTGTCTCTGTGCCGTGCCAGGTTACTCAGCACTGACCAGGACATCAGTCTTCCAGTGGGGGGGGGGGGGGGGGGGGTAGCAACGCTTCTCCGCGGTTTTCCCCACTCAAGAGTAATTAGCGAGTAAATGTATTTAATCATCTGCACGCCTCCATCATCCGCGATGGCCCTTCAACGGAGGCCTTTGGCAACCGCCGCGTGTAGTAGTTTGCTCCGATGGACTGCAACTCCCAAGCCAGCGCAGTCATCACCAAGGCGGTGGCCTCCGTGTCGAACCGTGAGCCTCTGAAGCAAGCGGCCGACGAATTGCCACTGGGGTCGCGCGTGGGCGAGAAGTCCAGGAAGGTCGCTGCACACATTTTTGTGGAGCGGCCGTTTTTGAACCGTGGGCCATCTCAACCAGCATAGGTTTGAGGCAGGCCTCTGCTTGTGTTGAACCGAGGCTGCTGATTGGATGCACTCCCACGAGGAAGGAGGCTGAAATTGCCGAGGCGTAGGGCATTCTCTCCTCTTCTGCATGTATCTTGAACTTACTTCGCACCGCACGTAGCCAACCGTGCAGCCTCTCGTTCACTCGACTTGCAGAGAGTCCAGAAGAGTCCACCCCTGTGTGTGTGTGTGTGACCTCACCCCCACAGTGACACACCCCTGTGTGTGTGTGCGTGACCTCACCCCCACAGTCAAACCCCTGTGTGTGTGTGTGACCTCACCCCCACAGTGACACACCCCTGTGTGTGTGTGCGTGACCTCACCCCCACAGTCAAACCCCTGTGTGTGTGTGACCTCACCCCCACAGTGACACACCCCTGTGTGTGTGTGACCTCGCCCCCACAGTCACACCCCTGTGTGTGTGTGTGTGACCTAATCCAGATGGGCTCGGACCCACTCAGTTTTCTCTGGGAAGCTGCAATGCCGGCTTGGAGAAGGGGTAATGATCGGCATAAGGCACTACCACGAGTCTACAAAGCAACGCCTGGCCACAACAATCCAATAGGTGTGTACGCCTACATGTCTAGAAAAACAACAACCCCCTGACAAGTGCGTAAAGAAGCAATGCAGAGAGACATGCTGGGAATTTATCTGACGGACGGAGAAGAGCACGTGGAGTAGGGAACACGCGGCCGTGAGCGGGAACCGAACTCGGATCGTAGCGCAGCGTGCTAACCGCTACACTGCCGCTGCACAGACACACACATAAGTTGTATCTTGCTTTACGAGTGTAATTTATCCCGAGGATCTACCCCCAAATGAATGCATTTTCCCCACATGTGTTAGACACAGAGTGAGACGGCGAACACTCAACACGTTTCACGTCAACAAACCCTGTGGGGCATTGGAACGAAACGCAATATAGTAGGTGACGTTTCAGGCAATGGGCCCTTCTTTCACAGCACATAGAGCCTTCCGCTGGCTGTGCAGTTGATAAAAGCATTTTCAGAGGTCTCCCTCGGTTTACGCAAGGGTTGGTGCCGTTCTTCAAACAACGCACGCTAAACGAAATTTCATAAACCGAATAGCGCTTTTCCCCATTAATGTAAAACAAAAAAATTGGGATGTGTTCCAATTCTACTCGTAACCTAGTAACAGAACACACACCGATATCATTTTTCACACGACAAAAATAATAAAGAACACAAATATTAAAACGATTGAATAATAATTTTAACCAAAAATAATTCACCTTTTAAGGCGATTTACCAAAATACCTGCATCTCTGTACGGTATGTTGAAGTTGCTTCGCACTGAACGTAGCCAACAACGCTAATCGGAGGTTCGGGGGAAGGACAACAAACTAAACACAAAAAGCAGTTCTAAAGAAAGGATTTTGTCAGTCGAGATTATTTAAAAGTGCCTAGCTCCAGTGGCTTCCTAATATCGGAAGGAAGAGCGTTCCAGACGGCCGTAGAAGGGCATCTGAATGCGCGCGATGCGGTGACCGTCAAATGTTGGAATAACGGGAAAGGTGAGTTGGAGGCGCGACCGTTGCCCTGCTGGTAAACCGTGGCTACAGTCGCGGATCAGAATCTTTATTTATACTGGAGGGAAAATCTGATGAGCTATGAAGCTACTTTTTCACAGATTTCTAGGAGCAGACGGATGACGCTTCTCGTTTGATTATCTCGTGGTGCCGGTCGTAGTGAAATTTCGTTCACGCGGAAATTAGATTTTGTTCAACGAAAAGCATCCGTAATTTGTCAATTGCGTTCACGCGAAATTTCGGAAAACGTTCAGAATCGACGGAACCCTGCACTTACGGGAGCCTATGTGCTGTGAAGGGCCATTGCCCGAAACGTCAGCTATATTTTTTTCTTCTTAAAACTATAGTGTTGTTCTTGACGAACGCGTTGCTGATTGTGCTCATGCAACCTCTGACAAACGCAGGGGTTGACGATCGTCGCCACTGCAGAGAGATATTCAGTGTCCTGACTCGAGCGCACGAGATCACCCGTGTGCGTCACGATCAGCGTGCGCGTCACGATCACCGTGCGCGTCACGATCACCGTGCGCGTCACGATCACCGTACGTGTCACGATCAGCGTCTGCGTCACGCGTATTACATTGGACCTCTGACAAACTCGTTCGAACACGTTTGGCGGTCAAACTGTCCTCACGCAGTGGTGGAAATTCTACATTCCCACGACAAGGACCAGTCTCTCCACAGGAAAGGTAACGGGTAAAATGCGCAGCCCCGCAATATCTTTGTCACGCTCCTGCTGGCGGAAGCGCTTCCACTTATGAGCGCGAGATCACCCCCCCCCCCCCCTCCTAGAGGTATTTGGTCTACTCTTCCACACTGGCCAGATGTCTTGGAAGAGGTGACTTTGATCTCCCCCTTACCACTGCTCTTGCTAGTCACCACAACTGAAGGAGCTGACTGGCGTTGCCTAAGTGGTTTATCAATGCCATTGCTGGCGTCCACCCAGCACTTGGATTCAAGTCGGTGCAAAGTGAAATAAAAAAAATCACAGTTTTGAAACATCACGAACGGTGAGGATTTGTAATAAAGGTTTCGGTGTGCAAGTCCATGGGACCCACGAATCAATGTGTACCCTTTATAATAAATATATGGGGGTTGTGTGTGTGTCTGTGTGTCTGTGTGTCAGTCCGGCAAAACAACCCCCTACCTCCTCGCGGTGCCGGACGGGCAACTCTGTCGTGGACAGTGCTGTGGGGGGAGGGCCAATGCCCATTGGCCTCTCCCCTCATGGCGTCTGTGACCACCACAGTGGCTAAACGGGGGCTCTGGACGGGTGCGAGGGGCTGGTAACCCCTCCACCTTCAATTCATTACCACGAAACCACGACTTAAACATAAATATGTTACTAATAAGCTTGTGCCGGAGGCCCCGGGGGGACAGGCGTCTATGACGTCTCCTGGCCAAACCCCAATTGGCGGAGCCAGGAGATTGAATCTTCACCTTCGGGGCTCCTCCAGAAACAACGAAAAGCCACTTCGTGTGGCCACGTAGAATGTACGAACGCTTACTGGCAAGGATTATTCAACATCGCCTTGCTAGCGGAGCCCCAATGTGGTTTCAGGGAAGGGCAGTCCTGCACAGATGCCATATTTTCTGTCCGTCTGCTACAGCAGAGGTGTAGGGAATTCCAACAAGACCTACATCTCTGCTTTATTGGCCTGGACAAGGCCTATTTACCATCAGTAGGCCTGGGCTCTGGGTTGCTCTTCGTGCTTTCGGAGTCCCTGACCCTCTGCTCACGATCATTAAGGACCGTCTTGATGGTGAGCAGGCCCGGGTAAAACTACGTGGCCGGGAGTCAGAGCCTTTCCCTGTACACCTTGGGGTGCGACAGGGATGTCCTCTGGATCCCACATCATTTAACATCTATTTTGACCACGTAGTTCGTGAAGCCTTCAATAGCTGTACCGGGGGAATTTCCATTTGGTACAGATATAATGGGAGGCTGATCGATGCCCGTGTGCGATCAAGGGATGGCTCCCTATTGGTCAACCACGTTATATATGCCGATGATTTGGTAATAGCTGCTCATTCAGAGGTGGAGTTGTAGACGCTGCTGCTGAGACTGGAGCGTGCCAATAAGAGGTGGGGCCTTACCATCAGCCCCACCAAAACTAAGCACCTGCCTGGGTATTTTGTACCATCGGACACTCCACCCCCACAACTCCCAATCAGTGATGGGGTAGTAGTGAAGAGAGTGGAGAGTTTCCCATACCTGGGCAGTGTGCTTATTACCGACTCCAATTTAACAGCAGAGGTCTCACTCCAAATCAGTCGAGCGGCAATATCTTTTCATCGGTTGCGTCACGCTGTATGGAAGCTACCTGGTCTGTCGCTCCGCACGAAGCTTCAGGTCTTCTCGGCCACAGTCATTCCCTCCCTTCTCTACGCTTACGAAACGTGGACCCCCCTAACGGAGCATCTTCGCCGGTTGGAAACATTTAGGCTGGCCTGCCTACGATCTATTCTGGGTTTAATTAGGCTGGATTGTGTGAGGAGCTCACAAATCCTTGAAAGATCTGGGCAAAGTCCCATCGGTGAGCTCCTCCGGCAGGCAAGGGTGTGTTGGTTGGGTCATGTAGCCCGCATGCCCAGCCACCGCATGCCTAAACAGCTTTTGTTCGGCCGGATCGAGGGGACTAAATGGGTGCGGCACGGGCTAGAGAAGAGATGGAGTGATGTGGTACAGGAGGACGTGGAGCTGAGTGGGCTTGCCGATGACTGGTACCAGCGGTGTCAAGATCGGCCTCTGTGGAGGAGGCACGTGAAGGACGCTACTGGGCAGTTGGAGGCAGTCGCCCTCCAGCAACAACGGAGGGCGGAGGAACGATGCTCACAACAACGAGCGGAGCGCCGGGTGGCTAAAGCACAGCAAGTAGGGGGCACAGGTGGCGCATCAGCCAGTCATCTCGGTCATCTCAGTCAGTCGACCCGTGGCACCTGGGTCTGCCCCGTGACCTCCTGCCAGCGGGCGTTCCACACTTCACGTGGCCTCAAGGTGCACACCTGGCACAAGCGTCGTGGTAACGTCACCGCCACTTAGTGGCGTGTTGTGTCTGTCTGTGCGTCGAGTGAACGTTAATGTAGCGGCTTCTGCGCTGCACTACGAACCCGAGTTCGATTCCCGCTCACGGCCAACACCAGTGGCGATTATCTAAACCGGTCATGGGCCTCCCCTAGGTCGACTCAACCTCAAATGAGTGGTTGGTGCAGCGTGTAAAAAATCACACACTGGGGAGACGAAGGCGGTGAGGCGTGGTGCTGACCACCCAACCCCCCCCCCTCGTGTGCCGTGCCGGCCTTCATAGATGCTCGCCAACAGCTCTTGCCCCAATAGTCTGTTAAGGCTATACAGGGGTTATTTGCCTTTGTATTGTGTGCTGTGTGGGGGCTGCTTGTGTGTGGAATTCGTGGGGGGAGGATATTCACTTACAGAGGCGTCCCTCGCATAACGCTGCGTTCCTGAAAAACAGCGCAAGACAAATCGTGCTGTTTTACCTCTAAATCTCTCGTGTCAGGTCAGAGGTTTTACCTCTAAATCTCTCGTGTCAGGTCAGAGGTTTTACCTCTAAATCTCTCGTGTCAGGTGAGAGGTTTTACCTCTAAATCTCTCGTGTCAGGTCAGAGGTTTTACCTCTAAATCTCTCCTGTCAGGTGAGAGGTTTTACCTCTAAATCTCTCGTGTCAGGTGAGAGGTTTTACCTCTAAATCTCTCGTGTCAGGTCAGAGGTTTTACCTCTAAATCTCTCGTGTCAGGTGAGAGGTTTTACCTCTAAATCTCTCGTGTCAGGTCAGAGGTTTTACCTCTAAATCTCTCGTGTCAGGTGAGAGGTTTTACCTCTAAATCTCTCGTGTCAGGTGAGAGGTTTTACCTCCAAATCTCTCGTGTCAGGTCAGAGGTTTTACCTCCAAATCTCTCGTGTCAGGTCCGAGGTTTTACCTCTCAATCTCCCGTGTCAGGTCAGAGGTTTTACCTCTAAATCTCCCGTGTCAGGTCAGAGGTTTTACCTCCAAATCTCCCGTGTCAGGTCAGAGGTTTTACCTCCAAATCTCTCGTGTCAGGTCAGAGGTTTTACCTCTAAATCTCTCGTGTCAGGTCAGAGGTTCTACCTCTAAATCTCTCGTGTCAGGTCAGAGGTTTTACCTCTAAATCTCTCGTGTCCAGTCAGAGGTTTTACCTCTAAATCTCTACTGTCAGGTCAGAGGTTGTATCTCTAAATCTCTCATGTCAGGTCAGAGGTTTTACCTCTAAATCTCTACTGTCAGGTCAGAGGTTGTATCTCTAAATCTCTCGTGTCAGGTCAGAGGTTTTATCTCTAAATCTCTCGTGTTCAGAGGTTTTACCTCCAGAGCTCAGTGCAGAGTTTATAACTCTAGATATCTGGTGTCGAGTTAGAGGTTTTACCTCTCGATATTGAACATCAGGTCAGAGGTATTACCTCTAGATATCTCAGTTCACAGGTTTTAACTTGAGATAACTGGTGTCGATTGATAGGTTTTACCTCGATCTTTAGCATCAAGTCAGAGGATTTACCTTTAGATGTCTGGTTTCAGGATAAAAGATTGATCTGTAGATGTCTTTTGTCAGGTCAGACGTTTTACCTCTAGGTCTGTAGTCAGAGGACTTCACAACAGGGGCTACAAGCAGTCCAAGACTGGCCACTTCGAGAGAGGGATACCCGCAGTCCATGACTGGTCACTTATAGAGAGAGCTACATGCAATACAATACTGGTCAGAGATGGAGGGATACACGCAATACAAAGCTTGTCACTTAGAGAGGGCAACATGCAGTACAAGACTGGTCACTTAGAGAGAGGGGGGCTACATGCAGTACAAGACTGGTCACTTAGAGAGAGGGGGGGGGGGCTACATGCAGTACAAGACTGGTCACTTAGAGAAAGAGCAACATGCAGTACAAGACTGGTCACTTAGAGAGAGGGCAACATGCAGTACAAGACTGGTCACTTAGAGAGAGGGCAACATGCAGTACAAGACTGGTCACTTAGAGAGAGAGCAACATGCAGTACAAGACTGGTCACTTAGAGAGAGGGCAACATGCAGTACAAGACTGGTCACTTAGAGAGAGGGCTACATGCAGTACAAGACTGGTCACTTAGAGAGAGGGGGGCTACATGCAGTACAAGACTGGTCACTTAGAGAGGGGGGCTACATGCAGTACAAGACTGGTCACTTAGAGAGAGGGGGGGCTACATGCAGTACAAGACTGGTCACTTAGAGAGAGGGCAACATGCAGTACAAGATCGGTCACTTAGAGAGAGGGCAACATGCAGTACAAGACTGGTCACTTAGAGACAAGGGCAACATGCAGTACAAGATTGGTCACTTAGAGAGACGGCTGCATGCAGTACAAGACTGGTCACTTAGAGAGGGCTACATGCAGTGCCAGACTGGTCACTTAGAGAGAGGGCAACATGCAGTACAAGACTGGTCACTTAGAGACAAGGGCAACATGCAGTACAAGACTGGTCACTTAGAGAGACGGCTGCATGCAGTACAAGACTGGTCACTTAGAGAGACGGCTGCATGCAGTACAAGACTGGTCACTTGGAGAGGGCTACATGCAGTACAAGATTGGTCACTTAGAGAGAGGGCTGCATGCAGTACAAGATTGGTCACTTAGAGAGGGCAACATGCAGTACAAGACTGGTCACTTAGAGAGAGGGCTACATGCAGTACAAGACTGGTCACTTAGAGAGGGCTACATGCAGTGCCAGACTGGTCACTTAGAGAGAGGGCAACATGCAGTACAAGACTGGTGAGTGAGACAGTGAGTGAAAAAGTGAGAGAGTGAGACAGTGAGTGTGAGACAATGTGAGCAGTGAGACTGAGAGTGAATATGAGAGTGTCCGGCAAAAAAACAACCCCCTATCGTCTCTGTGGTGCCAGACGGTAACGCTGTGGTGGATGTGGAAAATGCCATGGGGGGACGGCCAATTCCAATCGGCTGTTCCCCTCACGGCACTCGTAGCCACCAGTGGCCAGTGGGGCTCTGGACAGGTGCGAGGGGCTGGTAACCCCTCCACCTTTAATTTACTTACCACAAAACCACAAAAAATATCGAAATAAGTTTGTGCCGGAGGCCGCATGGGGACATGCGTCTATAACATCTCCTGGTCAAACCCCATTTGGTGGAGCCAGGAGACTGAACCCGTGCCCTCGGGTTTCCTCCAGAAATGTCAAAAAGGCTCTCCCCGAGACCTATTCTACTCGTGCCACCACTCGGGTCCACCGATTCATCTTTTCTCGTGCCTGCAGACACCGCGCTACCCACAAGGAGGTCTGTGCTTCCTCCACTATGGGCAGTACAAAGCACATTTCGTGAACCAGGACCAGCATCCTCTCCATCACTTACGAACCCAGCGCCGCTTCATCCAGCTGAGGGTAAGGCTTGATAAGCTGCCTGCCTGAGCACCACCAGAGCGCTGCGGCGGGCGAGGGCGACTCTGCTTCCTCTCGCTTGCGATGTTGGACCTTCCTCTTTGCGTGGGATGGCGGGTCGAAGACCTCTGCTTGCAGCGTGGCCCTTCACTCTGCTGGTATCGCCTTGAAGATGACGAGGGCTTCCTCGCTTAAGGCCGTGGTTAGTGCCTTTAATGCATATTCTTTGGTCCAATCTAGTGCCTGATATATGGCCTCAAACCTCCTGGTGAAGGCTCCCCACACAAACTATGTAACTGGCCCCAGCCAGCAAGGTCTGTCGGGCGCTCTCTCGTGCGCCGCCGGGACTGCCTCCTATGCGGGAGCCATAGCCGCCGCAGCTGCCACAACGCTGAGCATCCTTGGCTGCCCGGTCCCTGCGGCAGTCAGCCGGGTGGCTCTACCCGCAGGTTCTTCAACCATCTGCTGTCTTCCCGACACCGCTGGTGTCTCTTGCCATCGTCCTGACAGGGAGGTTCCTCTCTCCCCGTCCGCCGATCCTGAGCCCATCGCCATATTTACTGTAACATCAGCTGAGAGACTGCATCCGTGAGGGAGCTAATTCGTCCCTCCATCCGCTCCCATCCTTCAGTCACCAGCGGCGCTTGGCTGAGTGGACGCTCTTCTCTCTGCGGCTGCCCCAGTTCCGCAGCCTCTCTCGCGTCCCCGAGGTTGATCTCCGGGTCCTCTCCACCTGGGACGTTCTGGATGAAAACTTCTTCATGGTCGGAAGTCGTCGGTGGGTTCTTTCATCGGCTGAGGCGCGACATATTCTTGTTACCCCACTTCTGACATCAGTTGTAATGTTTAACACGTAGGCTTTCGCGACCAATATGACCCATAATACAGGTTTTTTTGGTTAGATTGCGTAACCAAAAAAACAATGTCGTTAAATCCGCCACCACCCAACACAGCCAATTAGTAAGGGTTGTCACGTAAACAGAATATGCCAATTCATACTCTTAGGTTTTTTCGGTAAAGTCACGCAGGTAAAAAAAATAAAATGACGTTTCGGAGGCAACACAAGTCTCCGTCATCAGGTGGGATCGTCACAGCAGTAATTTTAGCTGTGACGGTCCCACGTGACTTTACCGAAAAAACCTAAGAGTATGAATGCTTGCAGTCACGAAAGCTTCAAATCTAGAATATGCCAATTCGTTACTAGTACACAAGCATTGCAGCTGCCCAAGTAATAAAAACTATTAAAATACCGTACATTCCGGAAGTAACTGATAAACTAGCCAGATGTTTGGAAAAACAAAACATCTGAGTCAGATTTGGCACGGTACATAAAATAATAGAAATTAATATCTGGTACAAAATATGGATGACCGAAGCTATTAACAGAAGATGTGTACCAGATTAATTGCACTTATGGAAAATGCTATGTTGGGGAAACAGGATGAATGATCAGCACGGGACTAAAATAAATAATACATATTAAATACTCCCGAAACAACTGTCAGCAGTAGCAGAACACATGTGCAAACAAGGACAATCAATTAATTTGTCATCACATCTATGCCTCTATTTG
Source organism: Lethenteron reissneri (assembly GCF_015708825.2). Lineage (NCBI taxonomy): Eukaryota > Metazoa > Chordata > Hyperoartia > Petromyzontiformes > Petromyzontidae > Lethenteron > Lethenteron reissneri. The sequence goes on along the minus strand of NC_083845.1, from coordinate 1,397,230 downwards.
AGGAATGAAACAAATCTGGCTGTCGCCTGATGAAGCTAGTTGTAATTACTGGCGAAACGTCGTACTCAGATTGTAAATGTTGTGGCATGGCTCTCCAACACAGGTGTGCTGTACTAGTGTAGGGCTGTTATCGAGGGGCTGTTTGTACATAGGATCAAACGGCGAACAAACACAGTGGGCGGAGCTCCGGGAGTACACGGGGGGGGGGGGGGGGGGTGCCCGCAACGACGTCCGCATCGGGCAGCCTGGGGGTAGGGCTGCCCGGGGTTGTGATCCTGGGGGGGATATAAAAGGGGATGACAGAGAGAGCTCGGGGCTCAGTATTAGAACCAAGGAGGGAAGATTGAAGACCTGGGTAGCTAGAGCCCTGGACTCCCCTGAGACGCCGCCCTTGTCAGGGCCGCGCAGGACCGAGCCAGCGGCGTGGTCCCGTGAACCAGAGTCAGCACTCTGGGACTTCGGGTACCGTAGCCCGACACACCAGTGTCGGGCCAGACAGCCTCCCCTAGCCCATTAGTGGAGGACTCGGGGTAGGTCAGGGATAGCTAGTGGTGTATCCCCAGTATACGGGTGAGGGGGCCGATACCCCCTCTAGTACTGTCCTGTCGTGACGACTTGTAAAATAAATACACGTGTGCCTCAACCTCGGTGTCAAGCGTCCTCACCAGTACTTCAACTGGAGTCAGAAGTACTACGAACATGGAAACGCGCAATACAGCTCGGGCCAGAGTACCGCAGGAGGAAGACACTGCTGAGATCGTCGAGCCCGAGACGGCTCCACAAGACATGGTGCAGCCGGGGCCTGACGCCTTCTTACCGGGGCATCGGAATGAAGAGGGGCCGCAGCCAGACGCGTTACGGCTGGCTCACGAAAGGCTGGCGGAGCTGCTGTATGCCGCTGCCGCCACGCTGGAGACCATCACGCGATTGGGGGCTGGTGGTCCACCACGGGGCGAGGGGAGCCGACGACCGGGCCGCCTTCCCGCCATTTCAGAAGAGTCGAAATTTGAATTTCCCGCCATCGACGCCGCGGCGGCTCAGGGCGTGGCCAGCTTGAACATCGGCTCCGACATCGGCCTCGCTGGAGCTGCCGCGTCATCACCGGCGGAGGGTGCGTCATCGCAGCTGCGACAGGCGATTCCATCGGCCGTTCGCGCCGAGCCACAGCCGAGTCGTGGTGACAACAACCTGCGGGGTTCTACAACAACCGCTGCGCTACACCAGAGACTGCCCCCGCTTAAGGAGTTTGTCGGCGCGGAGGGAGACTGGGGCGGCTTTCGGCGACGCTTCCTCGCCCACCAAGAAATGGCAAACTGGTCGGACGATGAGGCTCTCTGCGCTGCCGGCGCTCCTCGACGGCGACGCGCTCGCCGCCCTCACATCGGCGCCGAGGGAGAAGCGTTCTACGCTGCCGATGGCGCTACAGCTGCTGGGCGGGGTCTATGGACCTTCAGCTGAATGCCGACAGCAGTTTTACGATCGCAAGCGGGGTGAAAAGGAGTCGCCCCTGGCATACCGGACGAGCCTCCTGGCGATGGCGAAGACGGCCTTTCCTCGTATGGACGACGACGGCGTGGACGCGATGGTCACGGAGAAAATCCTCCTCCTGGCAGACGACCTCGACATCGCTGTCGTCGTACAGGAGGACGCGGAGATGACATCTCTCCAGGCTGCGCGGCTCCTCCACGCCAACCTTCTGTCACTGCGGCGGAAAGCCAGCAGGGCATCGGCCGGGCGTGCGGTGGCTGCAGCCACCCTTCCGACGGAAGAGCTCTACGCCGTCGACCACCGACGGCAACAGGCGACAGGAGCACGGTCGGGCCGGGACGGGTCGAGCCGCTTCGACCGTCCATCATCTCCGACGGCGCTCCCGCGTTGTTTCAACTGCGGCGTCCGGGGCCACGTCGCCTCGGGGTGCCACTCTCCTCAACAGCGCGGGACGACGCCTCGTCAGGACGCCGGCCCTCCTCCTCCCAAGTTCCAGCAACATGATCCGGCGAGTCGCGGCACCACACATGTTTGGCCAAAGCACTCACCTGTCGCACACTCTCGCACCACAATGAACGGGGGGCCGATGTTGCGCTGCGACGGGCCAACACGGATCACTGCGGGGACTCAAATCGAGCCCGGGCAGTGGTCCGTGTTAGCCCATCGCGTGGTGGCCGCGTTGTCGGGGTCGTCGGCCGTGGTCGGACACATTGACGGGGTAGAAGTACGCATCCTAGTCGATTACGGGGGCATCGGCGACAATCATTTCGGAGCTAATTTACAATATTCTACCTGTACAGAGCCGTCCTTTACTGCCGGTTAACGTCCCATTCTATGCCGCTAACGGGGGCTCTCTCGGCATCATGGGACAGATTCGATTTTTGTTTCCTCCTCGCTGGCGGTTCCGTGCCTGCTGGGGACGGACTTCTTAGGCAAAATGCCGATTCGAATTTTGATCGACCAAGGATGCATTGAGCTTCCGTCGGGGCGACGCATGGCGTTCCTGCCTTCCCCTGCTGCGGCTCGGACGGCGTTCGCAACAGTACCGGCGTTCGTCGTTAAAACAGTTCGTGTGCCGCCGGGAGCTCAAATGTTAGTGCCTCTGAAACTTCGTAGGCCCTTCGCTAAGGGCGTTGGGGATCAGGGTGTTATGCTGGGACCGTCTAGGGCCGGGGTTAATGGACCTCATTTAATTCCGGCCCAGACCGTCGTAAGAGGGGACGAGGACCCTTTCATCGCGGTCCTCAATGTGGGGTCGCAGACAGTAGTGGTTCCTCAAGGGACGGTGCTCGCTCACGCGACGCCGGTGCCCTGCGAGGTACCTGTCGCGAACCACGTTGGCACTGCTTCCCGGACGCACCCGCATTCGGACAGCGATGAAGGGTGGCTCGACGCGCTTTGTGCGGGATCGACGGACCTGTCAAATTCAGAGCGCCAACAGCTTAGATCACTACTGAGGGAATTTTCCGACGTTTTCAGTCGGAATAAATACGATTTGGGTTGTACTCACCTGCTGCGTCACCATATTGACACGGGTGACAGCGCGCCAATTCGCCAAAATCCGTTTCGGTTGAGTCCCGCCGAAAAGGACCATGTCAAATCGGCTGTCGATGACATGTTAGCCGCTGACATCATTTCTCCCTCCACCAGCCCTTGGGGAGCGCCGATTGTCCTGGTTAAAAAGCAGGACGGCTCGTTGCGGTTTTGCGTGGATTTTCGGCGCCTTAATAAAATTTCGGTTGCCGACGCATACCCGCTCCCACGGATGGACGAATCGCTGGACGCCTTGGCGGGAGCGCGATTCTTCTCCACACTAGATTTACTTTCGGGATTCTGGCAGCTTCCTCTGGACGATGATTCAAAGCCTAAAACTGCTTTCCGTACACCGCACGGCCTGTTCCAATTCAACCGGTTGCCGATGGGCTTACACTCAGCGCCGGCAACTTTCCAGCGGTTGATGGAATTGGTTTTGGCTGGATTACAATGGGAGTCGTGCCTGATTTATTTGGATGACGTTATTGTCTTTGGAAAAACTTTTGACGAAAATCTCCAGAGGTTGCGGGTGGTTTTCCAAAAGATGCGGGCTGCTAATTTGAAATTTAAGCCACAAAAATGCCATTTGTTACGCGAGTCGGTGCGTTATTTGGGGCACATCGTGGGGCGCTCGGGTATTGCTACCGATCCCGCCAAAACGCAGTGTGTCAGCTCCTGGCCGACTGCCACCTCGGTGGGAGAGGTGAGGAGTTTTATTGGCTTCGCGTCGTATTACCGACGCTTCGTCGCTAATTTTGCGACGATTGCCAAACCCCTACACGCTTTAACATCTAAAGGGGTTCGGTTCCACTGAGGTCAGGATGAGGAAGCTGCTTTCTGCTCCCTTCGGGACGCCCTGGTGAAAGCTCCTCCCTTGATTTACCCAGATTTTTCGACGCCGTTTTTGCTCGACACCGACGCGAGCAACACGGGTATTGGAGGTGTGCTTTCCCAGGTGGTTGACGGCGTGGAACGGGTGGTTGCGTACGGCAGTCGGGTGTTGTCTCCAGCGGAGCAAAGATATTGTGTCACCCGTAGGGAACTGTTGGCAATTGTCTATTTCATCCAACAGTATCGCCCATATCTGTACGGTCAGCATTTCACCGTCCGTACAGATCATGCGGCACTGCAGTACGCCCTGAAGGTTCAACAGCCATCGAGACAATTGTCCCGATGGTTGGAGGTTCTCCAGGATTTCGATTTCGAAACCACCTACCGTAAGGGCGTTCGCCACACCAACGCGGACGCTCTGTCGCGCATGCCAACCGCCTCCGAATGTGCGTGCCTCCTGGGGTCGGGGCGTTGCAGGCCACCAGAGGACATGCCGGTTCCAGTCCTGGCGGCCGCCGCCGATGATGAAACATTGCTCCCCGATGATATCGCGGAACAGGGAAGAGATTCCCTGCTTGGGTTGCCCGTTAACGAATGGGGGCGCCTCCAGATGGAGGATACCTCCCTCCTCGCGTTGCGTCCTCGCGCCGGGGAGAGGGGGCGTGGGACAGGTGATGCCGACGCATGGGAAATGCACGCGGGGTTGCTTATGCATTGGGACGGGAAATCCCACCGTCACCGGCTGGTGGTCCCTTCTGGGTTACGGGGTAAGGTGGTGTGGGCTGCTCATGAGCGCCTCCTCCACCTGGGTACCCAAAAGACCCTCGCCTTGCTCCAGCTTGACTTTTTTTGGCCGGGCATGACGCGGGATGTCACGGATCTGTTGGCAGCATGCCCTCGGTGTGCGCAGCGCAAACCACCAGCACGGGAGTCGAACCCGCCGTTGCAGTCCATCACAGTCTCCAGGGTGAACGAACTTGTAGCGCTGGATATCCTGGGCCCATTTCCCGCCACTCCTAGGGGCAATAGATATTTATTAACAGGGGTTGAGTACTTTACGCGCTGGCCTATGGCCTGGCCCCTGGCCAATCAGTCGGCAGCAGCCATCGTGGACGCCTTTGTCCAAGGCTACGTCATGGACAAAGGTGCTCCGGAGCGGCTGCTGACCGACCAGGGTAAAAAATTTTCCGGGAAACTCCTCAAACAGGTCTGTGATCTCCTGGGAACGAAGAAAATTCGTACCTCTCCCTATCACCCGCAAACTGACGGGATGGTCGAGCGTCTGCATCGCACCATAACGTCTATGTTGTCGCACCAGGTTTTGGAGTCACAGACCAATTGGGACTTGCAAATTCAAGGGGTCCTGGCAGCATACAGATTGGCCCCCCATGCTGCGACGGGATTTTCACCCTTCTTTCTCATGTATGGCCGCGAACATGACCCACCTGTTCGGGCACAGCTGTAGATCCCCGCGCCGCTGGGTAAGACTAAATTGGACGAACACGTTAAATTTAACCTTGAAAAACTGACTGAGGCACGGGATGCTGCCATGCTAAATTCCGACAGGCGTCAAAAGGCGAATGAGCGCCTCAGACTGGCACGCGCGCACGTGCTGCAGTGGAAGCCAGGGGACAGGGCATGGCTGCACTGTCCCCAGGTACCACTCGCGACCTCCTCGAAGCTGGTGCGGCCGTGGCGGGGCCCCGTCGAGGTGGTCGAGGTTTTGCGACCTCAATGCGTGCGTATCAAGTGGGGGAAGCGCCGGTGGTTCGTTCACCCCTCTAGGCTGAAACCCTTCGTTGCGATGCGAGGCCCCACTCCACACACGCAGGGCCAAACATGTGGGGGGTCGACCGACTCGGAGGGTCCGTCTCTGTTGCTCTCGCCTGACGTCTTGCCGGCTGTTCCGCCCCCAGGTACATCAGGAATGACGGGCTCGCGCCCATCAACCCACACGGGGGATGCCGAGGGTCTCGCCACTTCAATCGCGGACTCACCTCGAAAGGGACAGCTGCCATCGGATGGTCCGCCATCTGGGGTTGGCCCATGTGACGGGCCTGCGGCAAGGACGCGCGCAAAAATGCGCAGACTCTTGTAATGCACAGGAAGACGAAGAAAAAAAAAATTTTAGTTTTTTTTTTGAAAAATTTTCACGTGTTATGGTTACTGGGCGCTGCGTTGGTGGGGTGCTCTTGGCACGTTGTTGTTGTGGCTGTGTGTGTTGTGTGTGTCTTGTGTGTGTGTTGTGTGTGTGTTGTGTGTGTGTTGTGTGTGTGTTGTGTGTGTGTTGTGTGTGCGCTGGGGGTTCCTGGCGAATGTATATACTTTGCTTTTACGGATTTCGTATTTATTCGGGGGGGGGGGGGGCGCGTCGGTTTATTCTCCCTTCGGGGGTATGGTTATTGTTGTTGTTCAATTCGCGTTCTGTTGAAAAAAAAAATGAGGCACACACGAGGGTCAAGGGGTAAAGGTACCTTTATTGGAATTGTTGCAGCCGGGACGGCTGCGAGCTGTGCAGGGGGGAGTGATGTAGGGCTGTTATCGAGGGGCTGTTTGTACATAGGATCAAACGGCGAACAAACACAGTGGGTGGAGCTCCGGGAGTACACGGGGGGGGTGCCCGCAACGACGTCCGCATCGGGCAGCCTGGGGGTAGGGCTGCCCGGGGTTGTGATCCTGGGGGGGATATGAAAGGGGATGACAGAGAGAGCTCGGGGCTCAGTATTAGAACCAAGGAGGGAAGATTGAAGACCTGGGTAGCTAGAGCCCTGGACTCCCCTGAGACGCCGCCCTTGTCAGGGCCGCGCAGGACCGAGCCAGCGGCGTGGTCCCGTGAACCAGAGTCAGCACTCTGGGACTCCGGGTACCGTAGCCCGACTCGCCAGTGTCGGGCCAGACAGCCTCCCCTAGCCCATTAGTGGAGGACTCGGGGTAGGTCAGGGATAGCTAGTGGTGTATCCCCAGTATACGGGTGAGGGGGCCGATACCCCCTCTAGTACTGTCCTGTCGTGACGACTTGTAAAATAAATACACGTGTGCCTCAACCTCGGTGTCAAGCGTCCTCACCGGTACTTCACTAGTAAGGAATTGGCATGTTCTAATTAGGTGACAACTCTTACTAATTGGCTGTGTTGGTCTAACCCAAAAAAACCTGTATTATGGATCAGTTGTAATGGCGGCCGATACACGTTATTCAATTTACTAAGAGCCTTTATTGTGGACACGAACACTGTCTTCGAGCACAACTCAGGCTTCTCTCCAAGTGTCTCCTCCCCTTGTGTTTCCTATTTTATTACCCATCGATCCCCCTTTCCCAAAGGTTCCCCGACTTGCTTTCCACAGTCAATCCTTGTCCTCCTATAACGGTTGCCAATCGTTCTTCTGTAAGTCTACCTTCGTTTCCTGCCCTTTGCGTTGGTATCTTTCCTCCAGTCCTTTCAATTCTCTGTCTCCAGCCAATCCCTTTCCAGGCCTCTCTGTACCTCCCCTTCTCCATCATCTGTCCCACGTGGTCTCTCCCAGATTAGGGGCACCAATTAGAGGCATTGTTTCGCTTCCTGACTGCCTTATTTGCACACACAGCGGACACATGTTGTATACGTGCCATATGCAAAACTTTATATTTAGAGTGATATTGCCTATTTTTTATATACCTGGATTTTTATAGGGGTTATGACATCAGGTATCAGGATGTCCAGGCAACCAGAACAAAGGGTCAACTACACTGACCAGATGACTGCAAGGGGCATAATAGGGGGATGAGCTTTGGGCTTAGGGAAGAAATCTCTATATAACAAGACACGAAATTCATACAAGTCAGTCTTGCAATGGCAAACTCCGGGGGCACCCGTAACCAGCCAAGTGTTTAGTTTTGCAGAGGCAAAGGCTCTGTGTCGCTTAGTGTCTCGCTGAAAGTTTTTATTCTACGTTTTTCCGTTTGGAGTCACTTGCAGAGTCGAGGACTTAGAGGAGTTGTACTGTACTAAGCTAAAAGTTGTGAGAAGCTAAAAGGTGTGCGAATGCATTTTCATATAATACTGTGATCAGCTAAGACGTGTGAGAAGTTAAATGGAGATTTGAGCTATACACCAATGTCGTGTGCGTGAAATGTTGTCTACGCTGTAGGCTGGGAAATCTCTGTTGTCCAAGTGACTGATGTTCTATGAGTCTGGAGAGTTTTGGAGAGTGAGCGAGGAAACACGAGACAACAGCGCACAGCGGGAGACCTCCCGAGGGAGGGAGGGGGGTACCAAGAGTGTTCGCGTGAAGCAGGCAGCGGCTGACAAGGAATGAGGAGCAACGTGGCCACAGAGCACTCCAACTGCAGATCGAGCCTGGCGTGCAGATCACCTGCAGGCCGTGCAGCGCAGATCACCTGCAAGCCGTGCAGCGCAGATCACCTGCAAGCCGTGCAGCGCAGATCACCTGCAAGCTGTGCAGCGCAGATCACCTGCAAGCTGTGCAGCGCAGATCACCTGCAGGCTGTGCAGCGCAGATCACCTGCAAGCCGTGCAGCGCAGATCACCTGCAAGCCGTGCAGCGCAGATCACCTGCAAGCCGTGCAGCGCAGATCATCTGCAGGCCGTGCAGCGCAGATCACCTGCAAGCCGTGCAGCGCAGCAGCTAGCGGCTGACCACGAGCGCGCCGACTCGGGAGCCCCGAGCACCATCCAGCGTGGAGCCCCGAGCACGATGCACAGACAACGGTGCGAAGGGGCGGCGAGCAGCAGGGCCACGAGTGCACTATAGCTGTGGACGAAGCCTGTCGTTGTGGAACTTGAGGTATTGTTCATAAAGAAGGAGAAACATTCACTTTACAATCTTGATTTGAAGCTTTCGCAACTGCAGGAATCCATACTCTGGTTCTTTCGGTAAAGTCAATAAAATAAATCACGACGTTTCGGGCGCAACACAAGCGTCCATCATCAGGTGGGAAAGCATGGTCTGCTGCTGAGGCAGACTGTTTTGAAAGGTTTGAAATGGGTGTAGCCCAAGGGTCATAAAGAAGTGGCCGGGGCTAGTTATGTTAATGTGAGAAATTAGCATGTAACTGTTACCATGTTACCATGAGATCATTGACGTTTTATAACAATTTGATTCGCATTTGATGAGAACGCATTCTGTGCGAATATTGCCATTTTGAGGTGTTGCCTCTTGTCCTGGTTTAACCACGTGATCGTGAGATTTGACCATTGATGCTTTTATGATCATCCAGTACGGATTGATGAGTACGTATATTTACATGACCACTTGTGAGGGTCGCTGGCCCCCGAGATCCCTCCCTCTGTACCGCTAACGGCCGGGTTAACCTCATTATTAACCTCATTACTCGCCCCCTCGCTACTAGGCGAACCGTTGTTGGGTTCTTCACCCATGGGGTGAGAGCCGTCGCTCGAGGATTCCCCTCTCCCGCGGGTCCGCGTAATAGGCATGGTTAATTACGTACGCGCACACCCACACACAGCTCTGCGCGGCACTCACTCAATACAGACCACTCACGTTAGGATCGCGCACCTGTATTATACACGTAGTGAACGTGCGCACACACACGAATACAGCTCCACACGCGATACCCACTCTTGCGCCGCTCTGCGCAGCGCTCGCCGCCTGCTGGCCGCTCACGTTATGATCGCGCACCTGGGGTACGCCGATTACGCACGCCGCGAGCTTACGCACACACAGTACCACACGCGTTCCCACACGCTCACACTGCACGACAAGATCACGCGAGACCACGCTTCGCTATTAATGATTTATTACCTGGTAACTAATGTTGAATCAGTTAGTCGACGAGGCTGGCCTATTCCACTAAACCGGCACCTATTCCCTATTTATCGGCTATTATCCTACTTCACCTCCCCACTCACTGTTTGGCGCCCGCGGAGGTTCGCTGCTCCCTGCGCTAACAACGTACCTCGATGCGTCTCACGGACGTCCGGGTCGCTGGCTGGAGCTGCTGCTGGTCCGCTGGCCTGGAGAGAAGACAGCGATTTCCCCTCTGCGCCCCTCTATTTATCCTCCCTACCTCAAAGGGGATGCTGCGCTGAACAATGGGCTCGTGCACCTCGAGCCCCCGCACGGCGGTTCCGGGCGCTTTTGATCTGCTAATCAGTGAGCGGCGTTGGCGGCGTACATCCTAATTAATCCCTTACCCTTCCTAACAATGGGGCCTGCGCGCTCAAGCGTAATTATCCCAACCCTCCATGACTATGCGCAACAGCTCCTGCGGTCCCGCTATTCATGCTGTCCCGTCCCTCCCCTGCTTGCCCCGTCGACCCGTGGGGGTGTGTGTGGGGGGAAATGCGCCTCAACCGCGGTGGCCGAATGCCCCATGCCGCGACCACACAATATTAAGGCTGGTCGCAGCGCCGCGGCGCAACGTAGCACGGGGGAGGTCGTCCAATTCCCTGATCGCCGGAAACCGTGAGAGTTAACCCCGATAAGGGTTTCTCGGATAAAAACCGGTCGGCCAAGTGACCTCCCCTCGGAGCTCTATGGGGGGGGGGGGAAATGCGTGCGGGTGTGTTCGTGTGAGGTGAGGTGAGGGGGACGCGGGGTTGGCTCCGTTGCTTGGTGGTGGCAAGGTCGGGGATTTGGGCGCCTGCCGAACGGCTTCATGGCGGCGACATCACATAGCCACCCGAGGTGCCAGTCCCCGTCCCGGGTTGACTGGAGCACCTCGCTTGGGCCGCGCCCACGAGGAAACGCTGCGGGGTCCGGGGGATCCGTCCGGACCTGGTGGCTGGCCTCGGGGCGGGTGGTTCCGTCCTCTGCAGCTCCTGCGGCCTCCTCCTCCTCCACTCCAGCGGCTCTCCCCGTCCTCCGGCACCTGTGGGCTGGGGCACAAACTCAACAGCGGAAGGGTCTAGGGCCCGTCGTCCGCGCCGTCTCCGGACTGGATCGGGGCGTCTCGGGGGCCCGGCGGGGCCCATGTAGTGTGCGAGGCCCCCCAACACGAGGGGTGCGGGTACTCCGGGATTTCGGGGCCTTCGGGTGACGGGGTTCTCTCTCGCCGGGGCCGCTTTCCACGGTTTTAAGCGGCGGACATTGACCACCGTCTCTCGACCCCTCTCCCCGCCATAAATTAATACCGTCCAGGGGGATATCTGCCGCACCACGGTCCAGGGTCCCCGCCAGTAGGTCGTCAGTTTCCCCACCTGCCCGGCCCCGACGCGAGGAGTGTGTAGCCACACCTTAGCGCCTGTCAGGAATAAGGGGGGTTCCATGCGGGGCCGGGTGCCCTGTTCTTGTCGCCGATGCACGGCTTCCCCTTGCGGGTATGCTCGGCCTCGGGCTTCTCGCAGGGTCTCCAACAGGTGTTCCACGGGGCGGCTTCCCTCCTCCGGCTGGGGGGAAGGGACGCCGAATAGCAGATCTGCGGGTAAACGAGACTCACGGCCGAACATCATTAAAAACGGGGTTTGTCCCGTCGACGTGTGTACGGTGGTGGCATAGGCGAAAAGGGCGTAGGGGAGGTGTTCGTCCCAATCCCGTTGATTTGCAGCCGCCATACGTTTGAGTTTCCCCGCTAGGGTCTGATTCATGCGTTCTACCATACCGTTCGCTTGGGGGTGGTACGCTGTGGTTCGGTCCTTCTGGATTCCGAATTCTCGGCACAGTGCCTGGAACAGCTCGGCCTCGAACTCGCTACCCTGGTCGGTGAGGACTCGTTCTGGGATCCCGTGCTTGAGTACGTAATGTTCCACGAATGCCCGGGCCATCACCAAGGCCGTTTTATCAGGGATGGCCACTGCCACGGGGTAGCGGGTGAAATACTCTACTGCGACTAGAATATACCGGTTGCCTCGATGGGATCGTGGGAATGGCCCCTGTAGATCGATCCCGACCAGCTGATTCGTGCGGCTGACGCGGAACGGCCTTAGGGGTACCTGGTATCGTGCCGGTTTCGGCCCGCACTGCTGGCAGGCGCGGCAGCCCTGTACCCAGGCCGCCACGTCTTGCGCCAATTTGGGCCAGAGATACTGGCGACGCAGGGTCTCTCGAGTGCGTCGTTCCCCATCGTGGCCCCTGAGTGGGTGGTCATGCACCAGCCGTAGCAGCTGGGGTCGCACCTGGGCAGGAACACAGATGCACCCCGGCTGGCCGGCCTCGGTTAACTCCCGTACCACTCCGTTCTGCACACACAACCGGGCATACAAACCGCTCCAGGGTCCTGGTAGGGCGCTCTTTTCCTCCCGCAGTGCCGCCTCCACTGCCGCCAGATCCGGATCTCGCTGCTGGGTCTGTCTCAGCTGCTCGTCGTTTAGGCCCGGGAAGGCGCAGCCGACGTCCTCTTGGATCCGTCCGATCGGGTCCCGGGCCGCGGGTCCCGCGCTTGCCGGGCGGTCGACGGGATCCTCGGTGCCACCTGTGAGGGTCTCTGTGGCGCACACAGCACTCTCTCTCGCTGGGGGGGGGGGTCAGTGGCCGCGGCCTCTCGGGGGTCCGTTGCCTGCCGGCAGCGTCCCCCCGTGAAACACGGGCAGGCCTCCTCCGCCCTTGTCTCGGCGTACACCGTGGGCCGCCTCGACAAGGCGTCCGCGTTTGCATGCGTCCGGCCAGCCCGATACTCGATTTGCAGGTTGTACTCCTGCAACTGCGCCAACCAACGGGCCATCTGCCCCCGCGGCTCCTTGAATGTAAGAAGGAACTGAAGAGCATAATGGTCAGTGCGTACGCGACATCTCCGGCCGTACAAATACGGCCGGAACTGTTTACATGCGAAAATCACAGCGTACAACTCTTGGCGGGTCACGCAATAGTTCAGCTCGGCCCCACTCAAGGTCCGGCTGGCGTACGCGATGACTCGTTCCGTCCCATCCTGTACCTGTGACAACACCGCGCCCAGCCTGCTGCTGCAGGCGTCGGTGTCCAAAATAAAATCGGTGGTAAAATCGGGGAAAGCGAGGGTGGGGGCGTGGGTGAGGTGGTCTTTGAGAGTGGTGAAGGCCGTCTGGCAGGCCCCCGTCCACTGATAGGGGTGCTTAGGGGAGGTGAGTTGGGTGAGGGGGCGTGCAATCTCGCTGAATCCCTTTACAAATCGACGATAATAGGTGGCGAGCCCCAAAAATGATCTGATCTCCGTCAGATTCCTTGGCCGTGGCCACTCCACTACGGCGCGTACCTTCTCCGGATCGGTGCGCACGCCTGCCTCGCTGACGCGATGCCCGAGGTACCCCACCTCGCGTTGTGCGATGTAACACTTACGTGGCTTGAGCTTGAGATGAGCCGCTCGCAGTCGCTGGAACACCTCTCGAAGCCTGGACCAATGCTCAGACAAAGATCTACTGAACACTATCACATCGTCCAAGTAAATCAGGCACTGTTCCCATTGCAAGCCCCGCATCACCAACTCCATCAGCCGCTGAACACGTCGGCATACTCTCGCAGTAACTCGCGCAGCCGATCGGCCTCTCCCTTAGGTAAGTCCGCCCATGGTACATGTAACGCGTCGAGCAGGGGAACGACCTCGGCTCGGGGAGTCGGGCCGACTCGCCAGGCCAGGTCCTGCTCACCCTCAGGACGACCGGGGTCCTCAGCCCAGAGTGCGAACACCGAGTCGTTAGAGTGGCGTGCGTGCAGGGGGTGTACTGTGGCTATCGGGGTGCGCCGTCGCAGAATCGCTGGGGTATTGTGGGGGTTAAACATCCGCATAAACAATCGGTCCCCATCTGCGTTTACCAACGTGGCGGATCCCACAACCCCATACCGTTTTGCCAACTCCGGGTGAGGAGTTAGCATTACCTCCCCTGATGGTCGGAGCGCGGGGTCGGTGGGGGATGTTGCCACCGGCACCAGCATCTCGGTGAGCGGGCCGATGGTGACTGCCGTCGCCAGGATAGCGGCCACAGGTGCAAAGCGGAGGCGCGTTGGTTCTCGTCCCAGGAACGGTATGCGCTCGCCGTTGCTCTCCATGGTGGCGCATCGCTGGCGGGGTTGCACGTTGAGTCCCAACCGTTCTAGGAGGTCGGTGCCTGCGATACACTCGTGACACAACGCACTCGACACGTAGAACTCCTGCGTGCACACCTGGCTGCCTATGCGGACCTCTAGGGTGGCTCTCCCCAGCAGCCCCATTCCGGCTCCGCTCGCAGTGTGCAGCGCGCGGTCCGGGGCCTGCAGGTGACGCACGTCGACCCCGATCGCGCTGCAGTGCGCTGCGCTCACGAGCGAGGCCACCGCCCCCGTGTCCAACAGGATTCGGGTACGCACTCCGTTAACCTCCCCTTCCACCAGCGACGTGGCTCCCGTGATCCCCGCCACCAGCTCCCGTAGCCAGTCGCCAGGAGTCACCGTTTCCGTGGGCGTTGTTGCTGGAACCTGTGTGGAGATCACTCGCTCGCCATTATTCTCATTATCGTCTATTTGTATCGGGACCGCGTCGATTGCACCCCTAGTTGGTCCGCTTTCTAGGGGGCGTTGGAGTTTAACCCCCGCATCTGCCTCGCTCGGGTGATTTCAGGACAGTCTCTCACTAAATGCCCTCGGCGATCGCACATATAACATGCCCGAGGAGGGGGGGCGGCTCCGTAGTGGGCCCCCTGCCCACTCCCTCCCCCCCCATTACGCCGCTGTCCACCCTCCGCCTCTAGTCGGGCTACCCTTCCAGATAACCCCCCTACCGTGGCGCGTAGGTCCCCCATTTCGGATCGGATGGTCTCAATGGAGGATTGCAGTTTGGTCATATTTTTATTCGTTTCCTCGCGTACCTGGGTTACCCTCTCACCTACGTGGGTTACCTTACCGTCCATTCGGTCTACCCGGCCAGCAATATCTCCAATGCCGGTCTGTAACCCGGCTACCCACCCCGGGGTCGTCTCGCTGGGTCTCTGTGGCTCTCTTTCCCGGCCCCTTACCGTCCTCGCGAGCTCCTGTTCCTCCTCCTCGTCTTCCGAGAGCAGGCTCGCAATGGCGCGCTCTCGTCCCAGCCCCCGGAGCTGCGCGCGTTCGCTGTGAATTCTTTCACACTTACGTGCGCGCTCGACAAGGGCGTTAAAGGGAAGACGTGGGCAGCTCATGTCTGGCTGCCACCACGCCGTGCGAGACAGGTACCGCTGGATTTTCTCGGCGGCCAGTTCCTCAATAACATCAGTTGCGTACCCCGGGCGTGCGATCTTTGTTAACTCGCGCACATCCTCGGCGTAATCACGTAGATCTTCGCCAGGTTGGCGACGGCGCGCATCTAAGGCCGATTTTGCTTCCTCCTCGTCATGCGTGCCAAAACGCTGATCGAGTCGGCGCATCAGCTCCTCTAGCTGTGTCTGTGCGCTCGCGGGTAACGCTTCTACAAAATCGGCTGCCCGCCCATCAAGATTCATATTAAGTTGACGTACTGCCTGCGCGTCCGTCCATCCATTAATTTCCTTGGCCCCTAAGAGAGTGCGGGCGAATGCCTTCCACGAAGGGGCCCCCCGGCCGGTAAATATTAGTCTTATTTTAGCGTGAGGTAACGCGGGGGTCCGTACCGCTTCTGACACCAATTTGTGAGGGTCGCTGGCCCCCGAGATCCCTCCCTCTGTACCGCTAACGGCCGGGTTAACCTCATTATTAACCTCATTACTCGCCCCCTCGCTACTAGGCGAACCGCTGTTGGGTTCTTCACCCATGGGGTGAGAGCCGTCGCTCGAGGATTCCCCTCCCCCGCGGGTCCGCGTAATAGGCATGGTTAATTACGTACGCGCACACCCACACACAGCTCTGCGCGGCACTCACTCAATACAGACCACTCACGTTAGGATCGCGCACCTGTATTATACACGTAGTGAACGTGCGCGCACACACGCATACAGCTCCACACGCGATACCCACTCTTGCGCCGCTCTGCGCAGCGCTCGCCGCCTGCTGGCCGCTCACGTTATGATCGCGCACCTGGGGTACGCCGATTACGCACGCCGCGAGCTTACGCACACACAGTACCACACGCGTTCCCACACGCTCACACTGCACGACAAGATCACGCGAGACCATGCTTCGCTATTAATGATTTATTACCTGGTAACTAATGTTGAATCAGTGAGTCGACGAGGCTGGCCTATTCCACTAAACCGGCACCTATTCCCTATTTATCGGCTATTATCCTACTTCACCTCCCCACTCACTGTTTGGCGCCCGCGGAGGTTCGCTGCTCCCTGCGCTAACAACGTACCTCGATGCGTCTCACGGACGTCCGGGTCGCTGGCTGGAGCTGCTGCTGGTCCGCTGGCCTGGAGAGAAGAGAGCGATTTCCCCTCTACGCCCCTCTATTTATCCTCCCTACCTCAAAGGGGATGCTGCGCTGAACAATGGGCTCGTGCACCTCGAGCCCCCGCACGGCGGTTCCGGGCGCTTTTGATCTGCTAATCAGTGAGCGGCGTTGGCGGCGTACATCCTAATTAATCCCTTACCCTTCCTAACAATGGGGCCTGCGCGCTCAAGCGTAATTATCCCAACCCTCCATGACTATGCGCAACAGCTCCTGCGGTCCCGCTATTCATGCTGTCCCGTCCCTCCCCTGCTTGCCCCGTCGACCCGTGGGGGTGTGTGTGGGGGGAAATGCGCCTCAACCGCGGTGGCCGAATGCCCCATGCCGCGACGACACCATATTAAGGCTGGTCGCAGCGCCGCGGCGCAACGTAGCACGGGGGAGGTCGTCCAATTCCCTGATCGCCGGAAACCATGAGAGTTAACCCCGATAAGGGTTTATCGGATAAAAACCGGTCGGCCAGGTGACCTCCCCTCGGAGCTCTATGGGGGGGGGGGGGGAAATGCGTGCGGGTGTGTTCGTGTGAGGTGAGGTGAGGGGGACGCGGGGTTGGCTTCGTTGCTTGGTGGTGGCGAGGTCGGGGATTTGGGCGCCTGCCGAACGGCTTCATGACGGCGGCATCACACTGTTGTTTGAATTCTGATGATGAGAGTTGTTGGATGTTTAGAGTAAGTGAGATTAAAGTTTCTTCGATTAAAAACAGATATCCGAATGCGTCTTTTCTAAATTCGTACATCATTGTAATGACGAACTGTATCCTGCGGTGAGATCTGAATCCCGAGACTTGACATAATTACACACATAATTGTTAAAGCGAGAATCATAAATGTTGAAGCGAGAATCATTGATATTGTTACGATTGGTGATTTTTACTCCTAGACAATGAGATAACAACAACAACCGCCATTCGCCACGAAGTGGCGGTGACGTCACCCGACGCTTGTGCCAGGCCATGTGCACCTTGAGGCCACGTGAAGTGTCGAACGCCCGCTGGCAGGAGGTCACGGGGCAGACCCAGGTGCCACGGGTGGTGCATCAGCCAGTCATCTCGATCATCTCAGTCAGTCGACGGAGATGACCGAGATAACTGGCTGATGCACCACCTGTGCCCCCTACTGTGCCAACTTGCTCTGCTTTAGTCACCTGGCGCTCCGCTCGTTGTTGTGAGCGTCGCTCCTCCGTCCTCCGTTGTTGTTGGAGGGCGACTGTCTCCAACTGCCCAGTAGCGTCCTTCACGAGCCTCCTCCACAGAGGCCGATCTTGACACCGCTGGTACCAGTCATCGGCAAGTCCACTCAGCTCCACGTCCTCCTGTACCACATCACTCCATCTCTTTTCTAGCCCGTGCACACCCGTTTTGCCCCCTTGATCCGGCCGAACAAAAGCTGTTTAGGCATGCGGTGGCTGGGCATGCGGGCTACATGACCCAGCCAACGCAGCCTTGCCTGCCGGAGGAGCTCACGAGATAACACACACAAAATCACAAACACACACATTAATCTTCTTAGTTCTTTCGGTAAAGTCACGTAGAAGGGAAGTAATAAAATAATAAAAATAAAACATAATAAAATAAAATAATTCTCACGACGTTTCGGCTACAACGCAAGCAGCCGTCTTCAGGTGAAGAATGAGACAATGCCAAGCTAGGAACTTATATATAAGCTGCGTTGGAGGTGGAGGAAAGAGCGCCTTAACAAAAGAATGTGCATGTGAAGAGGAATTTAGCATATTCATGGAAAATGCGTAGGAGGTGGGCGGGGGGGTTTCAAAGTCATATTATGCCCATGCATTATGCAGGATCAACAGCACCAAGGGGGGGGGGGTGCAGGGATTAGCAGTAACAAAGGAAAGGAATGTTAATGATATGTAGCTGCAGTTACTCAACCACCACGTAGAAAACTAAAGTATAAACTACATAAAAAACTAAAGTATAAATAGCATAGCACCATCAGTATACTTACTATACTATACACTAAGCTGAGTTACTAACAGCAAGTAATACATTACAATTCTACGTCGTAAAAATTATATAATATGCTTCCATCTAAACTTTATTCTATTGCATCACACGAGCATATACCGTACTATATACTGCCAACATTGAATTATATACTGTATTGCTGTAAACCAACCTATATCTTATACATTTAATATAACACTATGTATTATTCTACCCACCCTAATGTGTGTCGAAATGGTTTATTACGTCCTTCCAATGATTGCTAAGCCAGAATCCATCTTCTCGGTTAAAATTGTCTCTGTGTTTGTATATGTGGATCGCCTCATGAACGAATCTCTCATGATAGCCAGATGGCTTGCAGAGAACCTCTGTCTTGGAGAAGTCAATATCATGTGAGCCCACTGAGTTGTAACAGTGATCTGCCACGGCTGAGGTGTTTGTCCTACCGTGTTTCAGGTCAGCTTTATGTTCACGGATGCGGTCCGAGACATGTCGTTTGGTTTCCCCAATGTAACTGCTACCACAGAGGCAACTTAGTTTGTAGACGCCAGGGTACTGTATGTCTGGAACCACATCTTTTACAGACGGTACCAGATCACGGATTTTATGTACTGTGTTGAATCGGACCTGGATCTTGTGTTTAATCAGGATTTTGGAGATCTTTTTTTTTTTTTTTTGTGACCCCAGCAATGTAGGGTAAGGTGATGGTCTTGAAAGGCTCCTCAACAGGATCCTTCTTGATGGTTGGAGTGATGGCTTTGCGGATTGTGTAGTCGGAGTAACCATTAACCTTAAGAGCTTGGCGTACGTGTTTGAGTTCACTGGCAATGTGTTCATGGTCGGAGATGCATTGGGCTCTATGATAGAGCCCAATGCATCTCCGACCATGAACACATTGCCAGTGAACTCAAACACGTACGCCAAGCTCTTAAGGTTAATGGTTACTCCGACTACACAATCCGCAAAGCCATCACTCCAACCATCAAGAAGGATCCTGTTGAGGAGCCTTTCAAGACCATCACCTTACCCTACATTGCTGGGGTCACAAAAAAGATCTCCAAAATCCTGATTAAACACAAGATCCAGGTCCGATTCAACACAGTACATAAAATCCGTGATCTGGTACCGTCTGTAAAAGATGTGGTTCCAGACATACAGTACCCTGGCGTCTACAAACTAAGTTGCCTCTGTGGTAGCAGTTACATTG
The DNA here is from genome assembly GCF_015708825.2 of Lethenteron reissneri. Lineage (NCBI taxonomy): Eukaryota > Metazoa > Chordata > Hyperoartia > Petromyzontiformes > Petromyzontidae > Lethenteron > Lethenteron reissneri. The sequence continues at coordinate 1,377,970 of NC_083845.1, read as the reverse complement.
GGGAAACCAAACGACATGTCTCGGACCGCATCCGTGAACATAAAGCTGACCTGAAACACGGTAGGACAAACACCTCAGCCGTGGCAGATCACTGTTACAACTCAGTGGGCTCACATGATATTGACTTCTCCAAGACAGAGGTTCTCTGCAAGCCATCTGGCTATCATGAGAGATTCGTTCATGAGGCGATCCACATATACAAACACAGAGACAATTTTAACCGAGAAGATGGATTCTGGCTTAGCAATCATTGGAAGGACGTAATAAACCATTTCGACACACATTAGGGTGGGTAGAATAATACATAGTGTTATATTAAATGTATAAGATATAGGTTGGTTTACAGCAATACAGTATATAATTCAATGTTGGCAGTATATAGTACGGTATATGCTCGTGTGATGCAATAGAATAAAGTTTAGATGGAAGCATATTATATAATTTTTACGACGTAGAATTGTAATGTATTACTTGCTGTTAGTAACTCAGCTTAGTGTATAGTATAGTAAGTATACTGATGGTGCTATGCTATTTATACTTTAGTTTTTTATGTAGTTTATACTTTAGTTTTCTACGTGGTGGTTGAGTAACTGCAGCTACATATCATTAACATTCCTTTCCTTTGTTACTGCTAATCCCTGCACCCCCCCCCCCCCTTGGTGCTGTTGATCCTGCATAATGCATGGGCATAATATGACTTTGAAACCCCCCCGCCCACCTCCTACGCATTTTCCATGAATATGCTAAATTCCTCTTCACATGCACATTCTTTTGTTAAGGCGCTCTTTCCTCCACCTCCAACGCAGCTTATATATAAGTTCCTAGCTTGGCATTGTCTCATTCTTCACCTGAAGACGGCTGCTTGCGTTGTAGCCGAAACGTCGTGAGAATTATTTTATTTTATTATGTTTTATTTTTATTATTTTATTACTTCCCTTCTACGTGACTTTACCGAAAGAACTAAGAAGATGAATCCCTGCAGTCACGAAAGCTTTAAATCGAAACACACATTAATCATAATTTTTTTACATACACATTCTTAATTACACTTAACACATATTTTTGTTAATTACACTTAATTACATATTTTAACATATTTTGCATAAATGTTCACATTTTGTTTTACTTTATTATTTGTTATTATTGAATATAAATGTTTTAATGAAAATATATACAACACACACCATGTCAGGTAACTCTTCTGTGGTGTTTCGGTCTTTATGTAAAGTAGTAACTCGGCGGGAGACGACTTCACGGGTAGCACACTCTTTTATTTCACCAACTTATAGTTACACGGGTGACTAACACCCACTTAGTTACATGGGTGGCTAACACCAGCCTAACCCACCCAGTTCTCCTGGCTACACCGACACGGGCTCTTACGCCCCGTAGCCTCTCGGAACACACCCGGCCAGGGTGTCCGTCTCGACTCTGGGTCCCACCGTCCCGACCCACACGGGCGTCGGACCACGGGTCCCACAGTCTCGGCTCCGAGCCTCACAGGGCCCCGGTCCTGACAAGGACGGCGGGACTAGGGGTCTCGGGCCACTACCTCCTCCACTCCGTCTTCAATCTTCAACTGGTTAACAACCCCGAGTGCTCTCGTGCGTCCCCGTTTAAGCACCTCCTGCGGACGTCGCTGAGAGCACCCATCCCATTTGACCAATCACTGGGCGCTGGCTACGATCCTCTTTTCGCACCTCGTGTCAGCGCGCCTCACCACCGGCGCGCGCGTCCAAACCACACCCACATCGCGTGCCCAACCCCGCGCCCCGTGCCGCCCCGTGATCCATCACTGTCGGCGCACGTCAACACCACCACTACATCACCCCCTACCACATAGCTCGCAGCCGACCCGGCTGCTACAAAAACATACAACACCCCCTCCCCCCCCATGTGTGCCCCGTAACACAAGAACAACATAACAACACAACACAACACGAACACCGCCATCCGCAAAAATCAGCAAATGCCACTACAACAGCAAGAACAATATGTACAATCCGGCGAGTGACAACAATAAATGTGTATGCAGAAAGAAAAAAATATTTTTTTTTTCTCTTCTTTCCGACTCGTGCAGCGTCCCATTCTTTCCGAGCGTCCCTTGAACGGGACATTACCCCGGCAGAGGGGAACACGGCGGCGAGGTCGGGTTAGAAAAAATGTTTTTTTTTTTCATGAAAAGTGTTGTGTCCTAGCCCGAGTCCGCCTTGCCGGTCCGTCGTACGGCACCAGACTCGGTTGACCGTCCGGTGGTGCCGGCAGTTCAGGAAGGCATGGGCCAGGCATCGGGGCTCCGTGCGTGCCGCGGGGTTCCGGTTCCCGACGGTCAACAGCCGTCAGGTCCGTAACACCTGGCGGTGGGTCAGGTGGAGACACGTGAGGATCAGCCTGCGACACATCCCTCCCCGAGTCGACGGTCACATCACACGCTCGGTCGTTATGGCATAAAACGGGGTCACGCGGTGCCGCGTAGGGTTTCAGTCGGGAGGGGTGCACGTACCAACGGCGTTTTTCCCATTTAATCTGTATACTCTGGGGTCGTGCAACCCGCACAATTTCCACCGGTCCCCTCCATGGTCTCAACAATTTGGGGGACGTAGCCAACGGTGCATGTGGACAATGCAGCCAGGCCTTATCGCCTGGTTTCCAATCGTGCGTATGCACCCTCCGTCCATGCAATCTCTCGTTCGCGATCTGCCGAGACCGCGAATTCAATCTCGCAGCCTCTCGCGCTTCAGCCAATTTGGCGATATTAAACTTGATGTGGTCTGCCAATTTAGATTTTGCACGTGGCTGGGAAATCCCCAGTTGGACGTCCATGGCCGGATCGGCCTCCCGCCCATACATAAGAAAAAATGGGGAAAACCCCGTCGCCGCATGAGGGGCCATTCGATAGGCAGCGAGTACCCCCGGTACCTGTAAGTCCCAATCCACCTGATCGTCGCAGACCTGTTGGCACAGCATAGACGTAATCGTCCTGTTCAGACGTTCAACCATTCCGTCAGTCTTTCTTTGTACCCAACAGGTCGCACACCTCGCGCAACAAGACGCTCGAAAATTTTTTCCCTTGGTCCGTCAGCAAGCGTTCGGGGGCGCCCTTGTCCAAAACATAACCTTGGACAAAGGCGTCCGCCACTGCCGCAGCCGACTGGTTGGCGAGTGGCCATGCCATGGGCCAGCGGGTGAAGTACTCTACACCAACCAGCAGGAACTTATTTCCCCTAGGTGTAGCGGGAAAGGGCCCCAAGATATCTAACGCAACCAATTCGTTTGTGCGCGAGACCTGAATGGATTGCAGCGGTGGATTAGCCGCTATTGGTGGCGGTTTTCTTTGGGCGCACCCTACACATCCCTTAAGAATGTTCGCCACGTCGTTGCCCATCCCCGGCCAATAATAGTCTCGCTGGATTAGGGCGAGCGTTTTGTGAAAACCCAGATGCATGAGTCGTTCATGAGCAGCCAGAACGACCCTACCCCGCATAGCAAACGGCACAACGAGCGCGTGACGCCGGGACATGTTGTCCCACTTCATCAAGAGGCCCTGTCTGCACACCCAGGAACCGACCCGCGTTTCCCCTCCCTCGGGAGCGTCAACCTTCCGACGTAGCGTGAGTAGGGAGCTGTCGGCCATTTGGAGACGGCCCCACTCGATGAGAGGCAACGCTAACAGCGAGTCCCTCCCCGTGGGAGCGTCGACCCCCGCAGTACCAGTGGCGGCGAGCACAACTTCCGCGGGGACGGCGACAGGGGTTTTACACCGCGCCGATCCCAGCAGACATGCGCATTCCGTGCGCGGCGGCAACCGCGACAAGGCATCCGCATTCGAGTGGCGCAATCCCTTACGGTAAATCGTTGTAAATTGGTAGTCCTGAAGGACCTCCAACCATCGGGACAATTGGCCGGATGGCTGCGCCACCCGCATGGCGTATTGAAGAGCCGCATGGTCCGTACGAACCGTAAAATGACGGCCGTAAAGATACGGCCTGAATTGCTGTATAAAAAACACAATCGCCAGCAATTCACGACGTGTCACGCAGTAGCGTTGTTCCGCGGGGGACAGAACCCTGCTACCGTAGGCGACCACCCGTTCGACCCCCCCGACCACCTGTGAGAGCACTCCCCCGATACCCGTGTTACTGGCATCCGTGTCGAGCAAAAACGGTTGCGTGAAATCGGGGTAACACAAGGGGGGAGCCTGCACCAAGGCGTCACGAAGGGAGCAGAACGCAGCCTCCTCTTCCGGCCCCCAGTGAAACCGCACACCTTTAGCCGTCAAAGCGTGCAGGGGCCTGGCTATGGTGGCAAACTGCTTGACAAAACGACGGTAATAGGAGGCGAATCCTATGAAGCTGCGGACTTCAGTGACCGAGGTTGGCGTTGGCCATGAGCTGACGCAGTGCGTCTTAGCAGGGTCTGTCGAGATCCCTGAACGACTAACGATATGGCCCAAATACCTGACCGATTCCCGAAGCAGATAACATTTAGACGGTTTAAATTTAAGCTTAGCGGAACGCATCCTGAGGAACACCGCTCTCAGTCGCTGGAGGTGCTCCTCAAAAGTCCGGCTGAAAACGATGATATCATCGAGGTAAATCAAACAGGTGTCCCATTGGAGGCCTGATAAAACCAATTCCATGAGCCTCTGGAACGTGGCGGGAGCGGAATGTAAGCCCATGGGCAATCGGTTGAATTCAAATAGGCCTCCCGGTGTCCGGAAAGCGGTTTTTGGTTTCGATTCGTCATCGAGGGGCAATTGCCAAAATCCCGAAAGCAAATCGAGCGTCGAAAAAAACTGTGCTCCCGCCAAGGCATCCAGCGACTCATCCATCCTGGGGAGCGGATACGCATCGGCCATTGAGATTTTGTTTAGGCGGCGGAAATCGACACAGAACCGCAAGGACCCGTCCTGTTTTTTAACCAGGAAGATAGGAGCACCCCACGGACTGGAAGAGGGCGAAATGATGTCGGCCGCCAACATGTCATTAACCGCTGACTGCACATGCTCCTTCTCGGCTGGACTGAGCCGGAAGGGATTCTGTCGAATAGGGGCCGCGTCCCCTGTAGCTATGTGGTGGCGCAACAGGTCTGTGCAGCCAATATCGTACTTGTGCCTGCTAAACACGTCAGCGAACTCGAGTAGCAAGCCCCTCAATGCTCCCAACTGCACACTGGACAAGTTACTAGACCCGGCACACAACGAGTCCAACCACTCTGTCCCCTCCTCACTTTGAGGATGCGTATCGGCACTCGAATCCGCGTGAGCAACGAGCTGTTCCTCGACGGGTAGCGGCGCAGCGTGAGCCAGCACCGTTCCCTGCGTAATCACGGCCGGCCGCGACCCCGTATTCAGGACCATAACGAACGGCTCACTGTCCCCCCTCACCATGGTCTGGGCCACCGCTAAGTCAAGGCCCCCTTTAGCTCTGTTAGACGGCCCCAACAGAACTCCCTGTGCCCCCGCATCTACCCCGAGGGGTTTTCTCAACCGAAGGGGTACCAACATTTGCGATCCCGGGGGCACCCATACAGTCTGAGTTGCCAGCACCTGCACCGTCGCACAAACCGTGCGTATCTTAGTAGGACTCGTCAAAAACGCAACCCGCCGTCCCGATGGAAGCTCAATGCAGGCCTGATCTATGAGAATTTTGATGGGCATTTTAGACAGAAAGTCCGTTCCTAGTAAACAAGGAACGGCCAGCGATGATGATACAAAAATAGGACCCGCCAATTTTATATCGCCAATACAAATAGTCGCCCGAATCTGGCCGATGATTCCCAAGGATCCCCCGTTCGCCGCGTAAAATGGTACGTCCACCGGCAGAAGGGGTCGACATTGGACGGGAAGAATGTTATAAATAAGGTCCGAAATGATAGTGGCCGACGCACCCGTGTCCACAAGCACCCGGACCTCAACCCCGTCAATAAACCCCGTTACCACAGACGACCCGGCCGACGCAGCCACTATCCTGTGGGCCAATTCGGACCATTTGACTGCTTTCGGGCCGTGTACGGACCCCTCTCGCCGAACCGAACCCCCGGTGCCCATACGCGGTCCCCCCACCGCCAAGCGGCGACCCGAACGTGCCGTGTATGTGGACCGAACGTGTGAGGTGCCGCGACTTGCCGGGTTTAGCTGGGATGACTTGTGGCCCTGGTCGTCGTCCGGCCGTGGTCCCGTGGCGCGCTGACGCGGGGCCCGGCACCCGGACGCGACGTGGCCCCGAAGGCCGCAGTTGTAGCAGACGACGAGGGACGTCGTAGGTTTCGGTTGCTCCAGCTTGCGGGATGAACGTGTGGGCGAACGACCTCCCGTTCTCCACTCCCCCGGTCTCGATACGGTGAAGGCCTCCTCCCGAGGCGCAGCAGGCTGAGGCCCGGCGACCGTGGCGGCCGGTGCCCCGTTCCCCGCCGATGCGCAGATGACCGTCGGCTTTCGCTTGAGGACTTCGTAAGCGTGAATACTCGTGGCAATCCCCAGGGAGCAGATGTCCATTTCGTCCGCCGTATTGATGGGGACTCCCAAGTCGTGAGCCAACGCCAGCAGCTGCTCCGTCACCATGGCGTCCTTCCCCTCCTTGTCCATGCGGGGAAAAGCTGCGTCCGCCAAGGCGAGCAGCGCCGTGCGATAGGCGAGCGTTGTTTCTCCAACCACCTTTCGCCGATCGTAGAATTGGTGGCGACAGGTCGAGGGCGGCCCGAACACCTTAGCCATTAGGTGTAGCGCGGCCTGGAGCGTTGAGCGGGACGACCTTGGGGCGGACGTGAAGGCTGCAAGCGCGTCGTCGTCGAGCATCGCTGGCAGCGCGCGCAGAGCAGTGGTGTTAGACCACCCCGACATTTCTTGATGTGCGAGGAACCTTCGTTGGAAGGCTCTCCAGTCGCCCCCGTCTGCCTTGAACGCCGACAGCGCGGGCAATCGTTGCTGGAGGACTCGGTCGTCGTCGTCGTCGTCGGAACGATTTTCCCGCGCGCCGCTGTGGTTGTAGAAAATGTCAGCTTCGTCTGCAGGCGCATAATGGAGAGCTCCGGCGCGCGCCGATGACGCGGGCTGCGCTGTGTGGAGATCTTCGGCCACGTGGTGTCCGCGCTTCCCGCCAATTGGTGGCGGACCCTCAAAAACGGCGCCAACTTCAAAACTTTTGGCGCGAAGCGCCTTCTGGCGGGATCCCTCCAGCCGCGTTCCCTCCTCCAACCCCGCAGCCGTCCCTCCGCCCGCTGGAACGGAGATTTCCGCCAAAATTGCAGCGGCGGCGAGCAGCAACTCCGCCAGGCGGAAGTGTGCATCCTGTAGGCTGGTGTCGGAGGCAAGCGGAGCATCGGCCATCGCCGCGAAATGCTGCATCGGCGGCAACTCCTCGTCCTCTCCTCCCGAGGTTGGTGTCTCCGGTACGCCGTCGTCTTCCCGATCTCGCTCGTGGGTACGGGTAGTCTTCCTTGTGTCCATTCTTCTTGAAGACAGGTTTGCTTCTGACGCCAGTTGTAAAGTAGTTACTCGGCGGGAGACGACTTCACGGGTAGCACACTCTTTTATTTCACCAACTTATAGTTACACGGGTGACTAACACCCACTTAGTTACATGGGTGGCTAACACCAGCCTAACCCACCCAGTTCTCCTGGCTACACCGACACGGGCTCTTACGCCCCGTAGCCTCTCGGAACACACCCGGCCAGGGTGTCCGTCTCGACTCTGGGTCCCACCGTCCCGACCCACACGGGCGTCGGACCACGGGTCCCACAGTCTCGGCTCCGAGCCTCACAGGGCCCCGGTCCTGACAAGGACGGCGGGACTAGGGGTCTCGGGCCACTACCTCCTCCACTCCGTCTTCAATCTTCAACTGGTTAACAACCCCGAGTGCTCTCGTGCGTCCCCGTTTAAGCACCTCCTGCGGACGTCGCTGAGAGCACCCATCCCATTTGACCAATCACTGGGCGCTGGCTACGATCCTCTTTTCGCACCTCGTGTCAGCGCGCCTCACCACCGGCGCGCGCGTCCAAACCACGCCCACATCGCGTGCCCAACCCCGCGCCCCGTGCCGCCCCGTGATCCATCACTGTCGGCGCACGTCAACACCACCACTACATTTACATAACAATAACCCCATGTGTCCTGACTTGGGCCACCCTATATAACATTAACCCCATGTGTCCTGACTTTTGGGCCACCCTGTATAACAATAACCCTGTGTGTCCTGACTTTTGGGCCACCCTGTATTCCCCCCCTACCCCCCTATTTTAAAGCACTTTCTCCCAACCTCAACCCACCCTTATTCGGCTCTTCATTTCTCTTCCTCAACTTTCGATTTAATCATGAACTCTTTCCTATTGGCTCATTCAAAGTCGCGCTTTCCTATTGGCCGATTCAAAATGTAATGTGACCGTGATGAGCATTGGATTTGGTCGGTTCCTCGCTCTGCCACGGTTGTTGAACAGAGATGTAGCCACTGCCCTTAGGGGGCTTGGGACCGGTCATGGCGTTGATAATGAAGGGAGAGCAAAGCTTCGTGTGAGGTGAGTTGTAATTTGTAGCATCATTAGCATAATCACCAGCCGTGCTCGATCCGCTGTCTGTTCTGCGCCGTGTTCGTGACCCGGTCAATGCATAGATTAGTTGTTTTTTTGTGAAAGAAGAAAAGCCCCCCCCCCCCCCACTTTCTCTTTCACATCCGTGTAGTTAACCGTGGGTTTCCATCAATTCAGCTCTGTACATGACATTTACTAAATGAGTTGTCGCGTGTATTTTTCTCCGCGTATTCGCCTGCTGCTAGAAATGTCCACGCGATGGTGATGACGGTCACGCCACTTGGTTGAGCTAATTGGGATATCCAGGTCGCTTCTGAACAAGAGCTACAGAGCTTGGCGGCATTACCTGGTGACACACACAAATAGTCGTAGTTCATCCAAAACATCTATCCCGGGGACACTGATGCGTGGGTTCAAAGCCACCTTATTCCAGATATTTTTTGTTTAATTTTCTTTGGATGTCATAGACGCCATGGTGAAAATGTCACGTACGGTAAAGTAAAATTCACTGGGAGAATCTGTATTATTATTGTATCATTATTGTATTGGTGACAGATTGGACACCGAAGGAAATGGAAGTTTTCTTTTTAGTGCAGAATTCACTTAGCAATAAGGCGCTATACAGCAAAACATGTCTCTCAAGAAAGAGTAAAGCAAATGGTAAACAATATGCAGTACTTCGACACCCTGATGCGCAATGTTCGTGCCTTTGTGGGAGCACAGCGGAGGGCCGGGTGCGATGTTTCGGTGCTACTGACGCTATGATTCTTTGATTCTTATAAACCACTACAACAGATGGCATATGATTAATTACACTATGTAACACGATTTTTGTCCCTGGGTAGTGTTATTTTAAAATTGCTTATGCCTAAAAAGTATAGAGAATGGCTATTATTCCCCACAAAATTTGCTTTGTGACCAGGACTTTGTGCGAAGGAATGACACATGCACACCACGTTTTCTCATTGAAAATAGGTAATAAAAAATATTACTGTCCTGGTCACAAAAAGCAAAGTTCGTGGGGAATAACATCAATTTTATGTACGTTTGAGGCATAAGCAATTAGGAAATAACACTACCCAGGGACAATTATTTTGTTACACTGTTATTGTTCTAGCAAAGTCGGCATGGTCCAGCTGATGTTAAGGGGCCAGGGGATTGTTTAGTCGTCGTTGTTGTTGTTGTTGCTGCAACATGAGAGATTTTAATCGCTACGTTGTCACCAAGTGAACGTTTGGCGCCAGAAACCACCAAGTGAAAGTTGAACTTCCCCGTACGCCGCAGTGCAGGGTTTGGGGAAGCGAGTGAGAAACTGGGTGAATGGGTGAGCGATTAATTTCATTAATAAGTTAGCGAGTCAGAGAATGAGCAAGGGACCGAGTGAATGAGTAAATTATAAAGAGAATGCATGATGAAGAGACTTGGTAAATTGGTGAATGATTACACGAATGAACGAGTGAATGAATAATCGAAGTAATGAATGAGTGAGCAAGTCGGAGAATGAATGAGACACCGAGTGCATGGGTGAATGATTAAGAGAATGAGTGGACGATTAAGAGACTGAGTGAATGAGTGCGAGTCCTGGCGAGTGAGTGGCTAGATGGCCGAGTTCCACGGAGTGAGAAACTCCAGTGTCGTTCAGTATTGGACGACGCAAGCCTCACCCACACACTCCCAGGAATTGTTCTTTAAGGGAAGTTTTTTTTTTACCACGAGATGTTGAGGCCAATTTTATTTTTAGAGGGAGATGTTTCGCAAGAAAGCACGTATGTATGTTGAACTTCTTTCGCAACGTACGTTGTCAACCGTCCTACTCGGAGGTGCGGGGGAAGGAGAACAAACGAAACGCAACAAGCAGTTCTCAAGAAATTAGTTTTGTTTAGATCGAAAAGTGCAGAGCTCCAGTGGCTTCCTAATATCGGAAGGAAGAGCGTTCCAGACGGACGCAGAAGCGCATTGTGTGTGGCTGAGTGAGGTGTGTAGCGGTTAGCGAGCTGCCCCACGAACCCGGCAACTGGAGTTCAATTCCCGCTCACGGTCAACAGCAGTGACGATTTTCACCTAGATTGACTCAGCCTCAAATGAGTACCTGGTGAACATCGCCACTAAGGAGACAACGGCGGCCGGGCGTGGTGCTGGCCACCCACCCCCTCGTTAGCCGTGTCGGCCTTCCTCGGTGCTCGCTAACAGCACTTGCCCCAACAGTCTGTTAAGGCTATATGGGGGATCTTTGTCTTTTATGGCTGAGTGGACGTGTGGGTGAGTGAGTGGGTGAGCGAGGGGGTGAGCGAGAGAGGGGATGAGTGAGTGGGTTAGTGAGGCAGTGAGGGAGAGAGCATGTGACTGAGTGGTTGAGTAGGTGAGTGAGTGGATGAAAAAGTAGGTGGATGAGTGAGCGAGCAGGTGAGTGAGTGAGCAAGTGAGTGGATGAATAAGTAGAGTAGGTGAGTGGGTGGGTGAGTAGGTGATTGAGTAAGTAGGTGAGTGGGCGGATGAGTGAGTGGCTGAGTAAATGGGTGAGTGAGTAGGTGAGTGGGTGAGTGAGTGGTTGAGTAAGTTGGTGAGTGAGCGAATGATTGAGCAATTGGGTTAGTGAGTGGGTGGGCAAGTGGGTGAGATTAACACGTAGGCTGTCGCAACCAATTTTATCCTAAATGGAGGTTTTTTTCGATTAGATCGCGTAAATATAAATGTCGTTAAACCTGCCACCATCCGATACAGCTAATTAGTAAGGTTTGTCACGTAAACAAACATGCAATTTGTTACTTGTTCAGCACACCAGTGTGTTAGAGAGTAAACCCACAACATTTACAATTCGAGTATGACATTTTACCGGTAATTGCAACCAGCCTCATCAGGCGACAGCCAGATTTGTAGAGAAATCCTCCTGTTTCGATCTTAAATAGAGGGATAAATGTGATGTCACTTGTGAGCCAATCAGTTGCCAGGAACAGTGGGGGGAGGGGGTAAATGTTTTCATATAAATGAGCAGGAACCCGTGGAACTTTCGTGAGGATTTTGTGAAGAGGAGTGGGGCGCGACTTAAAAAATTCACTCACATCATGTCCCCACTATTCTCCATTATCACCGCCCATCACTGTTCTCTACCCATTCCCATCACCCTGTACCCCCTCCACATTCCAGTTGCTTTCCCCATCAAACCTAAGCCACCCTTCCCATCAGCATGACCTCCATCCTTCCCGCAATCACCCTCTCCACCCCCCACTTACATCACCAATCTCCACCACTCCATCCTCATCACCCTACCAACCCGAGTCCCATCATCACCATCAAGCTGGCCCATCACTAATTACGACCAGCATGGTAAAGTGATGGTGAATATGTATGTCGTCGCATTTTGAACGTATAATTTATTATAAATGTAAATATTTTAGTATGTTTATTTTATGTACATTGTAACTTTACAGGCCAAAACTTCACGGTAGACAACGTTGTGTTTCACCATTTTGACTTGGCGTTTTCTTTGGCTCTCGGAGTCGAGAATGTTGACTTGAACATCTGTAAGAACCCTTGCTCGAGAACATGCCACGGCCATGGGAGAAGTCTGGCTGTGGTAAGTAAATGCCAACCGTGTCAAATGTCTGGCCTTGTGCCTTGTTGATTGCACTATGTAACACAATTTTTGTTCCTCGATAGTAAGTGTTATTTCGTAATTGTTTATGCCTAAAAAGTATAGAAAATGTATATTATTTCCCACAAACTTTGCTTTTGTGACCAGGACAGTGATATTTTGAAATTTACCTATTTTAAATGAGAAAACGGGCGTATTTGTGTATTTTCGTTCACAAAGTCTGAAAAAAAACATATGAATCAAAATTAACAAGTATTTATACTAAAGTAATACAAAAATAGCTACAAAAGATTTGAAAGTGAGTAGTTTTTCGAGATTTACGATTATACTGTAAATCAAATTCACGAATCGGCGCCCAAATGTAGTCTCCCATCATGTTCTCATTATACTGTCCTTGGTAGCGACGTTCAAAGTCCAGTATATCCTGGTGGAAGCGCTCGCCTGCTCCTTCGAGTATGATCCCATGTTCTCCTTGAATTTATCAAGATGATCATCAAGGATATGGACTTTGAGGGACATCCTACAGCCCATTGTGCTGTAGTTCTTCACGAAAGTCTCAACCAGCTCCACATAGTTTTCGACCTTGTGATTGCCCAGCAAGCCACGAACGACTACGACAAAGCTGTTCCAAGCCACTTTCTCCTTCCTAGTGAGCTTCTTGGGGAATTCATTGCACTCCAGGATCTTCTTTATCTGTGGTCCGACAAAGACACCGGCTTTGACCTTTGCCTCAGACAGCTTAGGGAAGAAGTCATGAAGGTACTTGAAGGCTTCCGACTCCTTATCTACAGCTCGGACAAATTGTTTTATAAGGCGTAATTTGATGTGCAGTGGTGGCATCAGCACCTTCCGGGGGTCCACCAGTGGCTCCCACTTGACGTTGTTCCTCCTTCCAGAGAACTCGGTCCGCTGTGGCCATTCCCGCCTGTGTTAGTGTGACTTGGTGTCCCTGGTGTCCCACAGGCCAAGATAGCAGGGAAACTTGGTAAAACCGTCTTGGAGACCCATCAGAAATGCCACCATTTTGAAGTCTCCGATGGCCTCCCAGCCGTACTCATCATACTTCAAGGCATCCAGTAAGGTCTTGATGCTGTTGTAATCCTCTTTGAGGTGCACCGAGTGAGCCAGGGGAAGAGACGGGTACTTTTTACCATTATGGAGCAGCACGGCTTTGAGGCTCCTGGATGAGCTGTCAATGAAGATGGCTGCTCTCCGGAGGAGTGGGTATGGGGAGCTCATGGCAGTGTGGCACTGGGGCAATGGATGAAGGACGATCCGGATACGTGATAGCAGGTGCATTCTTGCCAGTCCGACGTTTGGAAGGGTCCACCATGCAGAAGTAGCAGTTGCTTGAGTGGTCAGTGGGTTCCCGCCAAATTCTTGGGATAGTGAACTTCATAGCTCTCTTTTTCCACTCTGTACCATCCTACATAAATACATGTATTTCACCCTTGACATTTTTCATATATGATGTATTTTTTTCAATAACATTGAAAATAGTAAAACATTTTCAAATGTAAAACTTAAATTTAATATTTTTTTAACTAATTCTATAATATTAAATTCCGAGCAACAATTGTCCATCTTACCTTCCAGAGTTTTTTGTATTGCTCGCATGTGAAATGAGGTGATCAGAGATTGTCTTGATCCTCGACAGGCATGCCAAAATATGCCTTGTAGGCCTCACACATCCTAGCAGATGCTTCTACAGAGTACTTTTTCGCACTTGTCTTGATCAATTTTCCACAGACATAGCAAAATGCGTCTGCTGGATACTTGCAGCCTCTTAATGCCATCTCAGAAAATGCAGCTATGTATCCACTTAGGCAGCTGGAACTAAATTGAACTGGTGGGCTTAAGGCCCCTGTGTTGATACTACTATTTATATTACTAGAAAGTTCTAGGGTGTTCTAGAAGTTACTCCAAGTTTATTCACCACTGAATCTATCTGAAATGTTCTTGAAAATAGGTAAATTTCAAAACATCACTGTCCTGATCACAAAAGCAAAGTTTGTGGGTAATAATAGCCATTTTCTGTAGTTTTGAGGCATAAGCAATGAGGAAATAACACTTACTACCCAGGAACAAAAATAATAATAAACATTTGTTCTAGTGTTGTCATTGAGTAAGCAAAGCGCAGGGGGAATTTGATTATCTGTAAAGTGAATTGGCAAGCCTGTGTCACTCGGGGCAAGCTTTACTCGTACTAGGTACTCATTTTAGGCTGAGTTGACCTCGGGGAGGCCCAAGACTCGTTTAGATACTCGTCAGTGGGGTTGGGCGTGAGAGGGAATTGAACTCGGGTCGCCGGGTTCGTAGCACAGTGCGCGATCAAAACGTCGTAGTTTTTCGTTATTTTCTTTCAACTTATCTACATGACCTTACCGAAAGACCCAAAGAATAGGATATGCTTGTCTATTTGTATGTTTATTTATGCCAATTTCACATAGTAAACAAATACAAAAAAACCTAAAAACATATCATTCAAGAATGTGAAATAATAAGCTATTTTACGTAATGATTGGTGATTATCCAGCGTTTTTGAAAATCCGGTGCCCCCTCCTCCCCAAAGCTGCCGTCTAATAAATTATCTACTGTATTTATAAAACCGCTCAGACAGAGTCGACGATGGCCAAGGCGCTGATCCGTCGTCACAAAACTACGCTGATGAGATGGATCAGCAGAGACCCGACCCATCTGCTGGACGAGCTGGACAGCAGAGGCCACATCCAGCGCGAGCTCTACAAGGCAGCCAATGACATCGCCGACCGCATGAAGCAGGCACGGTCGCTGCTCGACCACTTTATTGACTGCAGCGAGGAGGGGTGCGAGAAGCTCCTGCGGACGCTCAGAGTCGTGTGCGATCACTACCCCTCGGAGCTACGCACGTGGTTGGACGAGAACGGTAAATGGCCGGGGGGAAGGGCTTAATCACTTTGCACGCAGAGCGGGATGCTACGCGTGTGGAGCGGGATACTCTGGAGCAGGACGCTACGGAGCGGGACGCTATGGAAAGGGACGCTATGCGTGCGGAGCGGGATGCTACGGAGCGGGACGCGATGCGTGCGGAGCAGGACACTACGAAGTGGGATGCTATGGAGCGGGATGCTATGTGCGGAGCCGGAAGCAATCGCCATTAAGGCATCGTTTCATGCAGGAGGGAAATGAGACGGCTGCCGTAGAAAAACTTAACATAGTTTTTTGTAAGTGTGTATGTTGAACTTCTGTCGCACTGTACAGAACTAATTGGGCTAATCAGAGGTGCGGGGGGGAAGGACAACTAAACGCCAGGTAAGGCCCACTGAGCTATGTACCTCTTTTTAAGAAGCGACCTGGCTATCAGAAATTATAGCGCAACGAAGTGGCTTATCACGTGGAAATTTATTGCAGTCAAATACTCTAAACGCGTGATGTTGATTCTAAATGTGAAGGGGAAAACCAGAGGGACCCGGACCAAATCCACGTGACTACGGTGAGAGAGAGATAGATGCAGACTCCACATAGTTGCAGGCATTGTCATGGTCTGGGGATTGAACCCACGACCTCTTTTATACTCTTTTTATATTAAGAGAGAGTTTAGCCTGGAGCAGAAGAGAGAGCAGCTGGGTTGTGAGAGCTTTACACGAAGTTGTAGAATAACAGCAACAATGGTAGAAATGTCACAGTGACAGGAGACAGTAAAGTTTAGAATTTTATTAATTAGATTTTAAATAATTATAAAGTTGTAGCTCGGATGACAGTGAGGAGGAGAGGTGGGAATGGTTGAGGAAGGGTAGGGATTTGGGTCGTGATAGGGTTGGTGATCGGGGTCGTGATATGGGTAGTGATAGAGGTCTTGATAGGATTAGTGATAGAGGTAGTGATAGTGGTTGGGGTTGTGACAGGTGTAATGATAGTGGCAGGGGTAGTGACAGGGGTAATGATAGTGGTTGGGGTAGTGATAGGAGTTGGGGTAGTGACAGGGGTAGTGATAGTGGTTGGGGTAGTGATAGGAGTTGGGATAGTGGCAGGGGTAGTGACAGGGGTAGTGATAGTGGTTGGGATAGATGAGAGGGATAGTGATAGGGTAGTGTTGTATATGTCGGATAAAAATAATAAAAATTTAATGAAGATCGAAAAATGCGTAAATATTGAAAAGTATGCTAATTTATGCAATAAATTATGCTAATTTGGGAGATGCTCGTATTAATTTATGCGCATGTATGTAAATATGCAAATGTATGCAGCTATGGTAATTAGGATTAGCGTCCTTGCTCAGGATCGTATCAACAATCGGGATAATGCAATTATTCTTGCTTAAACATTTAATGATTATCTCTTAGTGTGTTTATGTCAGATCTCCAAATTCAAATCTCAACGCAGGATACAGTTCTTATAAATAAGATTGTTACACTTCTTTGTTAAGCAATTTTAATTCTAAACAAAAGCATAACAATCTGATATGCGAACTCTCATGCTTGGAATCATCCACGGTACCATCGGGGAAATTTCCCTCATTGAGCAGTACATTTAATCATCAATGATTGCGTTGTTTCACTTTGGCCACCAAACATATAATTAATTCCACCGCGTGACACGAGCATAGACGACGATAGGGAGAGTTCTTAAAACAGGCGTGCAACGATATTCATACGAAAGGCGATAAGCAAATTATTATATCCCGAAGGCAAAAGTATATTCAATAGATTCATCGGCAAGATTAGATCATTAACGAAATGTCTTGGAACAATGGTGTGCGGCGGTGTGCGTGTCCTCTTACGGGAGATTTTTTTTATCTTTGGCAAAGTTTTCATTAATTCGTGGACAAGATTCTATGAAAAAAAAAACAGGTTTAACACTATATTCTCTCTGTGAGCGTATAGATTCGTGACGAAGGTTTCAAAAGTTTAGTTCACATCGATGAATCTATTGGTAATTTATGCGATTAAAAATAAAATGAAATAAAACCAAGTAAGAAAAAAAACGACTAATGCACTTATAAACGACGTATTCTTATCACTCGATGAGCTGCGATGCCTTCACGGCCAACTGATGGTTCATGCACTTTTATAATTAGTCTTCTTATGATTGGTTCCATTGTGTGGGTGTGTTGGATTATCTCGTTGGTAAATTCTTGTAAGTGACTCAAGGTATGTTGTAGCCGTGTTCACAGTATTTCCATCGTGGTTTGATTTATTTATGGGGAGATGTTCTTTGCTTGTGTGGGCAAATCTTGCTATCGCGTGCTGCGGGAAGACAAAGGCGGTTGGGAGGCTCACATTACATCTTGATTAGGTATGACTGACTTATTTCGCCTTTAATACTTCTAGATGACCCTTGGTCTAATGCTTCATAATTATTATTTGGTTTGTGTTTATTCAAGATTTGTGATTTAGCATTATTATTACCACGTATTTCATAGGCTTTTACTAACCTTCGTTCCACTGCCTGTATCCTGGGTTTGAGCAGTTTGTTCTCGAGTTATTGTTATTATCTGATATCCCGAGGTTAGAGAATTCGTTTTGGCTTGGGAATAACCCTGACTGCCAGAATTCTTCTTTGATGCTTCGGTCAGGTCGTGTAGAAAATTATTAAAGGTAGAAATAACATTAGTATTGAATTAATAAATGAGGAGTAATGATCCACTGATGTAGATTGTAGCCTGGTTTTTAATTGGAGTTAGTGTGAGGATCGATAATGTTAGCTTAATCTTTGGTCGCTAAGTTTTGGAATTTTTGTTTAGCTAAACTAGCCCACAAAACCCGTCTGTTCGCTTTTCGCCGTTGGCTTGGTGGCTCTGCGTTTGAAGCCCGTGTTACCACACCCCCTCTCTCTGTCCTTTGTAAAGGGGGGGGGGTGTCCTTTCATTATTTTTTATGGTTCATATCTGGCTCCTTGTTGCGAGCGTGACAAGGCAGCTGCTCGAGAAGGGGGGGGGGGGGGGTCCGTTTTGTTTGCGCTCCAAGTGACCCCGCGATTGATTATATGAAAAAAAATATTTGGCAGAATTATTCTTAATATGAATTTTGTAAAAAGGGTCATATATCCAACAGTAGTGATAGTGGTTGGGGTAGTGATAGTGGTTGGGGTAGTGATAGTGGTTGGGGTAGTGATAGTGGTTGGGGTAGTGATAGTGATTGGGGTAGTGATAGTGATTGGGGTAGTGATAGTGATTGGGGTAGTGATAGTGGTTGGGGTAATGATAGTGGTTGGGGTAATGATAGTGGTTGGGGTATTGAAAGTGGTTGTGATAGTGGTTGGGGTAGTGATAGTGGTTGGGGTTATGACAGGGGTAGTGATATAGGGGTAGTGATAGTGGTTGGGGTAGTGATAGTGGTTGGGGTAATGATAGTGGTTGGGGTAGTGATAGTGGTTGGGGTATTGAAAGTGGTTGTGATAGTGGTTGGGGTAATGATAGTGGTTGGGGTAGTAATAGTGGTTGGGGTATTGAAAGTGGTTGTGATAGTGGTTGGGGTAGTGATAGTGGTTGGGGTTATGACAGGGGTAGTGATAGTGGTTGGGGTAGTGATAGTGGTTGGGGTTATGACAGGGGTAGTGATAGGGGTAGTGATAGTGGTTGAGGTAGTGATAGTGGTTGGGGTAGTGATAGTGGTTGGGGTAGTGATAGTGGTTGAGGTAGTGATAGTGACAGGGGTAGTGATAGGCCTCGGCAAAGTAAGGTAAAAGTTAAAAGGTAAATACAACGAGCCTACCTTTACCCTACCTTTTACCTTACCACAACACAATCACTCTACCCTACCTTTTACCCTTTAGCAGGTAAAATAAAAGGTAAAAAGCAACGAGCCTAGCTTTACCCTACCTTTTACCCTTACCCCATACAAATTACCCGATTACAGGGTAATTACTGGGGAACTACTACACATGAACAAGGTTTGTAACAGTAAATGCTAGATAGAGCGCTTTAATCATATAGAATACTCTCGATGATTCTAATTTTACACGCTTGTTGTCGTTGTTGTCATTGTTGTCGTTGTTGTCATCGTCGTTGTCGTATCCTCAAATCTTGTAACTCAATTTTAACCCACTTCCCAATGTAGTATCGACTGCAAACTTGGTATACTTATGTCATACTGATGACAACACTAAAAATATATATTTTAAAAAAAAATTATATGTTATGTTTCGGCTTGGCTCTAATTGTCCACGCTCAACTGACGTTGGCTGTAATTGGCCACGGCCCCTTACGTTATGGCAAGCTTCGGGGCCACTTCCTGGAGTCCTGGAGTTCTGCCATTACTAGTACATTTTATAAAAGCGTGTTTTTAATAAAGTTTGTTTTAATATTACTTATTAAATGTAGGCCATGGACTGCGCCACGGAGCTTTTAGCGGTAAACAAGGTACCGTATTTACCGGATAATACTTTGCGCTACCTTTACCCTACCGGGTAATTCTTCCGAGCTACCTTTACCCTGTTACCCTTGACCTTTCCCCTGGGCATGTCGACACCTTACCCTTTACCTTACCCTTTTACCGGTAAAAAGGATAAATTACCTTGCCGAGGCCTAGATAGTGATATGAGTTGGGGTAGTGGTTGGGGTAGTGATAGTGGTTGGGGTAGTGATAGTGGTTGGGGTAATGATAGTGGTTGGGGTAGTGACAGGGGTAGTGATAGTGGTTGGGGTATTGATAGTGGTTGGGGTAATGATAGTGGTTGGGGTAGTGACAAGGGTTGCGGTAGTGATAGGGGTTGGGGTAGGCCTGGTTTAGCTGGGGGTCAGGGTTAGGGAGTATCAGCAGCAGCAGGATGAAGACGCTGGGCTAGGGGAGAAGAGATGAGGATTGTTCTAAGGCAGGAAAGGAGGAAGCTGAAGGTCATCATAGTGGTGCAACTCTGGAGTATGGGCAGCAGGGTATGTATGCAGAGTAGAACTTAGGCGACATTATTATGGTAGAGGGATCGTATAGATTACTGGGTATGTATGCAGAGTAGAACTTAGGCGACGTTATGACTTGTACACAATGCACGGAGTGTCTGTGAGTGGTAATCAGCATCATCACTGGTCGTGATCTATCCACTGTTCAATAAAGGCTCCCTCTGTAAGCCATTGCCAACTCTCATGGTCTGGCAAGACATAAATCCATCCAGCTCTTGCACACATGCTGATTTTATCCCTGCATTCAAACTGTTAAACTAAACTATTTTGTTTGACCAGATAAGGCCGACTAAGCAATATAATTCTTTTTCAAAAGCGACCTGGCCACAAATGATAGCTCAACAAAGTTGCTTACCATGTGGAAATGTATAGCAGCCAAATACTCTAAATGCACTTTGCTTCTAAATGTGGAAGGGAAAAACCGGATGATCCGGGGCTAACATGCAAATTCCAAATATACAGCATGCGTCAGATTCAAGATCGAACCCACAACCTCCTGTAGACAAAGGGAGGTAGTTAACACCTTACTCCTACCTCATCCCCCCCCCCCCCCCAGTTACCCCTCACCATGAAGTGCACCACAGTTTTTGTACAGTAAATTACAGTGTACAATATTTGTTTTGTATTACCCATCTAGTTATTATTCTCCATATTTACGCGTGAAAATCAGTGGCGGCTCCTGCAAAATCTCTCAGGGGGGGGCAAATGTCTGGATGATTGATAAGGATAAGGTCCACCCATGCAATGGATAAATTAACAGCTTAAGCATGTAAAGGCAACTTCACTTCTTTAATATTAATGAAAAATAAAGTGACCCTTACAATACATCTTGTTTGTTTCTATACTCACTATTAAAACAAACCACTCAAGTTTTTTTTATTAAAGATTCCACTAGGTGGCAACAAATTATATTGTTGGATGAAACGTGCTTACGTATGATGACGTAAGCACGTATGATGACGTAAGCACGTTAGGGCGAGCCCTCCCGGAAGCCATAGAGAATGCATTGCAGCGCCCCCGTTCGAAAAAAAACATCTTTGAATGTAAGTCTATGGGACCACTCGGGGCGATTCTCAGCTGGAGGGAAATCGCCCAAAAAGAGGCGGTACTCCACAGAACGTAGCATGACGCTGATTGGACTATATCCAGAGGCACAGTGACGGCTAGCGTGACTCTGTGGTTGAATGACATTGGTGGTGCGTCGCCCAATCGCCCTAATGAAGAAACCGCCCCTGGTGAAAATGTCTTAGTTGTGTTGAAAAGTGTAATTTGAGTAGGTATTGGGTCGTAAAATATTTCTTAGGGACGAAACTTAGGCTGTATAATGGGACCTAATGGGAGAATACGTTTCGCTTCATGGTGTTTCACTTTACAATCAGGGTTTCAACGCTCAATTTTACGTTCTCAACCACCGGCTATCACATTTACATGTTCTGTTCTGATGACCCCAATTTAATGAGCCTATTTCTTGGTAGCTCTTCTTTATCTTGTAACCCACATATTGTATTCACTTTCAGCCAACAGCATGGCCACGGAGAAGTTCACGGAGCCAGGATTTTCCAGTAGCTGCTTTTCACATCAAACCTCGTATATGAAATGTACCGGATGGTGCATGCAGGAAGATACAACTGCTGCAAGGTTTGGACAAGACGTGCCTCCTTATCCGGCAGTGGACGCGACTACGCAAACTGATAGAGGACCTATGGAAATGTCTGCCGTCGACAGTGATATGCTCACATCCAAAGGTATTACAGATGAGGGTCCTTTTTAAAATTGGTTGAAATGAGACACAAGACCCCTGCATTATTGTTGCTGAGGTTAATTTAATGAACCAGCGAAGGAAATTATTTTCAATCTCCCTCTATTATGCACCAATTGTTTTGCTTATTACTGTGACTGGCAAATGCAGGCAAACCTCGCTTAGCGCTGTTTTGTCCTGGAGAAATGTTTTACTAAAAACCAATACAATCAAAGAATGCAAAGCCCTTTCGAGAACACGTAGCAGCAGCGGGAGCACTGGCCATCACTTGCTCAGCCAATGAGAACAACGCACGCACTGAGCCAATCAGCACCAAACCGCCCACAATTTCATCAAAGTTCGTGGTCACGATTGGATTTGTTTGGCCAGCCGAGAGCTCAACACGAGACCAAGATAGAGCCCCAGGCTTTACCTAAAAAAAAACCTCACTATGGAGATTTAGACTGAGGGCATCGCAAAGACCCAAACTGGCAGCGCAGCAGCTCCAACCTCATCTCCCACCGCTGTCTTGCAGCAGCACAGTATGTAATACTTCCTGATATTAGAATACATTTTTTTTACCAATGAAATTATGTTTACCATCTGTGTTATTATGAGTGTTTTTACTGATACCCCAATGAAGCCCTTGTATATTGCTCATGGGAAAGAAATAACGCTTTCAGGAACGCATCCCCATATCGTCTTGCACGCGTTTCCCCCACTCATGTGGTGGTGTCCGCTGGCCTTGCCAACCTCCATGATCATCATAAAGGTTTTGGGTTTAGATCTAAATTTAAAAAACTTTATTACGAATAATATTGGTCACGAAAATCTACGTGTTCTCCATGCTGCCCTGCCCTGCGCCATCTCTCTTTCCGCTCCTCGGGCCACCATGTCTGATCGCACCACATTGCTCCAAACCCCCCACCTCTTCTTCTGCCTTCCTCTTGATTTTTTTTCCTTCCACTTCCATCATGGGCACCTTCTGACCCACATCATTTCTCTGTTTGTCGCTCCACATGACCGAACCACACCAGCATCTTCTCTCTCATTTTCTCTGTGACTTCTACCACCTTGAGTCTTCCTCTCACTTCTTCATTTCTCACCATGTCCTTCCCCATATATACAATGGCATAATGACCCCTTTTAGCGCCGATTTGTTTATTGCTCACTTCCCCAGGAACAATGCATCTTGAGCACTAAGTGAGGTCTGCTTGTGTGTCCTCCTACCTACCCATCTTCCCGCATACACTTTTGTTTCCACGAATGATACAAAATCTCTCCACAAATTGCTGACGTAATTAGTTTTGCAGGCGAAAACAGCGTTGGTGGCATTACCTGAGTATCACCTTTTAGGTGACCTTGCTTAGACTATACATTTGTTTCTTTTTGTATTATCTGCCAGAGGACAGTGCACTGCCTCTAACATCTCCTTCCATAGCCCCTCCCTCTTCTCACTCACGCACTTCGTCTGGCATGGGAAGCACTGGCTCAGGCTGAGTGTTCTCTGCCTGCCGGTGGGCGAGGGTGGCCTGGGTCTGGTGGACGTCGCCGCCAGGGTCATGAGCTTCAGGCTCATGGCCGTCAGGCGGCTGCTGTACAACCGGGAGGAGCTACCCTGGAAGTCACCGGCCCTCGCCCTGCTGAGGAATGCAGGGGGGTACCTGGGGTACCGAAAGGAGCTTTTCCTGATGAACCTGAGCCTGGTCGACTTTACAAGGCTGCCAGGTTATCACCAGAACCTCTTGGACGAGTGGCGGAGCTTCGAGTGGAGCAGAATGCGCGCGCCCTACGATCTCGCACAGTTCCTGAACGAACGCTTGTTCTGCAATGGCCTCTTCCAGGGGATCAGAGGAGAGAGGACCCTGGCTCTACGCCTCACATCAGCAGGGCTGCAGACAGTCTTCGACCTCGTGCAAGCCCACCAGCACAAGTGGAAGACCATAGCTGAGATCGCCAGGACCGCAGGACTCCGCTCCATGCTGGCCAGGTAGAAGCTGCTGCAGGACGTGCTCTGCGCCATGAAGGAGCTGCGCCTGAAGATGGAGGTGCCGGGGAACAGTGGCGGCCCTCCCCCTCCCTCCTCCTCCTTCCCAGAGTTGTGCTTCTCCTGCGCGCAGCCCCCTGGCCACAGCGACTCCGGCAAGCTACTGAAACTCTGAAGCTGCAGGAACGTGCCGCTGAAGAGTGCCCTGAACAAAACGCTCTACACATGCTGTGTCAAGGCGCTGCATTCCCGGGACCTGGCCGACCTACCGGACACAAAATGGAGAGACCATTTCTCTCCCCTCATTGCGGCCGCCCCCCAGTGGAAACAAATGTACAAGTCTCCCATAGACAAACGGTGCGGTGACCTCCAGAGGAGATTGGCACACTGCACATTGCCATTGGCCATGTGGCTCAGCCGAATCTCGCTGGGAGTAACAGACTTGTGCATTTTCAACCGTACCAGGGAGGATCTGCCGCACCAGTGCTTACGCATCTTCCTCGAACGCTGAGGGGCCGGAAAAGCCATCTGTACCAGTGTGGACGGCACCCTCATGTTCACCATCTGAAGTGCTCGCTCGTCGCCGTGGCATGTGCGATGACCACCACCACGTAACTTTTGAGTTGTACACGGTGCATTTAGCGCCACAGTACCTGGATTTATATTGTTATTTGTTTACTGGTGACTGTATTTCGTTTCGACTGTATTTAGTATCGGAATCGCCTCCAGTGCTGTTGCTGCTGGCGGCAATAAAAGTTGTTAAAAAAGTCAACTCTCTACTCTTCCTTTCCAATCTTCTCTCTCTCTACCCCTCCTTCCCATGCCCAATCCCATTCCTTCTCCCTCCTTACTCTCCTCCACTGGAGTCAATTTCCCCTTTACATTGAGCAGCACTGCCCATAGACTCAATACTGCCACACATAGACATAGCACTACCCACAGACCCATAAATGCACCATAGACTTAATGCTGCCCATAGACTCAATGCTGCTCATAGACTGGTGCCGGGACTTGTGAAGTCACGGCCGGTAATGTTGTCATTGCGGGCAGCCCGGTGTAACAGGCTGTAGTATACCCACAGGCCGTAGTACACCCGGGGTTAAAACGGCCTAGGCTAGATTATACCCGGGTATATTATGGCCTAGGCCAATTTATACTCTTGGGTATTCATCTTCTTGGTTCTTTCGGTAAAGTCACGTAGAAGGGAAGTAATAAAATAATAAAAATAAAACATAATAAAACAATTCTCACGACGTTTCGGCCACAACGCAAGCAGCCATCCTCAGGTGACCGAAACGTCGTGAGAATTGTTTTATTATGTTTTATTTTTATTATTTTATTACTTCCCTTCTACGTGACTTTACCGAAAGAACCAAGAAGATGAATCCCTGCAGTCACGAAAGCTTTAAATCGAAACTCTTGGGTATATTATGGCCTAGGCCAAATTATGCCCCTCTAGGCCAAATCATACCCCCATGATAGTAAGTGTTGAGTGGTAAACACATGAATTACTAATTTTTACAACATTTTATTTAAAACTGTAAACACATAGACTTTGATTGCTTCAACCAGAAAAACTTTAATAATAACCATAACCCTAAAAATGCTTCAATTGATCAAATTGAGATTCTTCCATTTATATGCTTTTTAGATATCGATTGAAGTTCGTTGTCGGCTGTTCTCTGTATGGATAATTGTCTTCGAACTTTCACATGGGGCATATTCTGGCCTGGAGGGGTATGGTCTGGCCCAGTCTAGTTTAAACCCCGGGTATAGTTTAGCCTAGGACACTTTATCCCCTTGGGTATACTCTGGCCTGGGCCAAACTATACCCAGGTTTAATCGGGACAGGGGTTATTTTAGCCTGTTACACCTGGTTGCAGGCTGCAGTACCAACACTAGAGGTGGTTGGGTGAGTGCTGGTTAGCGCGAAGGCACCGCGAGGAGTGTGCGGTGCCAGCTCCCAGTGAGGGAGCGAGAGTGAGCGTCAGCCAGCCAGGGTTACTCTGGGGCATGATACTTTGGCTGACCTGTTGTCACGTGACCAGACGATACTGGAGGGGGGGCACCGGTGGACGGGGGCCGAGGGGCGGTCACGTGGTCCCTGAGAGCTCTCGGGAACATTCGAGAAGGGGCCCGAGGAGCCTGGAAGGTAGGTGGGGCTAAGGGGGGAGCCAGCCCCAGCCCGGGAGCATATAATGAGAGCTCCGTGAGGAGCTCGGGGTTCTTCAAGTGTTGGTGTTCGAAGATCCACGTCGGGGAGAAGAAGCCTCTAGCCACGCGGTCCAGGACCCAGCTTGTGGTCCGGACCGGGACAGTGAATCATGTCTAGTTCTGCCGTAGCGTGGTTTAGATGGGCATTCGAGACCCGAGCGTAGGTTGTGTTATATTCGTGCTGTTGTGTTGAATAAATAGTGTTGCTCCCAAGTTAACGTCTGTGACTCAGTTGGACTCACTATAGACTCAACACTGCCCATAGACTCAACCCTCCCTATAGACTCAACACTACCCAAACACACCACTTCCCATATTCAACACTGCCCATACTCAACACTGCTCATAGACTCAACACTACCCATAATCAATCAATCTGTATTTTGTGTGCCAATATCTCCCTCAATAAAGTAGGCATCAATGCGCATTACAGTCACCAGGTTGTACATAAAGCAGTCCCCCTCTTTAACCTCCTTCCATTCCTCTCTCAAAGCCTCACTTCCTCTCCATCACCCTTCCTCTTCCCTTGCCCCTCCATTCCATCCCGCACCTCCCCTATAGCCCTTTCGTGATCCATAAGTACCCCTCTATCGGTGTCACTCATTCCTCAATCATTGCCAATTACATAATTCCTTTCTTGTGTCATCGTTTTGTAAGATACATCAAGCGCCCTGAGTGAAGGTACTTTATATTTACATAATCAACCCTCTATCCTCGAGGGTTACCCTCTTGAAAACGCTCGCGAATGCAAAATTCTTGGTTGCAGAAATCTTGTTTCTGCTACGAGTGAACATAGGGGGGAAATGGTAAATGTTTAATTCCAATGACTACAATAAATAATGAATACGTTAAAGAGAACGTGTTTTTATATTACCTTTTAACGATGGTGATTTAACTACGATGGAGGAGGTGGTGAGGAATTCAGGATGACTCCACGGGAGATGCAGGTGTTTGATAACAACGCCACACATTTGTTATCATTTTAGCACTCTGGGCAGTGCTCGCCACAATACATTCCTCGATTTGCATTCACCTTTTTGACCTCAAAGTCGACTTTTTTTTTTACCAAAGTGTATGAACGAGTTGGCTGTAAGTACGCGTAAAGTAAAAATGCACAAGTGCGAGTTCGGAGCAGGAATACTACAAGACTTAAAGACAAAAGGGGCAACCAATGCAGCGTGCCTAATCTTCGCAGCAGACCATTTCAAATGTAGTAACATTCTGCACGCACCTCCACGGTGTTGGTGATGTGGCACTGTACACTCGCGAATACCGGAGTCCAGCGGGTGTCGCGAATAGGACATCGGTGTGCATTTAGTAACTCACAAATAGGAGAGTCCAGAACTCGCGTGTAGCGAGTTAGCTGTAATCAGATTGGATTATTTACATTTATTTACATCAGCACATGATGTTGATAACAAGAAACATAAACAAATCGTGAATAACATGGCGTATTCAGTCGTATAAGCTACCCAGCTACTTTTACATTTGGTGATTTTAATACTAACGTTAAGCACCAGTTAGTTCATGTGTTGACACAAAGTTGCTGGTAAATTTAATGAAATGTAATAATGAAGTTATAAACTTGCTGTAGCTTCAAAATAATGCAATGCATTGATTTATATATAATGACACGTGCAATTTCTTCTTTGCAATAAAGGGGAAAATAATTTGTAGGTAATGTTTTGACCAATATCACAAAAGTGTTTCATATTTTTTTCAGTTGCGGAGGTGTTTACTGTATGGAAACAAGAACTGACAAAGACCTGGGAGAATTCTCTATTTGCAAAAATGAAAACAATTGAAGGCAACATTAAAGAGACAAATGAAACAATGATCAGGGAAATTAAGGTGATTTCAGAGCAGCTGGAGGTCTTAAAGGAAGGTGTGCCTATATGTCAAAATTGTGCAAATGTTAATGTAAGTGGCCAACCTTCAGCAGAGTTACTTGTACCACCCAAAGATAGAATTGTATTGAGCAACCAACTGACCCCACAGCCAGAGTCGCAGATTTTGAAGACAACACCAACTTCGGACGTGTTCACCGCCTTCAGCGAAAATGGACCAGACCAAACCGCGATGGACACCTCTGACGATTCAGCGCCAGTCGAGGAAGAATCGGCATTTCATTACTCCCCCGTGCCAAAGAGCAAGTTGTCAACGTGCCATTTGGAAAATGTGGAAACGTATGCAGCTTTGTTCAGTGGAGCGCCAGGTGCAGGAAAGGTCTCGCCCATTACTGAAGCGACCGCAGCAGAGGCTGCTGCTGGAGATGTGTTAGGAACGTTAGAAAATCGACAGAAAACAAGGGAGCGCAAGCAAAAGAGCCCCACTAAAAAGAAGGGCACCGTACATTATCACATGCGTGACCACAAACATGGCTCTACGGAATCTGCCTTATGCAAGAAAATGAAACCCATGCATATCCGAAAACGGCAGAGCTCAGCGAAGAAAGTAAAATCCACGGGTGGAGATGCTGTGATCAGTGAGTATCCTTCCGTAGTCAACAGGAAGACAAGAATAATAAGAAGCATGTGCCATGAAAGACTTTGACAGCATTACCACTGAGAACCCGAGTGTCAAACAAGATTGCAAGAAAATGTTCCTAAAACCAAGGGCACGTGTCATGTACGTTTGTTGAACTTCTTTTGCACCATATGTGGCTAACCGTGATAATTGGAGGTGCAGTGTCAGGTCCATTCCATAAGCTGAGCACCGTGATAATCTTCGTAATCATCTTCTTCTCCATCCCGTCCCTCCTCTATAGCCCTTTCATGATTTCTCAGCACCCTCTGTTAGGTTACTCATTTCTCACTGTCACTCATTCCTCAGCGATTAAAAACGAAGGACTCAAGGGTGCTGTGGTGGCTAGGAGATGTTAACTCCCTCGCCTGGTGTACAGGAGGTCGTGGCTTCAATACCAACCTCGACGCCTGCTGTGTATTTGGAGTCTGCGTCTCTCTCCCCTCGTGATCATGTGGATTTTTCTCCGAGTCCATCAGTTTTCCCCTCCACGTTTACAATTAACGTCACCCGTGTAGAGTTTTTGGCTGTTATAAATATACACATGATAAGACACTAAATTGGGCTATAATTTGTGGTCAAGTCATTTTTGAAAAAGAGCTACATAGCTCAGTGGGCCTTATCTGGTAGAATAAAAAAAAAACTTTTTATATATATAGTTTAGTTTCAATCCTTGCACTGCCCCTGCCAACTACGTAATTTCATTGTCATTATGCAAGCTACATCAAGAGCCCTGAGTGAAGGTATGTTGAGTAATAGCACTGGCTGCGGCCGAAAAGTGGTACTGACAGCATATGGCAGTACCCACGTCAGCAGGCAACAGTATATACGGGGAGAAAGACAACTAAGGGCAAGCTCAGGAAGGGGTATATCTAGAAGCCCCGGGAACCTGCTAGTAGGTTCCAAAAGGGGGGTGTGGCCAGAGCGGAGCAAAGCCACACCGGGAGCATAAGAGGGAACCCTGAGCGGGAGCTCGGGGCTGTTGCTGAAAGTGGATCCCCTCGCTGTGCTACTGTTCGTCACCATCGTCGCCGCCGTCTTCACCATCACAGGGCGCCGATAGCTAGACAGCCTGCCAACTGTACTAGCTAGATAGTGCCGCCGACAGTAGACGGCTGTGTGTAATATATAAAAAGTGTGCACCCACGTAGGGTGCGTGTAGTCCCCTTTGTGTGCTAGAATAAAGAAGGTACCTCAAATTATTCCTGTCTCCGAACTGCGTCATTACATATATTAGATTCGGTAGAAACTCGGTGTTCCACCGACATTCCAACTTCAGCCAAATTTGTGCTTTGTATCAGGGTAATAATTATAATCGGAGTTAAAGGGGGCATGGGCACTGAAAATAAAACCAAGATTTTTAGATGCCTCATCTAAATGTGTAATATAGGCATTCCATGAAACGTCTAAAAGTGTCATTCCAAGAAAATGTATGGTCTTACTGTGGATGAGAATATATGTTTAAATATTTTAGAACGAACTGTTGAATTGCCAGCCTTATGTGATATTTTAATTCACCGAGTTGAACGTGATTGGATTTTTGTGACCCCCAATCAAGCTTTCCGTGGGAATTTATGCACGGACCTCCACATACCTCTGATTATTCGTAATTTCAGCTTTATCCTTTAACTTCCCTAATTTCCCTAATAATGGCGCCTGCGTGCTCGAGCCCATTTTGTCATGCTAAATTATGCCGTCCCGTCCCTCCTCGACCTGTCTCGTCGATACGTGGGTGTGTGTGTGGGGGATGCGTTTCAACCGCGGTGGCCGAATGCCCCTCGCCGCGACCATGCAATCTTAATGCCGGTCACAGCGCCGCGGTGCGAAGTAGCATCGGGGGAGGTCGTCCAATTCCCTGGTTGCCGGAAACCGTGAAGGTTAATCCCGATAAGGGCTTCTCGGATTAAAACCGGTCGGCCAGGTGACTTCCCCTCGGAGCTCTATGGGGGGGGGGGGGGGGGGGAAATGCGTGCGGGTGTGTTTATGTAAGGTGAGGTGAGGGGGACGTGGGGGTCGGCTCCGTCACTTGGTGGTGGCGAGGTCAGGGTGGGGCGCCCGCTGAATGGCTTCGTGGCGGCGGCATCACATAGCCCCCCGAGGTGCTGGTCCCCGTCTCAGGTTGACTGGAGCACCTTGCTTGGGCCGCGCTCACGAGGAAATGCTGCGGGGTCCGAGGGGTCCGTCCGGACCTCGTGGCTGGTCTCAGGGTGGGTGGCTCCGTCCTCTGTAGCTCCTGCGGTGGCCTTCTCCTCCACTCCAACGGCTCTCCCTGTCTCTCGGTACCTGCGGGCTGGGGTACAAACTCGGAATCAGAAGGGTTTAGGGGCTGTCATCCCCGCCGTCCCCTGGCGGGGCCGGAACGCCTCGGGGCTGGGGGTCTGGCGGGGCCCATGTAGTGCGCGAGGCCCTCGAGCCCGGGTGGTGTGGGGGTCCCGTGGGTTCGCGGTTCTCCGGCGGCGGGGATCTCCTCCGCCGGGGCTGCCCTCCATGGTTTTAAATGGCGGACGTTGACCACCGTTTCGCGTCCCCTCTCTCCACCTTGGATCAATACCGTCCAGGGGGAGATCTGCCGCACCACGGTCCATGGTCCCCGCCAGTAGGTCGTCAGCTTCCCCACCTGTCCGGTCCCGACGTGAGGGGTGTGTAGCCACACCTTTTTGCCTGTCGAGAAGAGGGGGGGCTCCACGCGGGGTCGGGTGCTCTGCTCTTGTCGCCGATGCGCGGCCTCTCCCTGCGGGTAGGCCCGGTCCCGGGCCCCTCGTAGGGTCTCCATCAGGTGCTCAACGGGGCGGCTCCCTTCCTCCGTTTGGGGTGGGGGGACGCCGAACAGCAGATCTGCGGGTAAACGAGACTCACGACCAAACATCATTAGGAACGGGGTTTGTCCCGTCGATGTTTGCACAGTGGTGGTGTAGGCGAACAGGGCGTAGGGGAGGAGTTCGTCCCAATCCCGTTGATTGGCGTCCACCATATGTTTGAGCTTCCCTGCTAAGGTCTGATTCATGCGCTCCACCATACCGTTCGCTTGGGGGTGGTAGGCTGTGGTTCGGTCCTTCTGGATTCCGAACTCTCGGCATAGCGCTTGAAACAACTCGGCCTCGAACTCGCTACCCTGGTCGGTGAGGACTCGTTCTGGGATCCCATGCTTAAGTACGTACTGCTCCACGAATGCCCGGGCCACCACCAGGGCCGTTTTGTCAGGTATGGCCACTGCCACGGGGTAGCGGGTGAAATAATCCACCGCTACGAGAATATACCGGTTGCCTCGATGGGATCGTGGGAATGGCCCCTGTAGGTCGATCCCGACCAGCTGGTTCGTGCGGCTGACGCGGAACGGCCTTAGGGGTACCTGATATCGTGCCGGTTTTGGCCCGCACTGCTGACAGGCGTGGCAGCCCTGTACCCAGGCGGCCACGTCTTGTGCCAATTTGGGCCAGAGATACTGGCGACGCAGGGTCTCTCGAGTGCGTTGTTCCCCGTCATGGCCCCCGAGCGGGTGGTCATGCACCAGCCGTAGCAGCTGGGGTCGCACCTGGGCAGGAACACAGATGCACCCCGGCTGGCCGGCCTCGGTTAACTCCCGTACCACCCCGTTCTGCAATCACAACCGTCCATACAAACCGCTCCAGGGTCCTGGTAGGGCGCTCTTTTCCTCCCGTAGTGCCGCCTCCACCGCCGCCAGATCCGGATCCCGCTGCTGGGTCTGTCTCAGCTGCTCGTCGTTCAGGCCCGGGAAGGCACAGCCGACGTCCTGGATCCGTCCGATCAGGGTGGGGTGATCCTTCGGGTCCCGAGCCGTGGGTCCCGCGCTTGCCGGGCGGTCGACGGGATCCTCGGTGCCACCTGTGAGGGTCTCTGTGGCGCACACTGCACTCTCTCTCGCTGGTGGGGAAGGTCAGTGGCCGCGGCCTCTCGGGGGTCCGTTGCCTGCCGGCAGCGTCCCCCCGTGAAACACGGGCAGGCCTCCTCCGCCCTTGTCTCGGCGTACACCGTGGGCCGCCTCGACAAGGCGTCCGCGTTTGCATGCGTCCGGCCAGCCCGATACTCGATTTGCAGGTTGTACTCCTGCAACTGCGCCAGCCACCGGGCCATCTGCCCCCGCGGCTCCTTGAATGTAAGAAGAAACTGCAAAGCATAATGGTCAGTGCGTACGCGACATTTTCTGCCGTACAAATACGGCCGGAACTGCTTACATGCGAAAATCACGGCGTACAACTCTTGGCAGTTCACGCAATAGTTCAGCTCGGCCCCACTCAAGGTCCGGCTGGCGTACGCGATGACTCGTTCCGTCCCATCCTGTACCTGTGACAACACCGCGCCCAGCCCGCTGCTGCAGGCGTCAGTGTCCAAAATAAAATCGGTGGTAAAATCGGGGAAAGCGAGGGTGGGGGCGTGGGTGAGGTGGTCTTTGAGAGTTGTGAAGGCCGTCTGGCAGGCCCCCGTCCACTGATAGGGGTGCTTAGGGGAAGTGAGTTGGGTGAGGAGGCGTGCAATCTCGCTGAATCCCTTTACAAATCGACGATAATAGGTGGCGAGCCCCAAAAATGATCTGATCTCCGTCAGATTCCTTGGCCATGGCCACTCCACTACGGCGCGTACCTTCTCCGGATCGGTGCGTACGCCTGCCTCGCTGACGCGATGTCCGAGGTACCCCACCTCGCGTTGTGCGATGTAACACTTACGCGGCTTGAGCTTGAGATGAGCTGCTCGCAGTCGCTGGAACACCTCCCGTAACCTGGACCAGTGCTCAGACAGAGATCTACTGAACACTATCACATCATCCAGGTAAATCAGGCACTGTTCCCATTGCAAGCCCTGCATCACCAACTCCATCAGCCGCTGGAACGTCGCAGGCGCATTGGTGAGTCCGAACGGGAGTACTCGAAACTCGAATAGTCCCATCGGGGTGGTGAATGCGGTTTTCGGCCGATCTTCCTCCGTCATCTCCACCTGCCAATACCCAGACGCGAGATCGAGGGTGGAGAAATGTCGCGCTCCGGTGAGGTTGTCAAAAGTGTCGTCGATGCGGGGTATGGGGAAGGCGTCGCCGAGCGTGACTGCGTTCAATTTACGGTAATCGGCGCAGAACCGGGTTGACCCATCCTTTTTCGTTACTAGTACCACCGGGGCTGACCAGGGCTCGCCGAGAGCTGAATTATGTTATCGCGAAGCATGTCCCCAACCGCCTCTTTGATCTGGGTGCGTTCGGGTGCGCCCACTCGGTACGCAGGGAGTTTGATGGGTCGGGCTGCACCGGTGTCAATTTGGTGCTTAACAAGGTCGGTCCAACCCACGTCCGAGTCGTGTTCACTGAACACGTCGGCATACTCCTGCGGTAACTCTCGCAGCCGATCAGCCTCTCCCTTAGGTAAATCTGCCCATGGTACATGTAACGTGTCGAGCAGGGGAACGACCTCGGCTTGGGGAGTCGGGCCGACTCGCCAGGCCAGGTCCTGGTCACCCTCGGGACGACCGGTGTCCTCAGCCCAGAGGGCGAACACCGAGTCGTCAGAGTGCCGTGCGTGCAGGGGGTGTACGGTGGCTATCGGGGTGCGCCGTCGCAGCATCGCCGGGGTACTGTGAGGGTTAAACATCCACATAAACAATCGGTCCCCATCTGCGTTTACCAATGTGGCGGATCCCACGACCCCATACCGTTTTGCCAACTCCGGGTGAGGAGTTAGCATTTCCTCCCCTGATGGTCGGAGCGCGGGGTCGGTGGGGGATGTTGCCATCGGCACCAGCATCTCGGTCAGCGGCTCGATGGTGACTGCCGTCGCCAGGATAGCGGTCACAGGTGCGAAGCGGGGGCGCGTCGGTTCTCGTCCCAGGAACGGAATCCGCTCGCCGCTGCTCTCCATGGTGGCGCATCGCTGGCGGGGTTGCACGTTGAGTCCCAGCTTTTCTAGGAGGTCGGTACCTGCAATACACTCGTGACACAACACACTCGACACGTAGAACTCCTGGGTGCACATCTGGCTGCCTATGCGGACCTCTAGGGTGGCTCTCCCCAGTAGCCTCATTCTGGCTCCGCTCGCCGTGTGCAGTGCGCGGTCCGGGGCCTGCAGGCGGCTCACATCGACCCCGATCATGCTGCAGTGCGCCGTGCTCACGAGTGAGGCCACCGCCCCCGTGTCCAGCAGGATTCGGGTACGCTTTCCGTTTACCTTCCCTTCCACCAGCGACGTGGCTCCCGTAATCCCCGCCACCAGCTCCCGTAGCCAGTCGCCAGGAGTCACCGTTTTCGTGGGCGTTGTTGCTGGGACCTCTGTGGAGATCACTCGCTCGCCATTATCACTACAGCTTGTTTGTGTCGGGGCTATGTCGATTTCATCCCCTGGTGGTCCCCTCTCTAGGGGTGCCTTAGTGTTTGACCTATGCATCTGCCTCGCACGGGCGAGCTGAGGGCAGTCTCTCCTGAGATGCCCTCGACGGTCACACACATAACACGTCCGGGGAGGGGTGGCGGCTCCGTAGTGGGCCCCCTGCCCGCTCCCTCTCCCTGTACACAGTTGTTCCAACTCGGACTCTAATTGGGATACTTTCCCGGCCAGCCCCCCTACTGTGGAGTGTAGTTAACCCATTTTGTCGTCTACTTGGGTTACCCTCACCTACTTGGGTTATCTTACCGTCCATTTGGTTTACCCGGCCAGCAATATCTCCCGTGCCGGTCTGTAGCCCGGCTACCCACCCCGGGGTTGTCTCGCAGGGTTTCTGGGGCTCTCTTGCCCGTCCCCTTACTGCGATGGCGAGCTCCTCCTCCTTGTCTGAGAGTAGGCTCGCTACGGCGCACTCTCGTCCCCTCCCTCAAGGCTGCGCGCGCTCACCAGAGAGCTTCACGCATTTACGCGCGCGCTCGACAAGGGTGTTAAAGGAGAGGCGTGCACCGTCTACATTTGGCTGCCACCACGGGGTGCATGCCAAATATCGCTGGACCTTCCCGGCAGCGAGGCTCTCAATTACTTTTTCCTCGTGCTCCGGGTACGCGAGCTGGGTAAGCGCGCGTACGTCCTCGGCGTAATCCCGCAAATCCTCGCCGGGTTGGCGGCGGCGTGCCTCTAAGGCCACCTGTGCCTCCTCCTCATCATACGTGCCGAAGCGCCGTTCGAGCTGGCACATTAATTCCTCCCACTGAGTTTGTGCGCTTGCGGGCAAAGCTTCCACAAAGTCAGCTGCCCGCCCATCCAAATGTAGCTCTAACTGCTGCAACGCCTCCTCGTCTGTCCATCCATTAACCTTTTTAGCCCCCTTGATGCTGCGGGCAAACGATTTCCATGATGGAATTCCTTTGCCCGTAAATGTGCATTTTATTTTAACCTGGGTTGGGGGGCCTCTTTCCCTTGGGGGTGCGGGGGATCGTCCCGTTTCTGACACTAATATGTGGGGGCCGTTGGCCCCCGGGGTCTCTCCCTCACGCATCCCCTTTTCCGGTTGCGTTGCCACACCACCCTAATACCCGCTAGGGTTTCGCCGGCATTCGAACGCGATGCCCCTACTCATACAGCCTCGCGCCGCGCTCTCTCGCTGCGAGCGTACGTACGCGCAGCATCATCAATCAAACGCCATACTACGTACGCACAGCATCAATCAAACGCCATACTCCCCCTCACACAGCTTCGCGCAGCACGCACTCGCTACACCATTTAAAGCAGAGGTCTCACTCCTAATCAGTCGAGCGGCATAATCTTTTCATCAGTTGCGTAACGCTGTGTGGAAGCTACCTGAGGGGGCACAGGTGGTGCATCAGTCAGTCGTCTCAGTCAGTCGACCTGTGGCATATGGGTCTGCCCCGTGACCTCCTGCCAGCGGGCGTTCAACACTTCACGTGGCCTCAATGTGCACATAGCCTGGCACGAACGTCATAGTGACGTCACCGCCACTTAGTTGTTGTATGGTATTGTGACATTTTTTACACTTCATTATTTTTCTATCTACGTGACTTTACCAAAAGACACAATGAATGTACATTAATAATGTTTGCGTGCAGACAACACATTTTTCTATTCCTTGCTTCTTTCACTCAACTCATGTACATACAAGCGTGTTATTTTATTATTCACCTTACAAATATTCACATATTTTCGTTTGTGTGCTCACAACGAATTATAAATTCATAACTTGGTCTGCACTGATATATTTGTTGTGTCATATCACGTTGATAGAAACCTATTTTTTTTATAATCACCTTGGTAATATTACAACTAATATTTATGTTCCTTGCTTCTTCCGCTAATCTCATGTACTTGGAAAGTGTGTGTAAGTCGATGTGTGTGTCTGTCTTTTTCGCCCGGGCAACACCGGGTACTGACACCTAGTACTCTATAAAAGTTTAACATACACGCAGAATTGTGGGTGGGGGTGACAAACTCTCCGAATTTCTAGTTCACTTTAGGGTTGCTTGGAAAAGTTAACTACCTAACCTAGTTTGAAGGAGGTCGTGGGTTTGGTTCCGAACCTAACGCCCGTATATTTGGGGTTTGCATCACTTTTGCTCCCTCCCGTGGTCGTGGGAATTTTTCTCTAGGTCCTCCGGTTTTTCTCTCCACATTTCGAAACATGTGTTTAAGAGTATTTGGCTGCTATAAATTTCCACGTGATTAGTGACTTAATTGGGATAGTTTGTGGCCAGGTCGCGTCTGAAAAAGAGCTATGGGCCTTAACTGGTAAAATAAAATAAAAAGTTTAATTAGTTTTTACTGTTAAACGAGCTCACCCCGGATAGTACAGATAAGGAAGGCAGAGTGCTGGCACAACTCGAACAAGCTGTTACACCAAACACACAATCACAAACTCAAGCTCGGCCATTTCATACACAGATTGTCAGTCACTCGCCCATGCATCAACTTTATCAGATAGGAGTCGTGCCACGCTGGTATCACTTCCTATGGTCGAATATTTATCCATGCAGTAGCCTGGTGTTAGCATTACCAACATTTGAACCTTATGGTGGGACCCCAGGGTCCCATAAGCCCCCGGCTCTCGCACAAACATATTTTCATGTAAAAATTGCTCTTTTTCACCAATAAGTTTGAAGGATGGTGGCAAGTGTTGTCTTCTTAAACTATGCCTTTAAAACTGAAAACTACTTACCTGCAGTACCTCGATTTAAATACACTATCGAAAATGTATTTACACCTTTGTCAATCATCGTGTTTCTCAGCGTGGATTTGTGAACACACTTTTTAAACAGTACATAAAATAGTACGTATTTTCAATGCACTGCTCATATCGTAACAAGCGTTTATACCAATGTTACTCTACATAGTAGTGGGTCGCCGCTCCTCTTATCCACATTGATATGAGCGGTATGTGGGGACTATGGCTTAACCGCAAAAAAACACCTATATGATTAGATGCATATGTTGTGTCGGAAATGCATATCGTATACCGTCCGTATATACTTACCTGCAGTTGCGGGCACAGGCCCATAGGGGGTGCCACCCTGAGCTGGGGAAGGTCGGAGAGAGCCAGACCGTTGAGGGGCCGGGTTCTCCCCCCCCCCCCAGACCCCAGGTGAGGGGCTGGGGGGGTTCTTCCAGAGTCCCCTGGAAGGTTCCAAAGAGGGGGCGGTACCGGGGGCGGAGAGTCTCCGGGAAGTGTATAAAAAGGGGCACCTCAAGCACAGCCCGAGGAAGTGTTCCGAAGACGAAGAGAGAAGACCAGCTAGGCTAGGACCCTGGGACCCCGGGACCCGACGTCCTTGTAAGGGCCGGGGCCGATCGCGGACCAGTGGTCAAGACCCGTACCTTGGCTGGGTCGGGTCAGTTCGCCTCCCCTAGGGCACAGATAGCCGGAGGGCTGAGAGCTAGGAATCCCAGTGTGAGGGCACGCTAGCCTGGAAGCTGTACCTCCCGAGATAGTGGCAGTTAAGGGGAGTCTTGTTAAAGTTTATAAATAAACCGTGTTGCCTCTAAGACGTATCCAGTCTCCGTGGAACGCACTACACATACGAACAAGAGAATAATGATCCAACAGGAGGAATAATTAACGGTGCAAAGCATCTCATCTGTTAAATATCTGCAGGTAAAAGGATTGTCATTGATTGATTCTGGCTGCAGATATTGGTCGGTCACAAATAATAATGAAGATAAGGGAGCAGTTGTACTGTATTATGCAATCCGTTATGATAAATAACGGACTTAAGTCGTGTCGGCAGTTTGAGCAGCTTTGGATAATACTTACAGCGAGGGAAAAAAGTATTTGATCCCCTGCTGATTTTGTACGTTTGCCCACTGACAAAGAAATGATCAGTCTATAATTTTAATGGTAGGTTTATTTGAACAGTGAGAGACAGAATAACAACAAAATTCAGAAAAACGCACGTCAAAAATGTTATAAATTGATTTGCATTTTAATGAGGGAAATAAGTATTTGACCCACTCTCAATCAGAACGATTTCTGGCTCCCAGGTGTCTTTTATACAGGTAACGAGCTGAGATTAGGAGCACACTCTTAAAGGGAGTGCTCCTAATCTCAGATTGTTACCTGTATAAAAGACACCTGTTCATAGAAGCAATCATTCAGATTCCAAACTCTCCACTATGGCCAAGACCAAAGAGCTCTCCAAGGATGTCAGGGACAAGATTGTAGACCTCAACAAGACTGGAATGGGCTACAAGACCATCGCCAAGCAGCTTGGTAAGAAGGTGACAACAGTTGGTGCGATTATTCGCAAATGGAAGAAAGACAAAATAACTGTCAATCTCCCTCGGCCTGGGGCTCCATGCAAGATCTCACCTCGTGGAGTTGCAACGATCATGAGAACGGTGAGGAATCAGCCCAGAACTACACTAGAGGATCTTGTCAATGATCTCAAGGCAGCTGGGACCATAGTCACCAAGAAAACAGTTGGTAACACACTACGCCGTGAAGGACTGAAATCCTGCAGCGCCCGCAAGGTCCCCCTGCTCAAGAAAGCACATATACATGCCCGTCTGAAGTTTGCCAATGAACATCTGAATGATTCAGAGGACAACTGGGTGAAAGTATTGTGGTCAGATGAGACCAAAATGGAGCTCTTTGGCATCAACTCAACTCGCCGTGTTTGGAGGAGGAATGCTGCCTATGACCGCAAGAACACCATCCCCACTGTCAATCATGGAGGTGGAAACATTATGCTTTGGGGGTGTTTTTCTGCTAAGGGGACAGGACAACTTCACTGCATCAAAGGGACGATGGACGGGGCCATGTACCGTCAAATCTTGGGTGAGAACCTCCTTCCCTCAGCCAGGGCATTGAAAATGGGTCGTGGATGGGTATTCCAGCATGACAATGACCCAAAACACACGGCCAAGGCAACAAAGGAGTGGCTCAAGAAGAAGCACATTAAGGTCCTGGAGTGGCCTAGCCAGTCTCCAGACCTTAATCCCATAGAAAATCTGCGGAGGGAGCTGAAGGTTCGAGTTGCCAAACGTCAGCCTTGAAACCTTAATGACTTGGAGAAGATCTGCAAAGAGTGGGACAAAATCCCTCCTGAGATATGTGCAAACTTGGTGGCCAACTAAAAGAAACGTCTGACCTCTGTGATTGCCAACAAGGGTTTGCCACCAAGTACTAAGTCATGTTTTGCAGAGGGGTCAAATACTTATTTCCCTCATTAAAATGCAAATCAATTTATACCATTTTTGACATGCGTTTTTCTGGATTTTGTTGTTGTTATTCTCTCACAGTTCAAATAAACCTACCATTAAATTATAGACTGATCATTTCTATGTCAGTGGGCAAACGTACAAAATCAGCAGGGAATCAAATACTTTTTTCCCTCACTGTATGCCTTACCTCTTTATTTCCTAATTTTATCTCCTTCACTGGACCTCGTTTTCATCGGGCCCGCCAGCGTAGGCGCCGTGCCCGTGTCGTGTCTGCGCATGTACACGCTCAACAAATGGTGACGTATATGTGTATATGTGCCCACCATGTGTGTAGGAGCACATGCTAATGGCGTGCACCACTGGACTGCACTACGTTGGTGCTTAGCTGCTCGCCTTCCCTGGTTGTGCACGTGTCCGAACTGCACGGTCTACCGAACCCACCGGACTACGGCTTTGGGCGCCACGCTGCTACCGCTGTCATCACTTCCTCACCCACCATAAACCTCCACACCCTAACCCAGGTCCTGCTTGCTTCTCTTACCTTGACCTCCTGAACCTCCATTTCGCCGCGACTCTGCACCATCTATACACCGACACCAGCCTCATCTCCAAGCTCGCCGACCTCGGCCTCCTCTATGGTCATCGTCACTATCGTCGGTCCCGTGGCTGCAGGGGTGGCAGGAGCTGTGATTCCCGGCAAAACTCTCCACTTACTACAAAGAAACCTGGACCAAGGTTGCATCACACTCATTCACCTACCTTGTCCTTTATTTACCTCATCCTAAATTCCCGCTCAATCACAAATAAATCTGCCCTTATCTACGATATCCATGATCACCAAATTGATCTGCTCATCACCGAGACCTGGTTCATACCAGACCTCCCTCCTGCTCTTACAGTAGAAGTTTCGCCCCCCGGTTACAGCACCCTTCGTGTCCCTCACGTGATGGATCGCCAAGGCTGGGGCCTGGCTGTCATTTTCATCAAACCTCTATAATAAATATCGATGATTTCATCCACCTACGAATTTGTCATTGTTCCTCATCACTAGAACCTGTTTTTTCAAACTCATCTACCATCCCCC
The DNA here is from genome assembly GCF_015708825.2 of Lethenteron reissneri. Lineage (NCBI taxonomy): Eukaryota > Metazoa > Chordata > Hyperoartia > Petromyzontiformes > Petromyzontidae > Lethenteron > Lethenteron reissneri. The sequence continues at coordinate 1,336,841 of NC_083845.1, read as the reverse complement.
AGAAGGAAGCATCTCCATGTTCTTCAGTGAGCTCTCGAATCTCATCCATTACTTACCCAGATCACCGCACCGGTTCATACTCGCTGGTGATTTGAACTGCCCGGTCCTTCCATACATTCCATTGATCAATGCTTGGCTGACCTATTAGTCTACCACAACCTGGCCGTTGTAAACTAGCCCACTTGACTCTCTCCTACTGGTATTGAGAGCATACTGGACCTAATAATTAAATCTGACTCGGATCGTCACATCTCCATATCTAGCCAGTCCAAGGTCACCTTCTCGGATCACCATTCCACCCTCATACACCTCCACTCACCCAAGCCACCTGCTGCAAACTCATCCTGCATTACTCAACCTGAAGGGCATTGACCATCGCACCCTCAGGCCCTCACTTGAAAACATCCAATCATTGCATAAACTTCTCTTGACCCAAACATCTGTTCCAACCAAGCAGAACAAGACCTCAGGGCCGCTCTTAACAACGTCACACTACTTTAAATTTAGGTCAGTCAGATCATCATCTCACTACTCGCTTTGGCTGTTTGCAGATGCCATCCTGGCAAAGCATCACAGTAGATGATGCGAGCACACCCGAGTGTGCAGCAGTCTGGCATCTTATGCGAGTCGTTTATAAAGCTGCCTGTTAGAGCAGCAAACAGAATTTCCTTGCCACTCGTGCCACCTATGTGTAGTGACATATAATGGGTCACTATCGCACCTAGCGCCAGTTACTGATAGAGGGGAATTGGTAGTGTAGTAGCCCTCTCTGCCAGCAGGGTGTGCTATGTAATGGAAAAGGGTCTCTACGGGGCATGGTTCTGGTAGCTGGCAGAGAAAGGGCATCTGAGGACATAGCAGCCCGGTTGGCTGGCAAGGGCACGTGACAGGACAGGGTAAGGATGTGGGTCAAAGGTGACAGAAGAGACACATGGTGCATTGCCCAGAATCTTCTGGTAAGTTCCAGAAGGGGGCGTGGCCGAGGGCAGAGCCAGGCCACGCTAGGGGGCATAAAAGAAAGGTCCCGGGGTCCCATTGGGGCTGTCTGCTGGAACGGAACCCGCCGTGCTACTATATTCTTAGGTTTTTTCAGTAAAGTCACGTAGGTAAAAAATTAAAAAGAATAAAAGTAAAATAAAAATCACGACGTTTCAGAGGCAACACAAGCTTCCGTCTTCAGGTGGAACCGTCACAGCACGATAGCTGTATCAAGTGAGAGAAATTCCAAGAAAACAGTCCTTGTATATATACTGGTTGAGGGTGGGAGGAGCCAAGGTAGTCCCTGAATATTATTTTTGTGAGGTTCAGTGCGGCTGAAGCACGCTATTAGGAATGAGCCTTTGTTGTGTAAACTAGGTGCGGCTGATGTAAAGGTGCGTGTAAAAGGGACTGAGCCTTTTTGTTATGTAGAGATAAAGCGGCTGAAATCGCTGCCAGGAAATGAGTCTTTGTTGTGTAGAATGGTTGACTGAGCCTATTATTAAGTAGAGGTGGTGCGGCTTAAATCGCTGCCAGGAAATGAGTCTTTGTTGTGTAGAATGGTTGACTGAGCCTATTGTTATGTAGAGGTGGTGCGACTTAAATCGCTGCCAGGCATGCTCCAAATATGTGTAGTTAAATCTTTTTTGCATGGTTAATAACATCTTTCCAATGATTACTGAGTTTGTACCCATCATCACGGTTGAAATTATGTCTGTTTGTATATTTGGATGGCCTCGTGTACAAACCTTTGATGGTAGCCAGGAGGCTTGCAGAGCACTTTAGTCTCAGAAAAGACAATTTCATGAGCCCACAGCGTTGTAGCAATGATTGGCAACGGCGGAAGAATCAGTTTTGCCGTGTTTCAGATCTGACTTGTGCTCGGCATCGTGGGTCAGGCAGTGCCGACTAACCTGACCCGTTTATGTAATTACCCTGTGGGAGTTTCCGGTTATGTAGTTATCTTGTTGTGGTTACGTTTATATAGTTACCCCATTGTGGTCGTAGAATAAACGTGTTGCCTCTTGAGTTAAGTGTATCTGAACAGATTCACTTGCCTTCAAGACAGTGATATTTAGAAATTTACCTATATTCAATGAGAAAACGGGTGAATTGGTGTCTTTTTGTTCACGTAAAGGCCTGGTCACAAAAGCAAAGTGTATGGGGAATAATAGCCATTTTCTATACTTTTTAGGCATAAGCAATTCAAAAAAGTAACACTTAGTGTAATGGTGCATCCTTTTGGGACATGCTTTATGTAAAAAAAAAAACATGTATCGTTCCCGATGACCACTGCAAAGTATGATCTTCAGTTTTGATTATAGTGTGCTGATGTTTAAAGGTGTATTGAAAAATGTTGATACTGCTACTGATACTCCTGCTGTTATTGAGTGACTCATCCAGCCAGCTATGGCTGCAAAGTTTGGTCACACATGTTATGGATAGTTGATTGTTAAATTTGAATCAGTTCCTATTATCACTGTTACATTGTTTTTATAGCTTTATTTTGGTGATTTTGAAAACGTTTTGGTTTTGCCATGTTTGTTTCTTGTAGTAGAGTTAGCCTGATAACTTTAATTTAATTTAGTCTTCGCTCATTTACCAGCTTCACATTCCTTATTGCCGTACAAATACTGGAGGAAGGGCCTTTCTTATTGATGCCCCCAGGGTCTGGAACGCTATCGCCAATAAACTACAACTAGGATCACTACCTGTGAGATCTTCACTCAAAACTGCACGGGGAAAGTGTAACACCCCTAGCTGCCACTGCTATTCAGTGGCCTGAAATCAAATGTTTCGCTCCAGATGACCGCTGCAAAGTATGATCTTGTGTTTTGATTATAGTGTGCTGATCTTAAAGGTGCATTGACAATTTTTGATACTCCTGCTGTTATAGAGTGACTCATGCAGCCAGCTATGGCTGCAAAGTTTGGTAGTACATGTTATGTATATCGTTTATTGTAAAATTTCAATCACAGCTCCTATGATCACTGTTACATTGCTTTCATAGCTTTATTTTTATTTCAAAAACGTTTTGGTTTAGCCATATTTGTGTGTTGTAGTACAGAGTTACTGATAACTTGAATCTAAATTGTCTTATGGTTGTTATTGTTTGACTTGCATCCCACTGGGATTTTTGCACACAGCATTGATATACGGTTCTTTTTCTGGAAGACTTTGCTGTTTTTTCCTGGATTTTTCTGTTTGTGCGTAGTCACTAAGATGTTTGTTGTTCATGTTTTGTTTGTTGCGGTTGCACCCGATTCAAGAGCCGAATGGCTCACAGGGCTATACCAAATAAATGAAACCGAATCTAAATTGTCTTATGGTTGTTATTGTTTGACTTGCATCCCACTGGGATTTTTGCACACAGCATTGATATACGGTTCTTTTTCTGGAAGACTTTGCTGTTTTTTCCTGGATTTTTCTGTTTGTGCGTAGTCACTAAGATGTTTGTTGTTCATGTTTTGTTTGTTGCGGTTGCACCCGATTCAAGAGCCGAATGGCTCACAGGGCTATACCAAATAAATGAAACCGAATCTAAATTGTCTCATGGTTGTTATTATTTGACTTGCATCCCACTGGGATTTTTGCACACGGCGTTGAAATATGGTGTTTTTTCTGGAAGACTGTTTTTTTCTGTTGCGTGTAGTCACTTTAAGATGTTTCTTGTTCATGTTTGTTGCGGTTGCACCCGAGTCAAGAGCCGCATGGCTCACAGGGTTATACCTAATAAATTAAACTGAATGCTTTAGCGGGTTTTGGTTTATGGTGGGACCCCTATTTCACGCGACACTCCTAATGACCATGTGCGGAATATAAGCAAGACCTCTGCCAGTATATTCCAAATGTATAGGGTTTACTAATAATTAAATGTCTAGACAAATCTTACATTGTCAAAGGGCAACAGGCTTACTACTTCCCCGGAGAAGTGCACGCATCACAACCACGATACCAACTTAAATGACCCTCGCAACAACACAACAACCAACACCGTCATACAACAACCCAATGACCACGGCTTTACCAACTTCCTCCACCACGAATGCTGGGGGAGAAAAACCTGCTGAGCAAAACCCCGAAGGCATGCCCGAAGCATCGCCCGGCTCAGAAACAGAACATTCTCAGTGGATCAGTCCCCTTTCCCCTAGAGCAGGATCAGTCCTGGCCATCTCGAGCAGGATCAGTCCCAGCCACCTCGAGTAGGATCAGCAGGCCACTTTGAACAGGATCAGTCATGGAATAAAATCCCGCCCGCCTCAGTCTCCATCTCCAGCACAGCAGCCGCCTCAAACAAGACGAGGAGCGGAATTAAATCCCGCGCCCCCTTCCTTTGGTTCCCCTTGGCAGAGCCTTATATTCAATCACACCCTTGCAACCACTTTTACACAAGTCCCTCACTTCTCCCCAATCAAAGAAACACCCTGCCCCCCAAAGCTATCACTTTGACTGCCACACTAAGTACCCAGGAACAAAAATTACGTTACATAGTGTAATCATCACTGGTGCTGACATGAGCAGAAATCGAACTCAGGTTGCCGGGTTTGAAACAGCAGCGTGCTAACCGTACGCTACTTGGACACCTGCTGCCCCAACTACTCTGCTTTGTCCAAGAAGTCCACCCATACCTCCACCTTCACAACATGCTGGGGGTCAGTTCTCGCTCCGTGATAGTTTGGATTCTCCTCCTCCCGCTTCACGCAACCTCCATCCACCCGAAGGTCTGGTCCTGGAGTTGAATAATGAGATTCTTTCTTCACTCCTTCTAATTTTACCTTCACTCCTTCACATTCCACCTTCACTTCTGGCCACGTTTCAACGTCGACATTCTCATCTGGTTCCCGTTTCACTGGAGACTGACTCATTGTAGAACTTTGACTCTCATTAAGCAATGTCACTTTGTGCTTCCCCTGGACCTGCTCTGGTCTGTTTCCAACTTCTGACCGTGAATTCGTTTGACTAGGCACGGTGCACTTAAAGTGCTTCTCGTCAGAATGTGTTCTCTGATGCTTGTGAAGATATGCCGACCGTGTAAAAGCCTTCCCGCACATGTTGCACTTGAAGGGTTTATCCCCTGTGTGTATTTTATGATGTGCATCAAGATTTGATTTCCGCGAAAATTTATTTCCACACATGGTGCACTTGAAGGGTTTAACTCCTGTGTGCATCTTCCCGTGTGCATCAAGATGTGCCGACTGCACAAACGCCTTCCCACACACGGTGCATTTGAAGGGCTTCTCGCCTGTGTGTATTTTCTTATGCTTGTGAAGATATGCCGACCGCGTAAATGCCTTCCCACACACGATGCACTTGAAGGGCTTATCGCCAGTGTGTGTCTTCATATGCAAGTCAAGATTTAATGACCATCCAAATGCCTTCCCACACACAGTGCACCTGAAGAGCTTCTCAGCAATGTGGATTTTGTGATGTCTGTTAAGAAGATAATTCTCTGCAAATCCTTTCCCGCAAACGGTGCACTTGAAGGGCTTATTGCCAGTGTGTATTGAATGATGTATTTCTAGAACTGATAACCGTGAAAATGACTTTCCACACACAGTGCACTTGAACATATTCTCTCTTGTGTGTATTTTCTGATGCACATCAAGATTTGATTTCCGTGAAAATGAATTTCCACACATGGTGCACTTGAAGGCTTTTTCTCCTGTGTGTGCTCGCTTACTCTTTGGTTCTTTCGGTGCTCGCTTGTTACAATTAGGAGTTCCTGACCATGCAAATGCTTTGCCAGGTACAGTGCACTTGAAGTGCTTCATCCCTGTGTGTGTTCTCTGATGCTTGTGAAGATATGATGACCGTGTATACGCCTTCCCACACACGGTGCACTTGAAAGGTTTTTCTCCCGTGTGCATCTTTTCATGTGCGTCAAGATGTGATGACTGTACAAACGCCTTTCCACACACGGTGCATTTGAAAGGCTTCTCGCCTGTGTGTATTTTCTGATGTCTTTTAAGAGTACCTGCACGCGTAAATGCTTTCCCACACACGGTGCACCTGAATGGCGTATCGCCAGTGTGCGTCTTCATATGCAAGTCAAGATTTGATGGCCATCCAAATGCCTTCCCACAAACAGTGCACCTGAAGAGCTTCTCGGCAATGTGGATTTTCTGATGCCTGGTAAGATGTGATGTCTCTGCAAATCCTTTTCCACATACGGTGCACTTCAAGGGCTTATCGCCAGTGTGTATTGTATGATGTACGTTAAGAATTGACAAACGGCTAAACGACTTTCCGCACACGGTGCACTTGAACGGCTTCTCTCCTACGTGTATTCTCTGATGCACAAAAAGATTTGACGACTGTGTAAAGGACTTTCCACACACGGTGCACTTGAAGGGCTTCTCTCCCGTGTGCGTTTTCTGGTGTCTGCTAAGATTTGACAACTCTGCAAACACCGTCCCACACACAGTGCACCTGAAAGGCTTCTCTCCTGTGTGTGTCTTCTCATGTCTGCTGAGATGTGATGACTGTGCGAACGCTATCCCACAAACGGTGCACTTGAAGGGCTGCTCGTCCTTGTGTGTTTCCTGGTGATTCTTCATCGCACCGATGTCATCCATGCTGTACGTACACTTGCCGCATTGGTAACTCTTCGCAACTGGCTGCGCCGAGTGTCTCTTCTCCATCAATGGGATTGATTCTGCAGATAGTCACAAATTTTCAACAATATACATCAATATGCATACGCATCACACTCTGTACGCTTACAGACAATATAGGAATACGTCACACACGAATACAGCTCACTATCACATCTTACGCCAGTGACTAGAAGATGCTAACTACCTCGCCTGTCATACAGTAGATTGTGGGTTCGATCCTGGCGCCAACGCCTGTTGTATATTTGGAATTTATATGTTCTACCCATGGTCGTGTGGATTTTTCTCTGGGTCCTCCAGTTTTTCCCTCCATATTTAGAATCCACGTCACACGTTTAGAGTATTTAGTTGCTATACATTTCCACATGATGAGCCACTTAATTGAGATATATTTTGTGGTCAGGTCACTTCCGAATAAGATTTACATAGCTCAGTGGGCCTTAGCTGGTAAAATAAAAACAAAAACCATAGCCCAATGCGGCGGGTCCAGTTACGTTTTTGAATATTGCCGCAATTGGAAAATCTGCAACCCGCAAACTTGAAGGGAAATGGGAAATCTCTGCTTTAATTCCTGGCTTGTAATACATAAAACCTTCCTGCTTTGATTTTCCCTTACCCTGCACCGATCCAGACAAGACATGGGAAGTTTTTGAACGAAAAATATGATTAATATTTTATAGTGTGAAGTTGGCACAGTAGGGGTTACAGCTGGTACATCTACCGGTCCTCTCAGTCAGCCAACCCATGGCACCTGGGTCTGTCCCCTGACCTGTCAGCGAGCCTTCAACACTTCACATGGCCTCAAAGTACACCTGGCCTGGTACAGGTGTGGTGCTGACATCACTGTCATTTAGTGGAGAATGGTGGTTGTTGTTGTTCTTGCATGCGCGCAAAGTGTGTGTGCTATTGTGGTAACTCATTGCGCCCCTTCCGAAAAGCCAACAGGCATCAGAACTCACGGTAAGTGAATATAAAACAGTTACTTATTTAATGTTTATTTACTTACAGTATTTTTTTACAGTGTCACATGCAAATGTACAATATTTATTCTTGGTTATGAGTTTCACACTTCTTCCATTTTTGTTGAACCGTAACACTTTTCATAACACCGACCGGATGGGCATTTAAATACATTATATTATCGTGGTCCTAATTACGAACCATTTTAATTAGGAACTATTTATGTCCATAAGTCCTGGACTGTCTGTATAGCCATAAAAGACTGTTGGAGCAAGTGCTGTTAGCAAGCACCTATGAAGACCTGCATGGGCAACAAGGGGTGGGTGGCCATCATCATGCCTGGGCGTCTGCGTCTCCCTAATTACGATGGTTACACATCACACCTGATACTTATTTGAGGCTGAGTCGACCTAGGGGAGGCTCAGGAACAGTTCAGATAATCATCACTAGCGTTGGCCGTGAGCGGGATTTGAACTCTGGTCTCTGGGTACGTAGGGCAGTACATTAACCACTGCACTACCGCTCCCCACGCTACAACACGAGAAAACTCACACAATGTACATACTAATTACACACTTGAACACAAAGTACACCAACAGAAAATATCCTGTTCGTGCAAGTACTCATAGCCAGCACCTACTCATGCTGGCATGGCACACAGGGATGTAGCGTGGCCAGTATCACACCGGGCTGTCATTGTCTCTCCGAAAATGTATACGAACTGCAGGAGGTAATCATTTAAGGCCGAGTAGACCCACGAGAGGTCCAGGACCGGTTCATATATTCACTGCCACAGATGTTGGCTGAATGGAAATCAAACTCTGTCCACGGAGTTAGTCTCGAAATGCGTTATACACTGCGCCACTGCTCCCCACATTACCCTCTCGCATGCTCGTGACAAAATGATACACAGTCGAAAGACGGCCAGAGACAACTGCGGTCGGGCGTGGTTTTGGCCACAGACCCCCTAATGTATCATGCAACAGGGGGTCGCAAGTAGCACTTGCCCCAACAGTCTGTTAAGGCTATAGGGTGCATCTTTGTCTTTATCTTATGTGATGGAGTGGCGTTTGTATGCTCTACCCCTGTCTTGCATGGGACTCGTCCCAAGTTGTTTTGGTATCTTCTTATAGCTAAACCCACAAACAACGTCGCTAGTTTTGCCCACAACATGCCCTGTTGAAATACGAGACTGCTCAGTGAGGTAAAGCAGTAAGCCAGGCCGAAATAAATTACAAGCCAGGCCGAAATAAACTACAAGCCAAACAGCGGAGCGGGCAAGCTGTTTTCTGGCTGGGACCCACATTGCCACGTTTGAAAATTACAACCTCGACATCGATTCACAGTTATTACTCAATTGATATTCACACAAAATAAAGAAGCTCGGCTTTTTTGAGTAAACATAAGTAAAGAAAATGTTTGTCGGCCAATGCATGTTTTTTTTCAAGAGCACGTGTGGTTAATGCAGGCTTGATGCCTTGAAAAAGGCATGTATTTTGTGTTTGAACATTTTAATACCTATTCTTGGGTTTTTCGGTAAAGTCACGTAGGTAAAAAAATTTAATTAATAAAAGTAAAATGAAATAAAAAATAAAATAAAAATCACGACGTTTCGGAGGCAACACAAGCTTCCGTCTTCAGGTGGAACCGTCACAGCACGCTTGCTGTATCAAGTAAATTTACTTCGTGATTTTTATTTTATTTAACTTTTATTAATTTTATTTTTTTACCTACGTGACTTTACCGAAAAAACCTAAGAATATTAATCCTTGCAGTCACGAAAGCTTCAAATCTAGAATTTTAGTACCTGTTTTATTTCCAAAAAGGGTCAAAACCTATTCTTATCGTTTCATGATTTTGATACTGGCAAAAAGGTCCCAAAGATAAAATTGCTCAACCCGTGCTATAAATGCTCTGAAACGTGTATAAAGAAGGCTGCCTCTGGTGTCGGCTAATCAGTTACAAAGACAATGCATATATTATCAAAGTATGTTTTGCCACAATACGTGTGGTTAATGCTGATTTGATGCCTTACAAAAGGTTGTTTGAACATGTTAATACTGTACCTGTTTTATTATAAGAAAGGTTTGTATGATCTCACCCTGGTCTACAGCGTGATTGAGTGCAGTTTGTATATTTTCCAGCTGTTCTACAGATTGAGAAAGATTGGAGTTTGTATGGTCTCCCCCCATGTGCTGCAGAGTGAGTGGAGTTTATAAGTTCTCCCCGTTATCGAGTGAGAGTGGAGTTTGTATGATCTACCCATGTTCTACAGAAGGAGTGGAATTTGTATGATCTTCCCCTACGCTCTGGTTATTTCGGTAACGTCACGTAGGTATAAAATACATTAAATCACGACGTTTCGATTGCAACACAAGCAATCATCAGGTGGAAAAACCACAGCAAATATTTATTGCTGTGGTTTTTCCGCCTGACGATTGCTTGTGTTGCAATCGAAACGTCGTGATTTAATTTATTTTCTACCTACGTGACTTTACCGAAAGAACCAAAGAGTATGGATCCCTGCAGTCACGAACACTTCAAATCTAGACTGATCTTCCCCTGTTCTGCCACGGGGTTTCTTCACGTCCTCTGCTTTCCTCCCAAAGTAAAACAAACCCCATGCACAGCGATGGAACTCTGCTGCATTACGATTCGCAGCGGACGCTCCGTATCGCAGGCCGCATCGCCGTGACCTCCTCTATGGCATGCCTGGGCAAAGGTCATTGGACGTGAGAAGACATTTTCACTGCAGGGCCATTCTTAAAGACAAGGCAACCGTCCCCATAGATCTGCTCATTTGTCTGAACTCTTGTGGCATGGCTAGGCCTGCATCTCTAGGCCTCACGCTAACATGTTACAACCCATACTTGCTGCTACTCAATTGATATCCCTACGAGCGAGACAGAGAAGGAGCGAGGCTGTACCTGATGAAACAACAACAACAACCATCAAAGGCAAAGATCTCCCGTATAGCTTTAAGTGACTGTAAGGGACAAGTGCTGTTAGCGAGCACAACAACCAACACCACCACCACAACAACCAACACCACCACCACCACGATGTGAACTTATCACCTCGGGTGAGAGCGGCGGCAGCAGCAGCAGAGAGATCCACGGACTCGACTCCCTGACACCACCGATCTAATTAAACTCAAACTCGACAAGAACTCTCCTCGCCATTACCAATCGCCGCTGTTCGGCACAAAGGGGCCGGCGGCACCACCACGCACGAGACCGCCTGTACCAGGCCAGGTGCATCACTCGGCGTGACGTCACCACTCCGCGTGACGTAATCGGAGGCGTACACCACTAGTGACGGCATGTCACCCCCACCCGTCAACCGCGCGGTACGTCACGTCTCCTCGGACACTGCCAATTTCCGTTAAAATAACATCCTTATTTGGGCAAAGCGACGCCCAATAACTCCATGTATGGGCCTGCATCATTAACATAATTTATTCAGTTAAACCGCTGCTCAGTGGGGGTCGTGTCCCCGCAAGTGACGTCATGTCATGTCCCCCTCCGCGCGCTTCCACGTGACGTCACGTGATCTGAGGAGCTGCCCGTTTTGCTGGTCACTTGCCGAGGTGGGAAGTCCACACCGTGGTGGTGGTGTTGTAGTGGTTGTGGTGGTGGTGTTGTAGTGGTTGTGGTGGTGTTGTAGTGGTTGTGGTGGTGGTGTTGTAGTGGTTGTGGTGGTGGTGTTGTAGTGGTTGTGGTGGTGGTGTTGTAGTGGTTGTGGTGGTGGTGTTGTAGTGGTTGTGGTGGTGGTGGTGTTGTAGTGGTTGTGGTGGTGGTGGTGTTGTAGTGGTTGTGGTGGTGGTGGTGTTGTAGTGGTTGTGGTGTTGTAGTGGTTGTGGTGGTGGTGTTGTAGTGGTTGTGGTGGTGGTGTTGTAGTGGTTGTGGTGGTGTTGTGGTGGTGGTGTTGTTGTGGTGGTGGTGTTGTAGTGGTTGTAGTAGTGGTGTTGTAGTGGTTGTGGTAGCGGGGTGTTGTAGTTCAAGTTCAAGTTCATTTATTAGGTATAGCCCTGTGAGCCATTCAGCTCTTGAATCGGGTGCAACCGCAACAAACAAAAAACAAAAACATGAACAAAAAAACATCTTAAAGTGAATATGTGACTAAGTGCAAACAGAAAATCCAAAAAAAGACAGCAAAAATATTGCAGAAAAAACACCGTACACCAACGCTGTGTGCAAAAATCCCAGTGGGATGCAAGTCAAACAACAACAACAACCACAAGACAACTTATATTAAGGCCATCAGTCTAACTCTGTACTACAACAACACAAACATGGCTAAACCAATACACTTTTCGAAATCACCAAAATAAAGCCATGAAGGCAATGAAAAAGCAATCATAGGAACTGACGGAATTTTCACAATAAATGGCATAAACAACATGTACTACCAAAACCCTGCAGCCATAGCTGGCTGCATGAGTCACTCCACAACAGCAGGAGCATCAATCGGAGTATTGTAATTTTTCAATGCACCTTTAAGATCAGCACACTAAATCAAAACACAGGTCATACTTTGTAGCGATCATCCGGAGCGAAACATTTTATTTTAGGTCACTGAATAGCACTGGCAGCTAGGGGTGTACAACTCCTCTAAAGCAGTTTTGAGTGAAGATCTCATAGGTAGTGACTCAAGTTTCAATTTATTTGCAACAGCATTCCAGACCCTGGGGGCATCAATAGCAAAGGCCCTTCCTCCAGTATATGTACGGCAATAGGGAATATTAAGCTGGTAAATGAGTGTAGACCTTAGGTCAAATTTGTTCTTTGAAACAGAAACGAGATCCAGCAGGTAATCTGCAGATTTTTTTGCAAGTACATCATGAATAAATAAGATCTGGTGCACAAGCCGTCGAACATTCAGAGATGTTAAGTTTGACCCAATGTAGAGATCACAGTGGTGAGTCCTATATGGGCAGTTCAATGCAAATCTTAAGGCCGAGTGATACATTGAGTCAAGCTTCTTAAGTACAGTACTTGGGGCTGATTTATACACAATGTCACAGTAATCAAGTAGAGGCAGTACGGTAGCTTTAATCAATTCCAAACGGAACATAGGAGGGAAGCAATGCTTGTGTCGATATAGAAAACCAATTTTAATTTTTGTCTTTTTCCCAATATAATCAATGTGATCTTCAAAATTCAGTTTTGAATCCAGGATGACCCCAAGATACTTATAGATCTTGACTTGCTCTATTTGATCATTATTTAAGGTATGTAATTGGGGAAAAATAACTTCCCGCTTTAGTCCTGGTGAGAAGCATAGCACCTTGGTTTTGGCAGGATTTAGGACTAGTTTAAGAGCAACTAGCTGATGTTGTAGTTTGTTGAAATCACTCTGGAGCTTAGCAATCACGTCATCCGGAGAGCGGCCAGCAGTAATTAGTACCGTTGTCATCTGCAAAAAGATTTACCCTGGAATAATCCAGTTCAGTGCCCAAGTCATTTACATAAAGAGAAAACAAGAGGGGGCCGAGAATGGAACCCTGTGGAACCCCTTTTGTTATCTTAACACTGTTTGACCTCCAACCATCTGTGAATACAGTTTGGGTGCGAGAAAAGAGGTAATTTTTTAACCATTTTACTGTGTTTTCGGAAAAACCGAGGCAACTTATTTTACTAAGCAGGATGTTGTGGTCTACTGTATCAAAAGCTTTGGACAAGTCAAGAAAAAGACAGGCGCAGTACTGCTTATTATCAAGGCTACTGTAAATGTGATTCAGAGAGTCTAATGCAGCAGATGTGGTGCTGTATTTTTTTCGGAACCCAGATTGTTTTAGATGTAATAGATTGTTGGCGGACAGGAAACTGCTAATTTGGTAGGTCAATAATTTTTCAAAAATTTTCATCAACGGGGACAACATTGAGATAGGTCGGTAGTTATTTGGATCATCTTTAGGGCCCCCTTTGTGAAGTGGACGAACATAGGAATGTTTCCATTCTAGAGGAACTGATGCTTCTTTGATGGACAGGTTGAAAATATGGGCTATAGGTTTGTATATTAGGTGACCAACAGTTAGTAGAGCAAAGACGGGAATACTATCTGCTCCGGTAGAGGAGGACCCTTTGAGGTAGGACAGTTGTTTCAGAACATTACTTTCGTGGATTGGCTGAAAACTAAATTCGCTTAATGTTTGGACAGGAGTGTAGGAATTTGCATGAGCAGGGGTGACTCCCAATACATTATCAAATAGGGTACCAGCTTCAGAAAAATGAAGGTTAAAATTGTCAACTATTTTTTGGGGATCTGAAAAATATTCCCCATTTCGGTTAAGCTGAACGGGCAGATGATCTGTTTTGGATGCCTTTTCGATACATTTGATTGTTTTCCAGAAAATCCTGGCATTTCCATGAGATTCAAGGAGAGTGGAAGAGAAGTAGTTATTTTTTGCATGCCGTATTTTTTTGACGCATCTATTCCTTAAAATCCTGTATTCTAGCCAGTCATTGACCAAATTACTTTTCTGAGCACATGCCCAAGCCTTGTCCCTAGTTTTCATGAGCTTTGTAATCACAGGATCAAACCATGGTGGACGGTTGCCTTTAGTTTTGAATTTAACCAACGGAGCATGTTTGTTAAGAATTTGGAGAAACGTGTACCTGAAGGTCTCCCAAGCCGTAGTCAGGTTTGGAATATCACAGACCTTGTCAATATCCGAGTGAAGCACATCATTAGTAAATGCCTGAGTGCTGAAGTGTCTCATGGAGTGCTTCTCAACCAATTTAGGGGGGGCTTTGGGTCTGGCTGATGATCTCACCCCAAAAATGAAGGAGTGATCACTAAGGTTATTACCTAGAACACCAGTCAGTGCGAAATTGTGAGGGGCATTTGTTAATAGGACGTCAAGCAGAGATGACTGTCCCGGATTTTTTAGGTTGGGTCTTGTGGGGACATTTATTAATTGAAACAGGTTAAATTCATCTGCAAAATTTGTGGCCACGGCCGGCGGGTTTAGCCAATTCCAATTTAGATCACCCACTAAAACTATTTCACCTTTAGGGAGGCCCCCAAGAAGCTCTCTCAGTGCAGATGCAGCTTCAACATCCTTCCCACTAGGCGGTCTATAGCAGCACACTACCAATATGTGTTGATTATTAGGGAGAGTTATTCTGAGAGCCAGACCTTCAAAGCAACATTTTTTAAACAAGGAGTGAGCTGGTGAACATGTAATAGTATTACGAACATAGATGTCAATTCCACCTCCTTTAGATCCTCGGTCAAGCCGAAAAAGATTGTAGTTGTCAATCGTAATCTGCAAGTCATTGACGGCAGGAGTGAGAAATGTTTCTGTTAGGCAAAATATGTCCGGGTCAAGATTTGCTACTTCTAGTTTTAGTTGACTTAACTTAATCAAAAGCCCTCTGATGTTGACATGTAGAACACCAACACCTTTTCTGCCAGAAAAATCTACAGAATTATATGAGTTCTTTACATTTGGTCCAGGATGAAGCTCAATACCACCCAGAAATAAGAAAAGTAGAATTAATAGTTTGCACAGGTATTTTCTGTGAAAGGATGAAGAGCGACGAACCTTGGACGAATAGCAGCAGCTCGCAGATGGTGTTATTTTTAAGAGCAGAATGAAGTTTGGAAGGAGTGCTGGTGAAGTAATGGGACAAAGATAGGGTTTAAAAGGATATAATGATGGAGTGTAGAAGTGTCTATAAGTTGTTTCATTAGCAGGTGTAGTTGCAAATTTAGCAATAAGTATTGACGCGAAGTAACGCGGGTAGCCATTTGTAGAGTGGTGGTGGTGTTGTAGTGGTTGTGGTGTTGTAGTGGTTGTGGTGGTGGTGTTGTAGTGGTTGTGGTGTTGTAGTGGTTGTGGTGGTGTTGTAGTGGTTGTGGTGGTGGTGTTGTAGTGGTTGTGGTGTTGTAGTGGTTGTGGTGTTGTAATGGTTGTGGTGGTGTTGTAGTTGTTGTGGTGGTAGTGTTGTAGTGGTTGTGGTGTTGTAGTGGTTGTAGTAGTGGTGTTGTAGTGGTGTTGTAGTGGTTGTGGTGTTGTAGTGGTTGTGGTGTTGTAGTGGTTGTGGTGTTGTAGTGGTTGTGGTGGTGTTGTAGTGGTTGTGGTGGTGTTGTAGTGGTGTTGTAGTGGTTGTGGTGTTGTAGTGGTTGTGGTGGTGTTGTAGTGGTTGTGGTGGTGGTGTTGTAGTGGTTGTGGTGGTGGTGTTGTAGTGGTGGTGTTGTAGTGGTTGTGGTGGTGTTGTAGTGGTTGTGGTGTTGTAGTGGTTTTGGTGTTGTGGTTGTGGTGGTGTTGTAGTGGTTGTAGTGGTGGTGTTGTAGTGGTTGTAGTGGTGGTGTTATAGTGGTTGTGGTGGTGGTGGTGTTGTGGTTGTGGTGGTGTTGTAGTGGTTGTGGTGGTGGTGTTGTAGTGGTTGTGGTGGTGTTGTAGTGGTTGTGGTGGTGTTGTAGTGGTTGTGGTGTTGTAGTGGTTGTAGTGGTGTTGTAGTGGTTTTGGTGTTGTAGTGGTTGTGGTGGTGGTGTTGTAGTGGTTGTAGTGGTGGTGTTGTAGTGGTTGTGGTGGTGGTGTTGTAGTAGTGGTTGTGTTCTGGCGAATTGGCCCGATGATGCTGGATGTAATTACCAGCGAAACGTCGTACTAAAAAAACTGTAAATGTTGTGGATTCACTATTCAACACACCGGTGGGCTAAAGTAGTGAACTATTTGTCTTTTGTCAACGTGACACTTTTTTGCTGATTGGCCGTGTCGGGTGGTGGAGGGTTACGACACATTTATAAATAACGCGATCTAACCCAAAACGTTTATTATGTCTAGCAATAGTCTGCAAGCATTGATGGGCTCCATTTGCACTGATAGCCAGTCCCTCCAGAAAAACGCGGAGTTTTTTGGTGATTGTTGCGGGCAAAAATCGTTGATTATGCGGCACGTTTTCTTAAAAAATGCGATGGAATATGCGGGTAATTTATGCAATTTTATGCGATTAAATTGCGGGAACTTGCAAAAATTGCGGGAACTTGCAAAAACTGCGGTTTGATGAAAAAGAGAAAAAAAAGTGATTCCCCCAACACCCTATTCACTAGGCTACTACGTTAATGTAAAGAGTCATTTCTTATTACTTCCTATGATAAGCAAGCATACTACATCACAGAAAGTGCTGGGAATATTTAAGTTCTCATCTTGTTTTATTTCAGACCTTAACAAACAGATGGCTCAAACTTACAAAACATTGAGTCGAACAAGTTCTGTAGCTTTACAAAATGAATATGCTACAACTTCTGTAAAAATGAATAAATAAAATATTAAAAAATAAAATGTGTGCTTCCTGTTTTACAGAGGTAGCTATACAAAACAGACATCTTCTGTTAAAATAAGTGTTTTCAGTGCACAGTAACGTAAGCAATACAGTAACAGTACAGTCTTACAGTAATGTAAATTTACATACTACTAACAAAAAAGTGCAATCTTTCAACTGTAAAGTTGCATAAACTCCTGAATAAAACTAACTACGTAGCCTCTAACACTTCATAACGTTCCCATGTCAACAGGGGAAATGGCTGCGCTTGTGTGAAGTAAACGCAATATTTTTCAACTTTCTGCTAAGATATATGTGACTTTTTGCAACGAAAATGCGGGGATTATGAAATCATGCAAGCCCGCATATTTTGCGCGCGGAAATCTGCAATTTATGCGGCGAAAGTGCGGCGTATTTGAAAAAACGCGCCCCCCGCATAAATATGCGGACTTTGGCTGATTTTGTGTGGAATCTTGCGATCGCATAATCGCGTTTTTCTGGAGGGACTGGATAGCGTTTCTCCATTGTTGCAATGTCCTGATGAAATCACTCGCCATGCTCGTCGCTCACTGCTCCGCAGTTCGGTGGGGAAAAATCTAGATGAGAGTGCAAAAAATGTATCTTTAGTGACATGTTGCAACCAAGTCTTTTGCATGTCTTGAGGTTTTCCACCAACTCCCTTGTGTGCCTTGTTGTTTCCAAGAAAATGTATTGCCACTAACTGGAAGGTTTTCCATGCCGTCTTTTCCTTGCCACGCAGTGCACTGTCAAGTGCATCATCTCGAAGAAGTTCACGAATCTGAGGACCAACAAAGACCACCTTCCTTTATTTTAGCTTCACTTAACCTTGGGAAATTTCCATGGAGGTATTTGAAAGCTGCTTGTGTTTTGTCCATGGCTTTGATAAAGTTCTTCATCAGACCCAGCTTGATGTGTAAGGGTGGTAACAAAATATTCCTTGATTCAACAAGTGGTGGATGCTGAACACTTTTTCTCCCAGGCTCCAATGACTGTCGGAATGGCCAATCTATCTTGATGTTGGTTCATGTTGTCATAGGTTTCCTTCATATGGACTGCATGATCAACTGGAATTGATGGCAAAACATTGCCATTATGCAACTTTAAGACTCATCCTCGATTAATCAATGGACAGTCTCCACTCATCTGGATCATGAACGATGTTGAGGGCTGCCATCACACCATCGATGTTGTTGCAGACTACAAGATTACCTTCCATGAAGAATAATGGGACAATTTCCTTTTGACGGCTGTGGCACATGGATACCCTAACATCACCTGCCACGAGATTCCACTGCTGCAGTCTGCAGCCCAACAGCTCTGCCTTACTCTTGGGTAGGTAACATTTTTGACAAGGTCTTTCAGTTCACCTTGTGTTGAGGTGTGGTTCAGAGGAGGGGGATGGGAGAAAATCTGGATCATGTGACCTTGATGGTTCAAGTGAGTGATTCTGGTACATCAGGAACCAGCAGTCCTCCGTGGGGAACTGGGTGTATAGCTGATGGAATGTTTGGAAAATGCACAGTCCGCTTTTTTTTCTTTGACACCTCCAACTGGAGGCGCCATGCAGAAGTAACAATTGCTGATATGACCTGTTGGCTCTCTCCAAATCATTGGTACTGCAAAAGGCATAGATTTATTTTTCTTGTTCAACAACTGGCGAAGCTTTGTTGCAAAAGTGTAGTGACGTATATTGGGTCACTACGGCACTCATCGCCAGTTACTAATGAGAACTGGAGTGTAGATAGCCCTCTGTGGCAGCAGGGTGTGCTATGGCACCAAAGAGGGTCCCTGAGGGGCATAGCTCTGGTGGCTGGCGGGGTGAGGGCATGTCAGGACGTAGCAGCCTGATTGGCTGGCATGGACATGTGACCGGACAGAGCAAGGATGTGGACCAAGGGTAAAGGTAATGGGACACGTGGTATAGAGCCCACGGTCTTCTGGTAAGTGCCAGAAGGGAGGCATGGTCAAGGCGGAGCGAGGCCACACAGGAGGGCATAAAAGCCAGGTCCCGGAGTCCAATCAGGGCTGTGGAACCCGCTGTGCTACGTCTCTTCAGTCTTCGCTCTCCGCATCGTGGGTCAGGCAGTGTGTTAACTGACCTGACCCGGTTATATAGTTACCCCGTGTTGGTTACCACTATAGTATCCCAGTTGTGTGGTTATGTAGTTACCCCATGGTGGTTGCCACCTATATAGTTATCCCGTGTACGTTTATATAGTTACCCCGTTGTGGTCAGGAAATAAATGTGTTGTCTTCGAAGTCAAGTGTGTCTATACTCTTTGGTTCTTTCGATAAGTCACGTAGGTAGAAATAAAACAATAAATCACGACGTTTCGATAGCAACACAAGCCATCGTCTTCAGGTGAAAATCGCGACAGCCACGATGTCTGCTGCGAGCAGCACGATGTCTGCTGCCTTGTGAAGAGAAGCTGTTACCAGCAAGAGTTTTTAAAAAGTTTTTGAGAACAAATGTAGCCGAAGTAGTGTTAATGGGGAATTATAGTGTAAAGGTAATACATAGCGTGGCATGTTAAAGGAAATTAACTTAGATTAGCATGTTGGATTATAGTGTCCACGGGCAGGTGTTTTAACTCCGCGTGACAATGGCCAGCAATACAGAATGTCCCTTGGGGACGGCGCTAACAAAGGGGGCCCAGTTACTCGGTATGTGGGTGCCAGGAAAGAGCAGCCCAACGCGGTGGAGGAGGGAGAGGAACGGGTGGACGTTGCCTGTGATCGATTCTTGGGTTGAACATGATTGGATTGCACTGATAGAAACTCAGATCCTTGAAAAATCTGGACATATCCCCATCAAGGTTTCTGTGGTTGGGTCACGTAGTCCACATGCCCAGCCACCACATGCCCAAGCAGCTTCTGTTTGATAGAGGGGGCTAAACGGGCATGGCGCAGGTTAGAGAAGAGGTGCCCTGTTACGGAGGATGTGGAGCCGAGTGAACTTGTTGATGACTGGTACCAGAGGTGTAAAGATTGGTTTCTATGGAGGAGGCTCATAAAGGACACACTCATTGGCACTTCGAGGCAGTTGTCCTCCAGCAACAGTGGAGGGCGGAGAAGCAATGCTGACAACGGAGAGCCGGGTGGATAAAACGCAGCGAGGTGACATAGTGGGGGCACAGGTGGTGCATCTGCCAGTCACCTCAGTCAACCGATGGCACCTGGGTCTGTTCTGTGACTTTCCGGCGGGCCTTGGACAATTCATGTGGCTTTAAAGTGCACCTAGCATAGCACATAAACTGTGGAGAAATACCATGTGTAGTCGGCCCCTCTCCTGTAAATCGTAAAAAGGGGACAGGTCGGCTAACTAGACAACAATAACAGAGGTCGGAAAAGATAAGTAGATACTCTGCATTGTGTTCTGTCCTCCGGAGAAGTGGGCGACTCCACAAA
The DNA here is from genome assembly GCF_015708825.2 of Lethenteron reissneri. Taxonomy (NCBI): domain Eukaryota; kingdom Metazoa; phylum Chordata; class Hyperoartia; order Petromyzontiformes; family Petromyzontidae; genus Lethenteron; species Lethenteron reissneri. Next base: position 1,316,584 of record NC_083845.1, on the reverse strand, counting down.
AGATGGGTGCCAGGGGTTTGTGAAATGGCAGCACTTTACTTCAAAGTGTTCTTCTGATGAGCATTTGCGTATCTGCAATCATGACCAGACACCCCTATCACCCTCCACGTCACACAACACCTCAGCTCAGTCCCTCAGCATATAATCCACTCCAAATCTAAATAATAATATCAACCGCTTAAATCTAAAAACTTGGAAACATTATTTAACAAGAAATATTTCCATATTTAACATCAAACATCTGCCCAAAAGATGTGCTTCCTACATTTTCTACAGTCCCTAATTATACTCCATTAACGAAACAATATGCACTCGTATAATTAATAATACCGCACCCCCCCCCCCCCCCCACCAAATTGTTATGTAAATTAGGGACATATTACTGACAATAGACATAAAACCATTATTCTTTCTTATATCCGAATCAAGGGTGGCTATTTTTTTTATGAACAGCACAATGCAACACAGTAACACTAAATGTAATCAACTATCACAAAAACTACTTCTATTTTCATTACTAAAACATTCTAAGAATATTCCAACTCAGTTATATCTATTGATTCAAGTTAGATTAATCAAAATAAGCAAGTTATTAACACCCATGAATATAATTGAATAACTATCACCAAGCTGTGAAGTTGAAGAAGGTGGCTTTCCGAGCTATGCTTGAAAAATTTAAAAAGGTCTCCCGACTCGATTGAGAGGTATCGGCTTGCCAAGACGGCGGAAGTTGTGGCAGTTGCTGAACCTAAAGTCCACATGGAAGAGTTTGGAGAGGCCGTGGAGAGGGACTACCGGGCAGCCTCAAATATGTTCTGGGGTGGGGTCGACGGGACGTGGCCCATGCTGTTTTTAGTGAGGGTGGCGTAACATTGACCTCAACTAAGGAGATAGTCGAGAGGTGGAAGGAACACTTTAAGGAGCTTCTCAAACCGGTGGACGTGCCCTCCTCACAGATATTCGAGGGGTCATGGGAGTATGCTTCTCTAGTCTACCTCTCTGTAGACTTGGAGAAAGCATATGACCGTGTTCCCCGCAATGCCTTGTGTGCGCTATCTGTTCCTCTATTCCCAAAGTGATAGCTGTATCAGTATTCTTGGTTTTAATTCAAAGTCATTCACTTTGGGTGTTGGACTCCACCAAGAGTGTCTTGTCTCCACTCCTGTTTGTGATTTTCATAGACGGGATATCAAGGCGCAGCCGAGATATGGAGAGTATCCAGTACTGGGGTATGGAGGTGGCGTCGCTGCTTTTTGCAGATAACGTTATCCTCTGCCTCATCGGTCAGTGATCTTCAGCATGCACTTTAACAGTTTGATGCCGAGTGTAAAGCGGCTGGGATGAGGATTTGCATCTCCAAATCAGAGGTAATGGTTCACTCTCGGAAAACGGAGGATTATTCTTTCCAGGTGAGGTGGGAACAGCTGCCCTGAGTGAAACGTTTAGGTACAGTAGAACCTCTGGTCACGAACGCTTCTGACCACGACCAAATCGGGTTCCGACTAAAAAATTCACAAATTCTTTGAATCTGGTCACGAACACATACTCGGGTGGCGATCAAACACGTCCGCGGCCGATTTCCCCTTGGTCCCCGGCAACAACTCCCCACTCCGCTCACGCGCACGCCCTTATATCCTCTTGCTAATTTCCCGAGTCCTCTCCGTGAGTCTCTTCAAGCTCTCGCCAGGCTGGCGCCTGTTGGCCCATCAATCAACTCTCATCTCCCGTCTCCCTGGCAACACCTCCGGTCTCAACGTGCACAACCGGTCGACCCTGTTTGCACCTGCTTCGCCCCTTGCAACTGGCGGTTTGTCCATGCAAATCTCACGCGCACCTGTTTGCTCTCAGTTGCCCTCGGTTAACTATGCGCACCGCGTATTTCACTACTCTACATCATCCCACTCCCTGAATAAAAACGCAGCCGTCCTAGCTGTCAATATATGCAAACGTGCGCGTATGTGTCGTGACTGACCCATTAACTAGCATAATCGTAAGCAGTGACCGTGGAAGAGCAACGTACAAAAACAATAAACAGTAACAAAAGAAATGTGACGGCATGAACAAACCGTCCTAATTAACGAAAAGTGCGGCAGGACCGTCCCCGCGGGTAGAGACAATTTCGCTCGGGTGTGAAGAATGGTCCCGCTGCAGGACTCATCGCACCGTCCGTGGCCATTAGGCTCTCCGGTCCTCCTTACGTCCCGTTTCCTCAGGCGTGGCGGTCGGCGCGCCAGACACATCAGACATTGGCCGTAAGGGACGTGGAGATGAATCGACAGGACCGGTCGAGACGTATCTTTTTAACCGTGACCGATGCACGAACCAGCGCCGCTGGCCCAACCGAATACGCACACACTGTGGCCGCCGGACCTCAAAAACCGCGACTGGTCCTTGCCAAGGACGGTACAGTTTTTGGGACGTGCCTATGGGCGCTTAAGGGCAATGAAACCACACCATGTCCCCCTCTTTCCAAGGCACCCCCTGCCCTCCCTGTTCCCGCAGCCGCTCGTTCCCGGCCTGCCTGCGGGCAGAGTTGCTCCTAGCGGCCTCGTGGGCCAACCGCAGCTGCTCAAGCGTTTGCGACATGGGGTTCGGCACCACCGACCCCTTCCGAGGAGGGCGCAATCCCAACTGAACCTGCACTGGGGGTTCGGGCTCCCTCCCGTACATCAAATAGAATGGCGAAAATCCTGTCGAGGAATGAGGAGCTAGTCTGTAAGCAGCTCGGACCCCTGGAATGTGAAGATCCCAGTCTGACTGGCCCATGGTCACTTGCTGGCATAGCATGGCAGTGAGGGTCCTGTGTAACCGCTCGACCATCCCATCAGTTTGCGGATGATATGGTGATTTGAAGCTTTCGTGACTGCAAGGATTCATATTCTTAGGTTTTTTCGGTAAAGTCACGTAGGTAAAATATTAAAATTAATAAAAGTAAAATAAAATAAAAATCACGACGTTTCGGAAGCAACACAAGCTTCCGTCTTCAGGTGGAACCGTCACAGCCCGACAGCTGTATCAAGTAAATGAGAGATTACAGGAGATACCACTCCGTATATATAATGGTTGAGGGGGGGAGGGAGGGGGGGAAGGGGCAGGGATGGCCCACTCTTTATTATTATTATGGTAAGGTGCGGTTTGAGACTATGAATAGACTGCATAACAAAAGACTGAGGTTCGGTTTGTGACTACGCCTAGCCTACATAATAAAATAATAAAAGTGTACATAATAAAAGTGTGAAAAAAAGAAGAAAGCTAAACCTGGTAGAAAGCTAAACCTGGTGAAACAACTGGCTGTCCATCAGTAACCTGCAATAGTTTTCTGTCAAATAAGATGGTTCAAATAAGTGTAGTTAAATCTTTTTTGCATGGTTAATCACATCTTTCCAATGATTAAAGGTGCGGCTTGAGACTATGAATAGACTGCATAACAAAAGACTGAGCCTTTATTATGGAGAAGTTCGGTTTGTGACTACGCCTGGCCTGCATAACAAAAGCGTGAAAAAAAAAGCTTAACCTGGTAGAAAGCTAAACATGGTAAAACAAAACTGGCTGTCTATCAGTAACCTGTAATAGTTTTCTGTCAAATAAGATGGTCCAAATAAGTGTAGTTAAATCTTTTTTGCATGGTTAATCACATCTTTCCAATGATTACTCAGTTTGTAACCATCATCACGGTTGAAATTATGTCTGTGTTTGTATATTTGTATGGCTTCGTGTACAAACCTTTGATGGTAGCCAGGAGGTTTGCAGAGAACCTTGGTCTCGGAAAATACAATTTCATGAGAGCCCACCGAGTTGTAGCAATGATTGGCAACGGCCGAAGAATCAGTTCTGCCGTGTTTCAGATCTGACTTGTGCTCGCGGACATGATCAGAAACATGACGTTTCGTTTCTCCAATGTAGATACTGTAAGTCAGGAACGATCCCACTAAAAGCCTAACGACAAAAACCAACAGTATCATCACGAGTTCGACTTCCCTAATCGAACCAAGCAAACGTCCCTCTCTAAAACCATCGGCGGCTAGACCTCCCAGACTCTATGGTCTTCCCAAAATCCATAAAGAAGGCACCCCGCTACGACCCATCGTGTCGACGATAAACTCTCCTACGTACAAACTAGCCCGTTTTCTATCAGATACTCTGCTCCCCTTCACAGGCAAGACCTCTTCGGCAATACTCAACTCAACCCAATTAGTCTCTATGGTTAAGGACATAGTACTATCTCCTGATGACATCCTCGTCAGCTTTGATGTAGTATCTCTGTTCACCAAAGTCCCAGTACCGGACACCCTAACAATAATTGAGGACTTAGTCCAACATGGATTGAATTATGATGTACCTGCGCTGGTTAGGCATTGCCTCACCAACACCTATTTTACCTGGAATGGCACCTTCTACAAACAGAATGAGGGTACCCCTATGGGCCCCCCCTTGTCACCAGTTATAGCCAACATGTTCATGGAAAAGTTTGAATCAGACGCCATCCAGACATCCACCCTGCGTCCTTCCCTGTGGAAGAGGTATGTGGATGACACTTTCGTCATCTGGCCACATGGCCTCCCAGCATTGAACCACTTCTTGGACCACATCAATTCTAGACACCCATCCATCAGATTCACCATGGAAGTGGAGAAAGACGGTAAACTACCACTCTTGGATATTCTGTTTGAGAGGAGGCCTGACGGATCCTTGGGACATTCTGTCTACAGGAAAGTCACCCACACAGATTCCTACTTGAAACCGGATTCCCACCACCACCCATCTCAAAAGAATTCTCTCATCAAAACGCTATACCACAGAGCCCATGGCATTTCTGACCAACACCACCTGGTCGGTGAATTAAGACATGTACATCGGGCCCTCAGGATGAACGGATACTCTGACCGCACTATCCGCCAAGCTGTTTCTCCCACCACACAGAAACAGCCACATGAAACTCCGACCAAAACTATCACGTTACCATACATAGCAGGCGTGACCAAAAAGATCTCCAAAATTCTAAACAAACATAAGATCCAAGTCCGAATCAGTACAGTGCATAAAATCCGTGATCTGATTCCATCTGTGAAGGATGTCGTTCCTGACTTACAGTATCCTGGAGTCTACAAATTGAGTTGCATTTGTGGTGATTGCTACATTGGAGAAACGAAACGTCATGTTTCTGATCGTGTCCGCGAGCACAAGTCAGATCTGAAACACGGCAGAACTGATTCTTCGGCCATTGCCGATCATTGCTACAACTCGGTGGGCTCTCATGAAATTGTCTTTTCCGAGACCAAGGTTCTCTGCAAACCTCCTGGCTACCATCAAAGGTTTGTACACGAAGCCATACAAATATACAAACACAGACATAATTTCAACCGTGATGATGGTTACACAAACTGAGTAATCATTGGAAAGATGTGATTAACCATGCAAAAAAGATTTAACTACACTTATTTGAACCATCTTATTTGACAGAAAACTATTGCAGGTTACTGATGGACAGCCAGTTGTTTCACCAGGTTTAGCTTTCTACCAGGTTTAGCTTTCTTCTTTTTTCACACTTTTATTATGTAGGCTAGGCGTAGTCACAAACCGAACCTCTCCATAATAAAGGCTCAGTCTTTTGTTATGCAGTCTATTCATAGTCTCAAACCGCACCTTACCATAATAATAAAGAGTGGGCCATCCCTGCCCCTTCCCCCCTCCCTCCCCCCCTCAACCATTATATATACGGAGTGGTATCTCCTGTAATCTCTCATTTACTTGATACAACTGTCGGGCTGTGACGGTTCCACCTGAAGACGAAAGCTTGTGTTGCTTCTGAAATGTCGTGATTTTTATTTTATTTACTTTATTAATTTTAATGTTTTACCTACGTGACTTTACCGAAAAAACCTAAGAATATGATATGGTGAGTTGCGTATCTTCCGCGTGCCCAGAGAATCGCACACCTCCTGGAGCAACTTGGCGAAATTCCTGCCCTGATCCATGAGGAGTTGCTCAGGGGGCCATATAAAAAGGCGTCGGCTATAGACGCAGCTGATTGGTCAACCAGAGGCCAGGCCATAGGCCAACAGGTTAGACATTCAACCCCAATGAGATACTTTTGTCCTTTCTGGGAGACCGGAAAGGGCCCCAAAATGTCAAGGGCCACCAATTCATTAACCCGTGACACAACGATGGACTGTAACAGGATCTGCAGTCGCAGGGTAGGAGATTTCCAACGTGCACAATCAGCATAACCTTTAATCAAAACGCCAATAGTAAGAAGCGAATTCGATGAAACTGCGGATTTCAGCCACCGATTTTGGCACCTGCCATGTGCGCACGCACGCGGTTTTCTCCGGGTCTGTGGCAACACCGGCTGCGTTAACTATATGGTCCAAGTATTTAACTGATGTCTGAAGCAAATTACATTTCTGAGGCTTGAATTTCAACTTAGCCGCACGTACCTTCTTAAAGACCGAAAGCAATCACTGTAAATGTTCGTCAAAGGTACTGCCAAAAACGATGTCATCCAAATAAATTAGGCATGAAAATCATTGCAACCCTGCGATGACCAATTCCATGAATTGCTGAAAGGTGGCTGGCGCCGAATTTAATCCCATCGGAAGACAATTGAAGTGGTAGAGCCCTTGTGGCATGCGAAAAGCGTTTTTTGCTTTGGATTCGTCATCGAGGGGCAATTGGTAAAATCCGGACAGTAAATCGAGTGTCGAAAAGAACTGTGCACCCGATAATGCATCTAGCGAGTCGTCCATACGAGGGAGGGGATATGCATCCGCCACCGATATCTTATTTAACTTGCGTAAATCAATACGAAATCTTAAGTTCCCATCACGTTTTTTGACTAGGACTATGGGCACCCCCACGGGCTATTGGTCAGGGAAATAATATCAGCTGCCAAAATCTCGTCAACAGCCTGGCATACCTGTTCTTTTTCCGCGGGGCTAAGTCTCTGCGAATTAATCTGAATTGGGGGCGAATCGCCCATATTGATATGGTGGAGGAGAGGAGTGCGTCCAATTTCAAATTTGCTCGTGCTGAAGACATCGGAAAAATCGTATAAGAGCCGGCACAGCTGACCTCGCTGAACTTGTCAGCGCAGAGTTCTCGGAGTAGATTCCAACCATCCGGAATCTGGCTCACCAGGTTTAGCAACGCTTCCCGCCAATCCAGGAGCTGGCTCCGCATTATCAAAACACTGGGCCGCCGAGGCGTGCGCCAGGACAGCGCCCACCTGAATCACAACCGGCGCATGCCCCGCATGAAGAACTTGTAGGAATGGCATCTGCTCGGCGGATACAAGTCATAGCCCCCGCCAGGGAAGGAGATCGTGACACGGCATTAGAAGGGGTTAGAAGAATCTCCTCTTCCAGGCCTGGTAAAGGCAACTCTTTGCGCAATCGCAATGGCACGAGCATTTGAGAACCCGGAGGTACTTTAACGGTGTGGCTAGCCATCACATGAATGACAGCATTCTGCGATGGCTGTTGACCAGGGGAGTTCAGAAACAGCAACCACTGTCCCGATGGTAATTCAATACACCCCTGGTCGATGAGAATTTTCAAGGGCATCCTGCCTAGAAAATTGGTGCCCAGCAAACAGGGCATAGCCAATGTCCGTGAAACCAATATCTAGCCTTCCAAAAGATTTCCCCAATTTGCACAGAGGCCAACATCTGATCCATTATACCCAGACTCCCCCTGTTAGCCGCTACACAAGCGCTCTCCATGGGGGCAAGATGATCGGACGAAGGAAACGTACAAAACACAGCCTCGGAGACCATAGTCGCAACGGCCCGTGTCTATCAACCGACGAACCTGGATCCCCTGAATCAACCCCATAATACCATCATCATTAGACCTCCTTAGCCAGTACCAAAATATAATAATAGGGGTTTTCCCCTTTTTTCTGGCAACAAAACTGAAACCTTTTAACAAGGATTCATGTCTGCATTAACCACAATACTTGCAGTCAAATGCAAACAAAAAACACACTATGATAATATATGAATTGTCCTTGAAACTGATTGGTCCACACCAAGGGACGGCTTTCTTTTGAGCCTCGACCCAATTGGTGCTCGACCAGAGGACGCCAACCCCATAATAGTCGAAGAACCCGCCGCGGCACCCACTACGCGATGAGCCAGTGTGTTCCACTGCGCGACGCCGCGTGGCCAATACGCTAACGACCACACACCCCATGTGCGAGTCGCAACGGGATGCGGTTTTACAGGATGAGTCCGCACGCGACCTATGCTAGATGGATGGGACAAAAACGGCCGTGTGTCTGATGCATCCGGATTCGGCTGTGGATTGCGGGAGATGTTGTTGAAGCCGGAGGATGGATGCAGAGAGAATCCTCCGGTCCCGCAGCGGCAGTCGACGGCGATGTGGCCCGTGCAGCCGCACCTGTAGCAGGTATGGTAAGGATGCCCAGGCGGCTGGCTCAGCCTGGGGCGCCATTCCCGTGCTGATGGGCGCAGGCCAGCGCTCCTTCCCTCCGTTCACGGGACGAAGGAGGCACATGCCTGCTCGTCCACGTCCGGCTTCGTTGCACCGGCCGCCACCGCCAGCCAGTCTTTAAGGTTGAGGACAGCACTGCGATATGCCAGCGGCGTCTCGCTCTCACCCCATTTCCGCAGCCTGAATCTTCTCCAAACATTAGACGGGGGATCAAAAATAGCGGCCATTTCGGTGTAGACGCGCGCGAGGGTCGCTCTATCCAACTCGGGGATGGTGAAAAAGGCGGCTAACGAGTTGTCGTCGAGGGCCGTGGGAAGAGCTTGAAGTGCCTCCTGGGATGTCCATCCCACTGAGATGTAGGCGGCCTCGAATCGACGACGAAAAGCCGTCCCATCTCCTCCTGTAGCAGTGAACTGACGCACCGGCGGCAGCTGTTGGAACTTGGGAACGACTTCCACCTTGGAAGCCGGCGGCTGCTGCTGCAGCACGGGCCAATCGCCCGAAATGGCGGATGAGTTGAACATGGCTGCAGTCCCGGAAATGGTGGGAAGGTCCAGCGCTCCAGTCGCCTCAGTCATGACAGCAGTGGGAAGCGCGTCTTGGTGTCCAGTTGAAGTCGCAGAAGTCATCCGCTCTAAAAGATGAGTGGCGGCCGACAGAAACCTCCCCAGGTGACCGGCGATGTCCAGCCAGCTCTGCGGAGGAGGTGGCTGGGTGGACTCACCATGCATTCCTGAGTCGATTGAAGCCCGTCATCGTAACGGGCGCTCGGAGCTCCGGCAACCGGAGCTGTTGGAGGGACATCTTGCTCGGCGTCATCGTTGGACGCAACAGGTGGGTTTTTAAGTTTCATTGCCGACTTGGGACTTGACGGCGAGGGTTCGTTGGCAATTCTTACACCAAATGTAGTGTCTTCAAAACTTAATCACACCGACACGTTGTAACAAGTCACCTGCTTACACTTTATTCACCTATTCTTGCACCAGTTGTAGGCACTCCTATAACTATCTATACGGTCACTTGTTTAACTTCTCCCCACTCTTATCTACCTTGCACCTCACTTATCCTGCACTCAGTAGCTCTGCTCTCAGCGACTCCGCACACAGCATCTCCGCACAAAGCGTCTCCGCACACAGCGAATCTACATCTCCACCGCTGCCCCAACCTACGCTCTCCTCAGACCCGCTCACCTGTCTGTCCCGGGCGGGAGGATCAGCCAACACCCGCCCGGCGACAGCGTGAGGGTTGAGGTCCCGTTGACAGCTGGAGTGGCAGCGGCGGGATGTCTTCACTCTTGGTCCACGGCAACAACTCCCTGCTGCGCTCACGCACACGCCCTTATATCCCCCTGCTAATTTCCAGAGTCCTCTCGTGCGTCTCTTTAAGCTCTCACCAGGCTGGCGCCTGTTGGCCCATCAATCAACCTTTACCTCCCGTCTCCCTGGTAATACCTCTGGTCTCAATGTGCACAACCAGTTAAACCCGTTTGCACCTGCTTTGTCCCTTACTACTGGCAGTTTGTCCGTGCAAACCTCACATGCACCTGTTTGCCCTCAGTTGCGCCTTGGTTAACTGTGCGCACCGCGTATTTCACTGCTCTACACTATTATTTACTATGTGCTGCACGCTTTACACTGCACTATAAACCATAACTACACTGCGCATGGTGAGTGTGCATAGCCAGCAGGTGGGGTGTACAATAGGCTTCCAGACCCCTGCTGTTACCATCGTATAAAATGTAAAGTTATGTCAGGCTAAGACCATTAAAATGAAACTCAAATGGATTCAAACTAAAACAAGTGCAGCAGGTAGCCCTGACATTAAATATTTTTATATTAATATGAAATTGCTTAACTTTTTTGTATTAAAGTGCATTTAAAAAGCAATTACAAAAACATCACGGCCACACCTGGCAGTAATTTTAATAGAAATGTCCAACAGTTAAAATGTATACATAATCATTTCATATATATCAAAATATGCCCCTAAATAATGTTTTTAATAGGCAGTATGCATTCCATATCAACTAATTCTCTTCTGCAATTAATTACATCATAAGGACAGAAAGCTCATCTCCAATTGGATGACACCTACACCTGTATGTGAATGCTATGGAACATCGGTCTCAAACTCTCGGTTACACATCTTCTCTGGACGCAATTTCACACATGCTGGCTGTCGCAGTTAGAGTGATAGCTTTGGGGGCAGGGTGTCTTTTGATTGAGGAGCGAGGGACGCGCGGGGGTGGCTTTGTGCGAAAGTGGTTGCAGGTGTGCGGGGGATTAGATCAGCTCGGGAGCACGAGGGTTTGGACTCATGGGCATGCCGTGCTAATCAATATGGAAAAAAACAAGGGTGCGACTCAATAAAGGGTATGCTGCGGAGACTGTAGGGGTGGGGATTCCATTCCGCTCATCCTGCTCGATGCGGCTGCCGTGCTGGAGACGTGAGACTGTGCCGACCACGGGGAAACTCCTCCTCCCCAGCCGTGCTGGTGAGTCAGCACCGCAACCATCGCCTTGGAGTCCAGCCTGGGGGTGATCGACTGGGGTTCTGCGGTGGACGGTTGGTCCATTTACTAGTGGGTCGTCCTCCGCTACAATTGTTTTTGGGGCCAGGGGTGGGGAATCACGGGGAACCACCTGCTGCTGCCGTGAAGGGAACGCTTAGTGAGCTGCTGCGAAGACCATTTGGGTTGGTATAATTGCTCGTGATGTGTGCACTCCTCCGGAGAAGTTGCAGGCCTGTTACCATTTGACAATTTAAAACTTATAAAATTTAAATTCTAAGTAAATACTATAAATCTGGAATATACGGGCAGTGGTCTTTGTTATATTCCGCACACGGGCATTTGGGGCGTCGCGTGAAACAGGGGCCCCACTATAATCTAAACCACAGCGATGCTAGCTAGGGTTTCGAGTATAGACCGAAACCCTCTAAAGCATGTCCCAAAAAGATGCACCGTTGTACTGGCCCCTCCTCAGCTATGTCCAAAAAGTTCACGCACACCTCCACAAACTCCTGGGGATCAGAATTATCCTGCTTCACGCTGCCTCCATCGACTTGTAGGTCGGTTCCTGGAGTCGAATTTTGATCTTAAAATTTCACCGTCACTCCTGGTCATGTTGTCAAAACATAATTTTTACTGGTTCTTGTTTCATAAGAGATGGGCTCATTGCAGCACTTTCAATTAAAAAAAAATGTATTTCACCTTCTCCACTGTGTACACTCTGTAAGTGTGTGTGTTGCGCAGCACGCTAACCGCTCCAGGACCGCTCCCCCAAAAACTCCACCCACACCTCCACATCCACAAACTCCTGGGAGTCGCCTCGCTCTCCTTCAAAATCCTCCTGCTTCTCCTGCTTCACACTGTCTTTATCCACCTGGAGGCTGGGTTCTGGAGTAAAATTTTCATCTTCACATTCCACCTTCACTGCTGGTGATGTTGCCAAGCTGGGGTTGTCTTCTAGTTCTTGTTTCACGCGAGATGGGATCAGTGCAGCACTTTGACTTTTACTTCTCGATTCCACCTCTGTCTCCATGTGGGTCTTCTCATGCTTCTTTCAGGCTTCTAACCGTGCAAACCCCTTCCCACACACAGTGCACTTGAAGGGCTTCTCACCTGTGTGTGTTCTCTGATGAAAAGGAAGATTTCTTGAATTAGCATATGCCTTCTTGCACACAGTGCACTTGAAGGGCTTCTCACCCGTGTGTGTTCTCCGATGGATATGAAGAGCATGTGAACGAGAAAATGCCTTCTCACACACACTGCACTTGAAGGGCTTCTCACCCGTGTGTGTTCTATAATGTTTCTTAAGAGTTCCTGACTCTGCAAACGTCTTCCCACACAGAGTGCACTTGAAGGGCTTCTCGCCCGTGTGTGTTCTCTGGTGCTGCTTCAAATGTCCACGGCGATCCGTGCTGTATTGACACTTGTCACATTGGTGCCTTTTAGCACTGGGCTGTGTCGAGGGTCTTTTCTCCATGCGATCGATTCTGCAGATACACGTTACACATAATATACACACATTACAGAGACAAGGATCCTCTACTCCCCTGTATAGCCATAAAATACTGTTGGAGCAATTGCTATTAGCGAGGACCTATGAAGTCCTGCACGGGGCACGAGAGAGTGGGTGGTCAGCATCACGCCCGGGTGCCCTTTGTCATCCAAGTGGCTGTGCTTGCACAACACCAAGTACTTATTGTACGTTGAGTCGACCGAGGAAAGGCCCAGGAATGGTTCAGATGTTGGCCGTGATCTGGAATTGAACTCGGGTATCTGGGTTTGTAGTGAAGCACACTAACCACTGAACTACTGCTCCCCACATTACACACAGAGTACACTCACACACAATATACGTACTCATTACATGCTCGAACAAAGTACACCGACATAAAATATCCTTCAAATCAATATAAAATATCCTGTTCGTGCAAGTGATCATAGCCAGCACCTACTCATGCTGGCATGGCAAGAAGGGATGTAGCGTGGCCAGTACCACACCCGGCTGTCATCGTCTCTCCAACGATGATGTATACGAACTGCAAGAGGTAATCATTTAAGGCTCAATCTACCTACGTGAGGTGCAGGACCGGTTCATATATTCACTGCCAGCGATGTTGGCTATGAGTGGGAATAAAACTCTGTCCACGGAGTTGGTCGCAAAATGCGTTTAACACTGAGCCACCGCTCCCCACATTCGCCTCTCACATGCTCGTGACAAAATGATACACATACAGTCGAGACGGCCAGAGACAACGGCGATCGGGCGTGGTTCTGGCCACCCACCTCCTGGTGTATCATGCCAACCTTCATAGGTGGTCGCTAGCAGCACTTGCCCCAACAGTATGTTAAAGCTATAGGGTGCATCTTTGTCTCTATCCTGTGTGAGACAGTGGAGTTTGTATGTTCTTTCCCTGTGTTGCGTGGGATTCTTCCAGGTTTTCTGGTGTCTTCTTGAAGCTAAACCTACAAACAACGCAGCTGGTTTTGCCCAAAAGTTCCCACTGCTGAAATAATAACCGGTACATTACTCAATTGGGATTACCTACATTCGGTAAAACATCCCCCTACTGGGGCAAACTTGGCAGGAACCTCTTGGGAAAAAAGTCTTGAGATTCGGCGAGAAACTGCTCGGTGAGGTAAAGCAGTAAGCCAGGCCGAGACAAATTACAAGCAAAACCAATCAGCGGGCAAGCTAGGGGCCATCCATTTAGTAGGTACGCAAAAATTATGTCAACTTGATCCCTCCCCCCCTCCCTGTACGCACGCGTACTTTTTACACCCCCCCCCCCCCCAACTAGAACGGCCTATATTTAATCCATGCATAAACGATCAAGGATTAATAATAATATCAACGTGTTCTTGTTTACTAGCTTGCGACCGAGCTTCACACACAGCTTTTTACAGTTATACTTGACCGTGTTATCCATCCTGACTGGTTATTCAAAAACACGTGCGTCGACTGAACATCTGTAACAGTCGCTCGATGTATAGAGCAGTGTCAGTACTCAAGTGCGGGCAGCAGCAGCACGAACAGAGAGAGCACCGCGGCAGCTAACACCTTGAGCCAGCGGCAGTCTGCGGTGAGGCCAGATTGGAGGATGGGGCAGGCCGCCAGACTATGTCAGACTCACTGCTGAGCTGCGTGATAGCTGCAGTCAGGGGCACGGTGGCACACGAGTGACACCTCTCCCACAGTCCCACCTCTCCCGGCAGTACTTGTCTGACAGCTGAAGAAACTGAACTGTCTCATTTGAAGGCCAATGTCGACAAATTATTGAGGCTTCACCCTCCCCCCCCGTTTCCTATGCGTACGTTGTGATTAGACCCCCCCCCCCCTACGCAAGCAAACGCATATACGTACTAAATGGATGGCCCTTAGCAGGCGAGCCCTGCATGGGGTCGGCACCACATTGTGATGCTTCAATACTACAACCTGGACATCGATTCACAGTTACTAAGTTGCTATTCAGACACAAGAAAGAATAAGCGAGGCTTTCCTGGGAAAATTAACGTAACAACAATGCGAACTTTTACCTCGCGGATCAAATTAAGCGGCGAACAGAGCCACGAGTCGACTCCCTGCTCCACTTCCTGGTTCCAGGATCTCGTGACGTCACGCGGAGGCGCGTGGGGGAGGGGGGAGTTCCCGGGTGACGTCCTCGTGGGGGAAGCTCTCCTCGCCCCGCCCCTCGCCCCGCCTCCTCGCCCCGCCCCTCATCCTCCACTGAGCGCGGCTCGCGCTGATGACGTCACGCAACCCGAGAACCAGGAAGTGAAATCGAGAAGTCTCTATGGAGCTCGGCTGTTGCCGTGTGACCCGATAATGTTCACATCGTGGGGGTGATGGAGATGGTTGTTGTTGTTGTTGTCGTCTGCCTAGATACAGCCTCGCTTCTTATCTCTCTCGCAGGGATAGCAATTGAGTAGCAGCAAGTATGAAATCGATGTTCAGGTTGGAACATTTCAACTTGAGGCCTAGCTACGCGAGGCTTGCCTCCTGCTCTCGCCTGATTACACTGGTCCACAATGTTTTAGACGTCTGCCTCAGAGATGAGATGCGTTGTTTAATATTGAGTATTGTGCTGAATTCAAATATGACAAAACAACTGATTGGCTACTGTTCACAATATATTAAAGTTACATTTTACGTCTATGTATATTGTGTAGATAGTTTAACTCAAATGGTAAACCTCGGTCTTTTCATGTGTTTATGGTTGCTTTACAGTTTACATGATAACATGTCACCTGTCCTGTTCATGTAACACTTAAAAAAGCAGCAAAAGGGTTATATAAATAACATTTATTATGAAACAAGGCAAAACACTTGTGTTTATATATAAGTACATAGTTTAGTTCTTATTCAGTGTCTACTCAGCGCTTCTTGGCTTGTCTCGTATTCATTAAATGGAGCATCTCGTGTCACTGTCCAGCAATAGTCTGCAAGCATCGATGGCCTCCATTTTCCCTGATAGCGTTTCTCTATTGTTGCAATGTCCTGGTGAAACCGATCGCCATGCTCGTCGCTCACTACTCCGCAGTTCGGTGGGAGTGCAAAAAATGTATCTTTTAGTGACATGTTGCAACCAAGTCTTTCGTATAGTATTGCGTCATACGTGATATGTATGACGTAATACCAGGTTCAGATTGCATCATTCATCGTTTTGCTCAAAAAGCCAGTATATTTTATGTTTATATTATTTTATTATTTCCCTTCGACGTGACTTTACCGAAAGAACCAAGAATATGAATCCCTGCAGTCACGAAAGCTTTAAATCAAAAGCCAGTACTGTCCAAACCCAGTCATATATTTATTCATAGATCCAGTCAAAGATGTATTTTAGTCATTTCTGGTTTAAATGTAGGTCCCTTCCCTTAATAACTCACTTATCCTCCACCATTCCCAAGTCAAGGGTTGTACATACTGACCCAGTAGCATATCTTAAAAACTGGAGCCAATCAACAAGTTTAAGCATCATTTTCATTCTCACTGGCCCAGAATTAGTAAAGTTGGACTATTTTGGAAGCATTTTGGCCCTAGACCAGTTTTATACAGTGGTACCTCATCGATCGAACTTTATTCGTTCCAAAACCGTATTCGAACGCCGATTTGCTCGAACACCGAATCAATTTTCCCCATAAGAATGAATGGAAATAGCATTAATCAGTTCCCCACCCAAGGATGCTCCTATTATGGGCCATTTTTACACAAAGTTTACAATATTAAAATACAGTACAGTACATAAAAGCATACAAAAAACAGTTCTAATTAATATAATAAATGAACATTGAATTTCACTTTACCTGTAGTAAGGAGAGCGGATGGCTTGAGTGGAAGGTGGTGAGGGAGGGGAGGAGGAGGTGTCAGTGTTGCTTGGAAGGGGAGTCCCCCTCCATAAAACGGGTAACTGCCCTTCTGGGGTTCTTTGCCTTTTTTCTAGCACGAACTGTGATTCACTTGAGGGCCTTTTTACTAAAAACTGATCAAGACAGGATTGTTTCTGCCTCCGTTTTAAGATGTTTCTGAAATGACTCAATGCATTATCATTATAAAAATCGCCTGCTCTGCTGGATGATATTTTCTACAAAATTGTGTAACTCAGCCCATTTTGCCATCATTTCCTTCATCAGTGAACTCGGAGCAGGATCCCTTCCCTCCTCTGAAGACATGTCATCTTTTGCTATCTGTTGCTGCTCATCGTGAAGGTGTTGGAGTTCCTGTCGTCAGTGCCATTGTGTATGGATAAACACAATAAAAACACTAAAATAAATGCATTTGATCCGAAGTTGCTTGCAAATTGCGAGGAATCATTAATTAACAGACTCACACAGAGACCCATGGACTCACACAGACCAGACCCTTGCACTCTCCACACAGATACTTCATAGACAATCATATGCTAGTCGCAGATTTTTAGGATTGTGCAACGGACATAAACAAGAGGTCGGACAAAGAGCAGATCTACGTGGACAGTCACTTTGTCAATGATAATGGCCCTATAGTGAAAATGTCTTCTCACGTACAAAGACATTTGCCCCGTCATGATATAGAGGAGGTCACAGTGATGTGTTTTGCAATACAAGAGCGTCCACTGCGAATCACAATGCCGCAGAGTTACATGTGGATGGGTTTTTTACTTATTATGGGAGAAAGGCAGATAATGTGAAGGAAACCCATGGAGAACGGGGAGATCAAACAAACTCCACTTAATCACTGCAGAACACAGATCATACAAACACCACTCACTATAGAACAAGGGGAGTTCATACAAACTGCTCTCTGTGGAACAGCAGAACATACAAACTCCACTCACACTGTAGAACAGGGGGGAGGTCATACAACGTCCACTTTGTAGAACAGGCGGAGATCATACAACCTCCATGCAGAACGGCACTCGATTCAGGAATGGAAACCGTGATTGAGCCGGGGTGGTGAGATGTTATGTTTTTTTTTTGCCTGGTATGCAAGAGTTTGTGGGTTGGATTCTGGACCCTGGCAATATCCGTTGTATATTTTGAGTGTGTATGTTCACCTTGGCTCTGCAGATTGTGAGTGAGTGATTGAGTGTGTTAGTCTGTGAGTTTGTTAGTGTGGCAATGTTGCGGACCGCAGATGCAATTTTTAGGCGCGGAGCTTAATGTCAGATCACGTCGCATGGGCCAGTGAGTTAAATGTCCAGCTGAAGAGATGTATCTTTAGATGTTTTATGAACGATGAAAATAATGTATCGTTACGGATGTGGAAAGATGACATTCTAAATGACGGGCAGTGATGGAGAAACGACGAGAAGAAATTACAGTCCTTGTCCTGGGAGTTTCAAGGAGGTTCTGCGACGCACTGCGAAGTTGTTTACGATTTATTTAAGTGTGAGGCATCAGCAGAGGAATAGTGGGTGTTATGGTGGGGTTTGCAGAGGCAAGCGATTTTGAAGGTAATTTTGCTATAAATGGGCAGCTAATGAAGGGCACGAAGGATGGACAGGGTGAGGGTTGCAGGGGCCGTAGACAACTCGGGCAGTGTGATTTTGGAGGCGTTGCAGCTTATTCTGGTCGAGTAATATAAGCTGCAATAATTACAACTAGCTTCATCAGGCAACAGCCAGATTTGTGGAGAAGTCCTCCTGGCGTAGCGTAATACTCAGATTGCAAATGTGGCTTGGCCCTCCAACACCGTTGTGCTGTACTAGTGAAGAATTGGCGTGTTCTGTCTACGTGACAGGCCTTGCTGATTGTGTCGGGTGGTGGTGGGTTTAACGACATATTTACGCTATCTAATCCAAAAAGCCTATATTATGGATATTGGTCGCGAAAGCCTACGTGTTAAAAAGTCTTAAGGGCTCCAAAGCACAGAACAACCCAGAGCCCTGGCCTATTAATGGTATCATAGGCCTTGACCAATGTTTTGGAACAACCTTGTTTCCTCCATTATACGTCTTCCTTCAACAAATATTCTGAAGTAGGAGATTAGTGCAGGATACAGCCACATTTGACAATTCGATTTGTAAATTTAGTGTTGTCCAGCAGTCAAAGCGTAGTGCTGTAATAGCTATTATGTGCAGCGCGCTTTTGCAGGTATCCTCGACGCCATGGAAAGCGAGTCAACTGACGGTGACACAATGTTGGAAGAATGACAATATTGCAAACTGCTTCATAAACATTAAGGAGTTCGTTGATGAGGTGAAACAGTCATCCCTCAATGCCTGCTGGGGGAAATTTTGGGAAGAGGTAGTCAATGGCTTCCAAGGATTCCCCTGAGTCGATGCCATTTTTCATTCACCAGTGGGTCATCTCCACAACCATCGCCTTGGAGTCCAGCCTGGGGGTGATAACCACTTGCTGGCCGGTGGGCGCGATTGACTGGGGTTCTGCAGTGGATGGTTGGTCCATTCACCAGTGGGTCGTCTCCGCTACAATTGTTTTTGGAGCCAGGGGTGGGGAATCACGGGGAACCACCTGCTGCTGCCGTGAAGGGAACGCTTAGTGAGGACTGCGGGGTGTCGACAGCTGGGACATGTGGGGAGGAAGGGAGGTGATCTGTGATGCCGCCGCCACGAAGCCGTTCGGCAGGCGCCCAATCCCCGACCTCGCCACCACCAAGCAACGGAGCCAACCTCGCGTCCCCCTCACCTCACCTCACATGAACACACCCGCACGCATTTTCCCCCACCCATAGAGCTGGAAGGGGAGATCACCTGATCGGCCGGTTTTTATCCGAGAAACCCTTATCGGGATTAACTCTCACGGTTTCCGGCGATCAGGGAATTGGACGACCTCCCCCGTGCTACGTTGCGCCGCGGCGCTGCGACCAGCCTTAATATGGTATGGTCGCGGCGTGGGGCATTCGGCCACCGCGGTTGAGGCGCATTCCCCCCCCCCACACACACCCCCACAGGTCGACGAGACAGGCGGAGGAGGGACGGGGCGGAATAGTTTAGGGTGCGCAGTAGCGCGGCGCCATGCATGAGAGGGAGATTAATACAGGAGCGTGTTTGGAATCGAGGCCGCAGCACATCCGATTAGCATAACAAAAGCGCCGTGGAGGCGCCGCAGAGCGGCCGTGCTCGTGCAAGGGAGGCGCGTGCCATTGTTTAGAGTTTACGCCGTGCCAGCAGAGCATTAATTAGCATATGCACCGCTCATGAGCGGAGAGCCTTCGGGAGTACGGACAGAGGATCGCAGCAAGGTAGAGAGTCTCACTTCTCTTCAAGAGGCACGCGTGCAAGTCGGCTCCCAGCTCTGCCCTCCGGACGTCCGCGTGACGTGTCTCGATGGCATAGAGGAAAAGCCACAGGACACCGAATACTTCGAGCCGTGAGTAGCAAGGTGACAGGGTATCGTAAGCCGATAAATAGGGAATAGGTCCAGGGGAAGTAGGATAGGCCAGCTTCGTCGACTCGTACTGACTTAGCATCAATTCGCGAGTATTAGATAATAAATCATTAATAGCGAAGCGTGGCCTCGCGTGATCTTGTCTTGCAGGGTGAGCGTGTGGGTGTGCGGGTGTACAGTGGTTCGCCACGTGAGTGAGCGCTGCGCGGAGCTGAGCGCGTGGGTGAGCGTGTGTACACAGTGATTCTGTAGTGCTGCGGCTCACCTCGGGAGCACTGCGCAGAGCGGTGCGAGAGTGGGTGTCGCGTGTGTTCACTCCGTGTGTGATACAGGTGCGTGATCATAATGCGAGTATTCAGTGGTGAGTGAGTGCCGCGGAGAGCTGTGTGCGTGAGTGTGCATACGTTCGTTACGTGTCGGATATGGATGCGCATTAGTAACGTGGTTATTCGACGTGGAGGCGAGTGCTGCACAGGGCTATAGACGGGCACACGCTCGCAGTGTGCGAGAGCTGTACGTAGCGGTGTAAAGAGGGGGAGTGTGCCGTTTGATTGATGCTGTGCGCACGTATGCTCGCAGCGTGGGAGCGCGGCGCGAGGCTGTAACAGTAGGGGCGTCGCGTTCGAATGCCGGCGAAACCGTAGCGGGTAATAGGGAGGTGGGGTAACGTAAACGGAATAGGGGATGCAGGCGGGAGGGACCCCGGGGGCCAACGGCCCCCACAGATCCTTTGAGGTGGTACTTGGAACGTTTTGTTTGGTCTGTTGCAGAGCCGGGTGATACTTTGTGCGTGCCTTTGGGGATTGCTCGTGGTGGAGGAAATCTGTGAAGCCGTGGTTGTCGGGTTGTTGTGCTGTTGCGAAGACCATTTGGGTTGGTATAATTGCTCGTGATGTGTGCACTCCTCCGGAGAAATCGCAGGCCTGTTACCATTTGACAATTTATAACTTATAAAATGTTAATTCTAAGTAAACATATTCTTAGGTTTTTTCGGTAAAGTCACGTAGGTAAAACATCAAAATTAATAAAAATAAATAAAATAAAACAAAAATCACGACGTTTCGGAGGCAACACAAGTCTCCGTTATCAGGTGGGACCGTCACAGCCGGATTAGCTGCATCAAGTGAGGCAATGATTCAAGATGTAATCCCTTAAAAAGCAAGTTGAGGGGGAGGAGAGGGGGGGGGGAGCTAATCAGAATGTGGTAGCCAATGAATGGAACGTATCGGGAGGGAGGGGGGGCGGGGCTCAAAGACGGCACGGAGTGCCAACGTACAACGCATCGGGAGGGGGAGGGGGGGGGCCAAAAGAATGCATGACGGCATGGACGCGGTTGCTGCTGTACAACACATCGGGAGGGGGGGCGGGGCCAAAGAATGCACGACGGCATGGGCGCTGTTGCTGTTGCACAACGCCAACGCATTGGACAGAGAGGGGGAGGGGAGGCTTGATACACATGATAGAAAAGAACGAAAATGCCCATGTTTATACCAATGCTGGCTGAACAATGAAGAGAGTACTGTTAAACACTGGGGATGTTAACACTCGGTAAAGTAAAGTAAGATAGTGCCTATCAGATAAGATGGTCCAAAAAGTGTAATTAAGTCTTTTTTGCGTGGTTGATAACATCTTTCCAATGATTACTAAGTTTGTACCCATCATCACGGTTGAAATTATGTCTGTTTGTATATTTGTATGGCTTCGTGTACAAACCTTTGATGGTAGCCGGGAGGTTTGCAGAGAACCTTGGTCTCGGAAAAGACAATTTCATGAGAGCCCACCGAGTTGTAGCAATGATCGGCAACGGCCGAAGAATCAGTTCTGCCGTGTTTCAGATCTGACTTGTGCTCGCGGACACGATCAGAAACATGACGTTTCGTTTCTCCAATGTAGCAATCACCACAAATGCAACTCAATTTGTAGACTCCAGGATACTGTAAGTCAGGAACGACATCCTTCACAGATGGAATCAGATCACGGATTTTATGCACTGTACTGAATCGGACTTGGATCTTATGTTTGTTTAGAATTTTGGAGATCTTTTTGGTCACGCCTGCTATGTATGGTAACGTGATAGTTTTGGTCGGAGTTTCATGTGGCTGTTCCTGTGTGGTGGGAGAGACAGCTTGGCGGATAGTACGGTCAGAGTATCCGTTCATCCTGAGGGTCCGATGTACATGTCTTAATTCACCGGTCAGGTGGTGTTGGTCAAAAATGCCATGGGCTCTGTGGTATAGCGTTTTGATGAGAGAATTTTTTTGAGATGGGTGGTGGTGGGAATCCGGTTTCAAGTAGGAATCTGTGTGGGTGGCTTTCCTGTAAACAGAATGTCCCAAGGATCCATCAGGCCTCCTCTCAAACAGAATATCCAAGAATGGTAGTTTACCGTCTTTCTCCACTTCCATGGTGAATCTGATGGATGGGTGTCTAGAATTGATGTGGTCCAAGAAGTGGTTCAATGCTGGGAGGCCATGTGGCCAGATGACGAAAGTGTCATCCACATACCTCTTCCACAGGGAAGGACGCAGGGTGGATGTCTGGATGGCGTCTGATTCAAACTTTTCCATGAACATGTTGGCTATAACTGGTGACAAGGGGGAGCCCATAGGGGTACCCTCATTCTGTTTGTAGAATGTGCCATTCCAGGTAAAATAGGTGTTGGTGAGCACATGCCTAACCAGCGCAGGTACATCAGAATTCAATCCATTTTGGACTAAGTCCTCAATTATTGTTAGGGTGGCCGGTACTGGGACTTTGGAGAACAGAGATACTACATCAAAGCTGACGAGGATGTCATCAGGAGATAGTACCATGTCCTTAACCATAGAGATGAATTGGGTTGAGTTGAGTACTGCCGAAGAGGTCTTGCCTGTGAAGGGGAGCAGAGTATCTGATAGAAAACGGGCTAGTTTGTACGTAGGAGAGTTTATCGTCAACACGATGGGTCGTAGCGGGGTGCCTTCTCTATGGATTTTGGGAAGACCATAGAGTCTGGGAGGTCTAGCCGCCGATGGTTTTAGAGAGGGACGTTTGCTTGGTTCGATTAGGGAAGTCGAACTCGTGATGATACTGTTGGTTTTTGTCGTTAGGCTTTTAGTGGGATCGTTTTTAATTTTAGAGTAACTCCCATCATTAAGAAGGTCCAGGATTTTGTTGTTGTATGAATTTTTATCCATGATGACCGTTACATTGCCCTTGTCTGCCGAGAGGATGACTATATCATCTCTCTTTTTTAGGTCCGCGAGTTCAGAGCGTTCGTTTTTGCTGATGTTACTAGTGGGTTTCTTGGCATTCTTAAGAATAGTAGCTATTTCAGCTCTTGCTACATCCGCATGGATGTGTCCTATGCCTCTGAGGGCTACATCAATCTGAGAAATCATATCCTCTACTGGTATATATTTAGGGGTGATGGCGAAATTTAGTCCTTTGGCCAGTACCGTTTTTAGATTGTCAGAAATTGGGATGTTACTCTGATTAATCAAGGTCTTGTTAACATCCAGCTTTGCGATTTGTGGCTCTGGTTTCTTCTTAGATAGGAGGTTGAATTGAGAAATCAGGTTAGCTTTGCATTTGGCTGACATTGAGTCAGCAGATGCAGAAGTCATGTTATCAACGTGGTTCCAATCGGAAGGTGACATTTTTTGTGTTAACATTAAATGTGTTTGTAAGAGAGTCTTGTCTAAATTATCGAGTTCAGATGGGAGTAACCTTATTCTCTCCGAGATTAGTGATAGGCTAGCTTTAAATAAGATCTGTTTAGAGTTCGGTGAGGACACAGCAGCGGATGTGAGGGTGAAAGTGTAGGGCTGTTACAGAGGGGCTGTTTGTGTAGGGCTGTATGCATAGGATCAAACGGGTAACAAACACAGTGGGCGGGGCTCCGTCAGTACACGGGGAGGTGCCCGCAACGACGTCCGCACCGGGCGGCTTGGGGGGGGCTGCCCGTGGGGGGGTTGTGATCCTCTGGGGGGGTATAAAAGGGGATGAGCCAGAGAGCTCGGGGTTCAGTCTTAGAGTAAAAGGGGGAAGACGGAAGATCGACTAGCTAGGCCCTGGACTCCCCTGGGACGCCGCCCTTATCAGGGCCGCGCCAGTGGCGTGGTCCCGTGAACCAGAGTTAGTACTCTGGGACTCCGGGTACCGTAGCCCGACTGACCAGTGTCGGGCCAGATAGCCTCCCCGTTAGTGGAGGACTAGGGATAGGTCAGGGGTAGCTAATAGAGTATTCCCAGCTATCCGGGTGAGGGGGCCGATACACCCCTCTAGTATTGTACGTCCGTAGTGTGACTACTTGTATAAATAAATACGTGTGCCTTACAACGGTGTCCAAGCGTCCTCAATAGTACTTCATCTGGTGTCAGAAGAACTACGAACATGGACACGCGCCAATCAGCTCGGGCCAAAGTACCACAAATGGAGGACGCCGCTGAAATTGTCGAGCCCGAGACGGCTCAACAAGACATCGTGCAGCCAGGGCCGGACGCGTTCTTACCGGGGCATCGGCATGAAGAGGGGCCGCAGACAGACGGGCTGAGGCTGGCTCACGAAAGGCTGGCTGAACTGCTTTACGCCGCTGCCGCCACGCTGGAGAACATCACGCGGCTGGGGGCTGGTGGTCCACCACGGGGCGAGGGGAGCCGGCGTCCGAAGCGCCTTCCCGCCATTTTCGAAGATTCAAACTTAGAATTTCCCGCCATCGATGCGGCGGCTGCTCAGGGCGTGGCCAGCCTGAACCTCGGGTCCGACATCGGCCTCGCTGGGGCTGCCGCGTCATCGCCAGAGGAGGGTGCGTCATCACGGCTGCGACAGGCGATACCATCTGCCGTTCGCGCCGAAACACAGCCGAGTCGTGGAGACAACAGCCTGCGGGGTTCCACAGCAACCGCTGCGCTGCACCAAAGACTGCCTCCGCTCAAAGAGTTTGTTGGCGCGGAGGGCGACTGGGGCGGCTTCCAGCGATGCTTCCTTGCCCACCAAGAAATGGCTAAATGGTCGGATGCTGAAGCTCTCTGCGCGCTGCCGGCGCTCCTCGACGGCGACGCACTCGCCGCCCTCACATCGGCGCCGAGGGAGAAGCGCTCTACGCTACCGATGGCGCTGCAGCTGCTGGCCGGGGTCTACGGACCTTCAGCGGAATGCAGGCAGCAGTTTTACGACCGCCAGCGGGGCGCGAAGGAGTTGCCCCTGGCATACAGAACGAGTCTCCTGGCGTTGGCCAAGACAGCCTTCCCTCGCATGGACGAGGACGGCGTCGACGCCATGGTGACTGAAAAAATCCTCCTGCTGGCAGACGACCTGGACATCACCGTCGTTGCACAGGAGGACATGGAGATGACTTCCCTCCAGGCGGCGCGGCTCCTCCACGCCAACCTGCTGTCACAGCGGCGGAAAGCCAGCAGGGCAGCGGCCGGGCGTGTGGTGGCTGCAGCCACCCTCCCGGCGGAGGAGGTTTTCGCCGTCGACCATCGTCGGCAGCAGAGGACGGGAGCACGGTCGGGCCGGGATGGGTCGAGCCGCTTCGACCGTCCGTCATCGCCGCCGGCGCTCCCGCGTTGCTTCAACTGCAGCGTCTGAGGCCATGTCGACTCAGATCGAGCCCGGGCAGTGGTCCGTGTTGGCCCATCGCGTTGTGGCCGCGTCGTCGGGGTCGTCGGCCGTCGTGGGACACATTGACGGGGTTGAGGTACGCATCCTGGTCGACACGGGGGCATCGGCGACCATCATTTCCGAACTAATTTACAACATTTTACCTGTCCAGAGCCGTCCCTTACTGCCAGTTAACGTCCCATTCTATGCTGCTAACGGGGGCTCCCTTGGCATCATTGGACAGATTCGAGCGCAAATTTGTATCGGGGATATCAAATTGTCGGGCCCGATTTTTGTTTCCTCCTCGCTGGAGGTTCCGTGCCTGCTGGGGACGGACTTCTTGGGTAAAATGCCGATTCGTATTTTAATAGACCAGGGATGCATTGAGCTTTCGTCGGGACGGCGCATGGCGTTCCTGCCTTCTCTTACTGCGACTCGGACGGCGTTCGTAACTATACCAGCGTCCGTCGTTAAAACGGTTCGTGTGCTGCCGGGAGCTCAAATATTAGTGCCTCTAAGACTTCGTCGGCCCTTCACTGAGGGCATCGGGGCCCAGGGAATCCTGTTAGGATCGTCTAGGGCCGGGGTTAGTGGACCGCATTTGATTCCGGCCCTGACCGTCGTGAGGGGGGACGGGGACCCTTTCATCGCGGTCCTCAATGTGGGATCGCAAACTGTTGTAGTTCCTCAAGGGACGGTGCTTGCGCACGCGACGCTGGTGCCCTGCGAGGAACCAGTTGCAAATCATGTCGGCACTGCTCCCCGGCCGCACCCACGTTCGGACAGCGATGAAGGGTGGCTCGACGCGCTTTGTGCGGGATCGACGGACCTGTCAAATTCTGAACGCCAACAGCTTAGAGCGCTACTGCAGGAATTTTCCGACGTTTTCAGTCGGAACAAATACGATTTGGGTTGCACTCCTCTGCTGCGTCACCATATTGACACGGGTGACAGCGCGCCAATACGCCAGAATCCGTTTCGGTTGAGTCCCGCCGAAAAGGACCATGTCAAATCGGCTATTGATGACATGTTAGCCGCCGACATTATTTCTCCCTCTACCAGCCCTTGGGGAGCGCCGATCGTCCTGGTTAAAAAGCAGGACGGCTCGTTGCGGTTTTGCGTTGATTTTTGGCGCCTTAACAAAATTTCGGTTGCCGACGCATACCCGCTCCCACGGATGGACGAATCGCTGTACGCCTTGGCGGGAGCGCGATTCTTCTCCACGCTGGATTTACTTTCGGGATTCTGGCAGCTTCCTCTGGATGATGAATCGAAACCTAAAACTGCTTTCCGTACACCGCACGGCCTGTTCCAATTCAACCGGTTGCCGATGGGCTTACACTCAGCGCCGGCAACCTTCCAGCGTTTGATGGAATTGGTTTTGGCTGAATTGCAATGGGAGTCGTGCCTGATTTATTTGGATGACGTTATCGTCTTCGGTAAAACTTTTGACGAACATCTCCAGAGGTTGCGGGCGGTTTTCCTAAAGATGCGGGCTGCTAATTTGAAGTTCAAGCCCCAAAAATGTCATTTGTTACGCGATTCCGTGCGTTATTTGGGCCACATCGTAGGGCGCTCGGGTATTGCTACCGATCCCACCAAAACGCAGTGTGTCAGCTCCTGGCCGACTCCCACCTCGGTGGGAGAGGTCAGGAGTTTCATCGGCTTCGCGTCGTATTACCGACGGTTCGTCGCTGATTTTGCGACGATTGCCAAACCCCTACACGCCTTAACATCTAAAGGGGTTCGGTTCCACTGGGGTCAGGAGGAGGAGGCTGCTTTTTGCTCCCTTCGGGACGCCCTGGTAAAAGCTCCTCCCTTGATTTACCCCGATTTTTCAAAACCGTTTCTGCTCGACACCGATGCGAGCAACACGGGTATTGGGGGCGTGCTTTCCCAGGTGGTTGACGGCGTGGAACGGGTGGTTGCGTACGGCAGTCGGGTGTTGTCTCCAGCGGAGCAAAGATATTGTGTCACCCGCAGGGAACTGTTGGCAATTGTCTATTTCATCCAACAGTATCGCACATATCTGTACGGTCGGCATTTCACCGTCCGCACAGATCATGCGGCACTGCAGTACGCCCTGCGAGTTCAACAGCCATCGGGACAAATGTCCTGATGGTTGGAGATCCTCCAGGATTTTGATTTCGAAACCACCTACCGTAAGGGCGTTCGCCACACCAACGCGGACGCTCTGTCGCGCATGCCAACCACCTCCGAATGTGCATGCCTCCTGGGGTCGGGACGTTGCAAGCCAGCAGGGGACATGTCGGTTCCGGTCCTTGCGGCCGCCGCCGACGGCGAGACAGTTGTTCCAAATTCTATTGAACAACAGGGGAAAGATTCCCTGCTGGGTTTGCACATTCAGGAATGGGGGCGCCTCCAGATGGAGGATACCTCCCTCCTCGCGTTGCGTCGTCGCGCCGGGGAGGCGGGGCGGGGGTCGGGTGATGCCGACGCATGGGAAATGCACGCGGGGTTGCTGATGCATTGGGACGGAAAATCCCATCGGCACCGGCTGGTGGTCCCTTCTGGGTTACGGGGTAGGGTGGTGTGGGCTGCTCATGAGCGCCTCCTCCACCTGGGTACCCAAAAGACCCTCGCCTTGCTCCAGCGTGATTTCTTTTGGCAAGGCATGACAAGGGATGTCTCAGATCTGTTGGCTTCATGCCCTCGGTGTGCGCAGCGAAAACCACCAGCACGGGAATCAAACCCGCCTTTGCAGTCTATCAGGGTCTCCAGAGTGAACGAACTTGTCGCGCTGGATATTCTGGGCCCATTCCCCGCCACCCCTAGGGGTAATAGATATTTGTTAACCGGGGTCGAGTACTTTACGCGCTGGCCTATGGCCTGGCCCCTGGCCAATCAGTCGGCAGCAGCCATCGTCGACGCCTTTGTCCAAGGTTATGTCATGGACAAAGGTGCTCCGGAGCGGCTGCTGACCGACCAGGGTAAACATTTTTCCGGAAAACTCTGTGAGCTCCTGGGAACGAAAAAAATTCGTACCTCCCCCTATCACCCGCAAACTGACGGGATGGTCGAGCGTCTGCATCGCACCATCTCGTCTATGTTGTCACAGCAGGTTTCGGACTCACAGACCGATTGGGACTTGCAAATTCAAGGGGTCTTGGCAGCATACAGATTGGCCCCCCATGCTGCAACGGGATTTTCACCCTTCTTCCTCATGTATGGCCGCGATCCTGACCCACCTGTTCGGGCGCAGCTGCAGATCCCCACGCCGCTGGGTAAAACTAAATTGGTTGACCATGTTAAATTCAACCTTGCTAAATTGACTGAGGCACGGGATGCTGCCATGCTAAATTCCGACCGGCGTCAGAAAGCAAATGAGCGCCTCAGACTGGGTCGCGCGCACGTGCTGCAGTGGAAGCCGGGGGACAGGGCATGGCTGCACTGCCCCCAGGTACCACTCGCGACATCCTCTAAACTGGTGCGGCCGTGGCGGGGTCCTGTCGAGGTGGTCGAGGTTTTGCGGCCTCAGTGCGTTCGCATCAAATGGGGGAAGCGCCGGTGGTTTGTGCACCCCTCGAGACTTAAACCATTTGTTGCGGTGCGAGGCCCCACTCCACACACGCATGGCCAAACATGTGGGGGGTCGGCCGACTCAAAGGGTCCGTCTCTGCTGCTCTCGCCTGACGTGTTGCCGGCTGTCCCGCCCACAGGTGCACCGGGATTGACGGGCTCGCACCCAACCACCTCTACGGGGGATGCCAAGGGTCTCGCGACGTCAAGCGCGGACTCGCTTCAGAATGGACAGCTGCCACCGGATGGTCCGCCATCCGGGGTTACCCCGTGTGACGGGCCTGCGGCAAGGACGCGCGCAAAAATGCGCAGACTCTTGTGATGCATTAAAAGGAAATTTATTTTTCTCGTGTATGGTTGTGGGGTGCTGCGTCGGTGGGGTGCTCCTGCCACATTGTGTTGTGTTGTGTTGCGTGTGTGCTAGGGGTTCCTTGCTAAAATTGTATATACGTTGCTCTTACGGAATTCGTATTTATTCAGGGGGGGTGCGTCGGGTTGTTTTCCCTTCGGGGTTTGTTGGTTCTTGTTGTTGTTCTCTTCACGTTATGGTTAAAATTGTTTTTTGAGGCACACGCGGAGGTCAAGGGGTTAATAAACCTTTATTGAAGTTGTTGCAGCCGGGACGGCTGCGAGCTGTACAGGGGGGGGTGATGTAGGGCTGTTACAGAGGGGCTGTTTGTGTAGGGCTGTATGCATAGGATCAAACGGGTAACAAACACAGTGGGCGGGGCTCCGTCAGTACACGGGGAGGTGCCCGCAACGACGTCCGCACCGGGCGGCTTGGGGGGGCTGCCCGTGGGGGGGTTGTGATCCTCTGGGGGGGTATAAAAGGGGATGAGCCAGAGAGCTCGGGGTTCAGTCTTAGAGTAAAAGGGGGAAGACGGAAGATCGACTAGCTAGGCCCTGGACTCCCCTGGGACGCCGCCCTTATCAGGGCCGCGCCAGTGGCGTGGTCCCGTGAACCAGAGTTAGTACTCTGGGACTCCGGGTACCGTAGCCCGACTGACCAGTGTCGGGCCAGATAGCCTCCCCGTTAGTGGAGGACTAGGGATAGGTCAGGGGTAGCTAATAGAGTATTCCCAGCTATCCGAGTGAGGGGGCCGATACACCCCTCTAGTATTGTACGTCCGTAGTGTGACTACTTGTATAAATAAATACGTGTGCCTTACAACGGTGTCCAAGCGTCTTCAACGGTACTTCAAAAGCGATGGGTATTACCTTGTTATCTCGGCATCTCTTGAGGAAGGCCAGCGTCTCGAGAAGCTGTGACTTCTTATCTCGTTGTCTGTTAAAAACTCTAACAGATAGGTGGAATTCCTCTCCGTAGAGGGCATTAATTCTTCTCAGTCTTTTGTTATTCAGTCTATTCATAGTCTCAAGCCGCACCTTTAATCATTGGAAAGATGTGATTAACCATGCAAAAAAGATTTAACTACACTTATTTGAACCATCTTATTTGACAGAAAACTATTGCAGGTTACTGATGGACAGCCAGTTGTTTCACCAGGTTCAGCTTTCTACCAGGTTTAGCTTTCTTCTTTTTTCACACTTTTATTATGTAGGCTAGGCGTAGTCACAAACCGAACCTCTCCATAATAAAGGCTCAGTCTTTTGTTATGCAGTCTATTCATAGACTCAAACCGCACCTTACCATAATAATAAAGAGTGGGCCATCCCTGCCCCCCCCCCTCAACCATTATATATACGGAGTGGTATCTCCTGTAATCTCTCTTTTACTTGATACAGCTGTCGGGCTCTGACGGTTCCACCTGAAGACGGAAGCTTGTGTTGCTTCCGAAACGTCGTGATTTTTATTTTATTTTACTTTTATTAATTTTAATGTTTTATCTACGTGACTTTACCGAAAAAACCTAAGAATATGAATCCTTGCAGTCACGAAAGTTTCAAATCTAGAATTCGTACTTTGTCTGCCATGGTTTGTCACACGGTGAGCGAAAAGCAGGCTGATTGGGACCTTCACATTCCTGGCGTACTGTCTGCATACCGTATGGCCCCCCATGCAACTATGGTATATTCACCGTTCTTCCTTATGTACGGTCGGGAGAATGTGCCGCCGATTGGCGTGCAGCTGAGAGCACCCGCGCTGACCCTACCGGAACATGTCTGCGATTCGGTTCACCATGTCACAGAAGCACGTGAGGCAGCAAGGATTGCTACAGCCAAGACCCAGGCCCGTAATGAGCGGTGCGCTCGTCGGTCGCGACGCGACATGCCATGGGCTGGGGGCGACTGGGCCTGGCTTCACTGCCCCCAGGTGCCAGTGGGTACTTCTCTCAAACTGCACAGGCCGTGTCAAGGGCCTGTTGAATTGATGTAAATACGCAATCCTCAATGTGTACGTATCTGGGCGGGTTCGCGCAGTTGGTACTTCCACATTTC
The DNA here is from genome assembly GCF_015708825.2 of Lethenteron reissneri. Taxonomy (NCBI): domain Eukaryota; kingdom Metazoa; phylum Chordata; class Hyperoartia; order Petromyzontiformes; family Petromyzontidae; genus Lethenteron; species Lethenteron reissneri. Next base: position 1,285,270 of record NC_083845.1, on the reverse strand, counting down.
GCGATTGAAACCCTTCTTTGCTCTGTGCATTGATCCTTCATCCCCATTGCCTACCCTGTCGGGGTCTGATGCATCCGATGTGCCACCTCGGTTGCCGGTTGATCCCCAGAAGGGGCCTGTTTTGCCTCCCACAGACTCACAGGCTCTGAACGCCCCGGCTGCTGCCGACAGCCCCACTCCCGCTGCCGCTTCTTCCACCGCTGCAGATGCTGGACGTTCCACTCTTCCGCCTCCTGTTGCGTCACAACTAGCGGAGCCTCATGCCGTTGTTGGGGATGGACCGGCGTCGCGTACACGTTCCAAATCTGTTCCCTTTCATTGAAAAATTTTCTGACTTATCTTGCATAGTGCATTTGTATGCATCTCATCATTGTTGATATGTTGCGTTATGATTGTTCTTCTTACTTGCCTTGCGTAGTGCTTTCATAAGGCACCTTGTTTTATTGTTGTTGCTGTTGCGCTGTTCCTTGTTCTCAGTGGCTTTCGTATTGCGCACTACTTCATTCCTAGCCGGGACGGCTAGCCTTTTACACCGGGGGGGGGGGGGGGGTAATGTAATACGAGAGTTAATCGACGGTCGCCGATCGTTGGAATAGGTTCCGCCGCCTCGGCCATCAGCCAATCAGAGGGATGCGCCGAAATTCAAGGGCGGAGCTCAAGGGCTCTTGTGGGTAACCAGCCAGAAGGTTCGTTAGGGGGCGTGGCTGTAGGCGGGGCTTGGCGGCGTACGTAAAGGGTTATAAGGGGAAGCCGTAAGGGACTCGAGGTCAGTGTGTGGATTCTAGAGGCGAGACTATGTCTCGCACCTCCGGAACGCCAGCAGCCACGTGGCGGGCCGGAGGCTGTCTCCTTGCACGCCGTCTGTCAGCGGCGCGCAGCAGGAGTGGGGGGAAGTGTGAGCGAGCCGTGCGCGGAGTGACAACACCTTATACGTAGAACAAGAGTGTAACGGTGTCGAAGGGAAGAGAATGCGGAGCTGTCCAGCCGTCAAGAAATAAATAATAGAGAAGACACGAACTAAGATCGTCGTCGAAGTGGTTTATTACACTATGATGGTATGTGCTTTATAAATTGAAGTTATTATTCAATACATTAACAGTACAGGTTGTACTGTACTCTATTCCAATGGTAAATGAGCCATAGCTTTTATAGCTCAACGTTATAGGAGTTTGAAATCATTTAACCTGCAACACACAGACGCACAATATTCGCTCACTTTCATAGAGAGAGAATGATTCAGAGCTGCAAGGAATCGTGGACAAGCGGGAGCTTATGCCTACAAATACTAAAGCTCTGCAGTCCTCTATATATCAAAGTGTTATTGATCAATTTGTAATGCGAGCCAAGAATGAGGGGGCGGAGTCTGGGTCACGTGAGGAGAAGGAGGAGTCAGGGTCACGTGGGGGAGAGGATTTAGGGGAAGAACCGGAAGGGGTCGAGAAGGAGTAGAAACAGGAGGAGGCCACGCTGGGCCGTGGCGAGAGAGTGGCGAGATTGCCACGTGGTGGAAGGCTGTGGCACCGTCAGCCAGTGGCACCGTCAGCCAGCGGCGTACGTGGGCACAGCAGAGCTAGTGGGTGAGAGCGAGTGGAGTGTGGGAAGCTAGCCGGGAGCGAAGGCTAGCAGGGTGTGCGGGGCACGCCGAGCAGTGGTGTGGCTGCGGAGCGGAGCAGCGGTGTGGCTGCAGGGTGCGCGGAGGAGGTGGCACGAGTCTGAGCGAGGACGCTGTAAGGGCGAGAGAGACAAGAACCCGAATAAAGGACAACGGAGATCAACACTGTGAAGGAGTCTTTTATTACAAATTTAAGAGTGTTTATATATGGGAGGAAACCGGAGCACTGGGAGAAGACCCATATGAAATGTTGGTAAATTCACTGGGACACCCTGTGGAATAGCGACAGTTTGATATTAAGAGCCAAAATCAATTTTTTCGCAAAAGAGAATTTCTTGATGATGATGGTCTCCTGATTTTTCCGCCCAGGAATTTCCACCCGGTGTCACGAGAGCATTCATTGTCTCGATCCCGCGATGTTATGGACGAGCAAAGGCCATGGAAGTTTGGCTCGATAGCTCGGAGCTCAGCGACGACCACAGCTGGTTCCTCAACGAAGTCCTGCTGTACGACATCGAGCAGCACACCACGTAGGTGGCCTCATCAGCGGGGTGCAGGGCGGGGTACAAAGATGGAAAAGGTCTGGAAGGATCCAGTGTCGTTTTGGGAGTGAACATTGAAGCTATGAAAAATAAAAATAGGTTTTGCCCTTCCTACCAGTAAAATGCCTGTTGACATGTTCAAACACCAAATAATTACTTATTGCAAGGAATAAAGTGTGCATTAACCACACGTACTTGTGGCAAAGACATGCAAACATGCTGTGATAACATATCCATTGTCTTTGTAATTGATTGGCCTACACCAGAGACAGCCTTCTTTATGGTCCTGTCTCACCAGTATCAGACCAGAGAACACCAAAAAGTGAACAATACAAAGAAACATTGGAACCTGACTGCATCGTTCCAGAAGGAACTCGGGAAAAGTCTAGCGGCCGGGAGCCCATGTACAATAATACCCAGATTTACGCCTTCCCGTTCTACGTACTTCGGCAATAACGTACTCAACTTGTCGATACCCAATCCCGTTTTACGTACTGTGGTACATTGGCGGAATGTATTCGTAATTTATTAACTTGACCACTCGGAACCACGTTGTTTACACTGCATGCACCAGGAGACACGCAAGCGTTGGCGTCCCTGACTGGCTGTCGTCTCTTTCATGTGTACACGTACTCTCAATATTTTTTCCCCCCACATACCGTATTGATGGCGACTATGTTTATACAAGTGTAGTGGTGATACGCGCTGGGGTAGGGATCGTGTGCCAGCGCGTAGTGATTGGCTGTGTATGTGGTGACGCGCGCTGACGGTGGAGGATCAGGGGTCAGCGCGGGGTCGTGGGTTACGGGGTGCTGATTGGCTGTGTGCCGGTGACGCGCTGAGAGGGAGTGATCGGGTGGCAGCGCGGTGTGATTGGTTGAGTAGTGTTAACACGCGCTGGGGAAAACGGATCGTAGAGATAGCGCGTCGTCATTGGTTAACTAAGGAGCGATGCTCACGTCAACGTCCGCATCAGCTCCGTCTCCCGTGAGCAGGGGCTATAAAAGGGGATGCACACAGGCGTAAAGGCAGTATGTAACCAGCGAAGAATGAAGACGGGGATGAAGAGATAGGGCCCTGCGGTACCTAGTCCCGCTGTCCTAACGGGACCGGGACTCTGTGTAACCCAGAGGCGAATGCATTGTGTGTAGCCATAGGCATAGGGTCTACACGAGTCGAATGCATGGTGTGTAGCCATAGGCATAGGGTCTACACGAGTCGAATGCATGGTGTGTAGCCAGAGGCATAGGGTCTACACGAGTCAAGTGCATTGTGTGTAGCCAGAGGCATAGAGTCTACACGAGTTAAGCGGAGTGTATAGTCAGAAGAATAGAGACCACACGTTGTATTGTGACACGTCAAGATTTAATAAAAGTGTGTTACCCGTCAAGAAGTTCCTGCCGTCATTTCCAATACTTCACAAGTGTAAACTATTTTACATGATAAAAAACTAATAATACATATAGTATAATAGACAAGGTAATATATCTTTATATATCAACAGTATACACTTTTTAAACCAATGGTTGTAGAGTATAGATCCACAATAGGTAACTGAACATCCTTTCTTTAGGTTTTGTACCACGAGTTCTTGTGTGTAGTGTGTCAATAGTGCATGACGAACCGAGGCATAGTTACTACATTTCAAATTGTATTCTAGATCTAGTTATTGTCCTTTCTGTCACTGTTAAGCACTTAAAAAAACATCCGCTTTGGTGTCTTCTAAAATATATTGAAGGAATTGCATTGCAGAGAAAATGTATCCTAACTCCTCACTCTCCCATATAAAAAAATGTAGCAACCAACACAGGCCACCTGTGTTTCGCATGGTTGTCTACGTGCGGTATGAAAGAAGTTCAACATACATACATGCCTTTGGTGGGCAGTTATCTTAATATGTAAATGCTCAGTAATTTATGTCCACTCTAATTCAAAGTGAATTTCAATAAATAAATTACTATTTTTGTCACGAGAGTAAAGCCTAGCCAGCTGGACAAACATGGAGAAGCACTGTTTCGGGTATCCGAAAAGTCCAGTTTGAAAACAAACGTAATTGTAAACAATACTACAATAAAGCGTAATATAAAATGCGTGTAAAAAGTTGTAATATAAAACGTAAAAAAACATTTATGTTCCTTAAAGGCTAGGAGATAAATAAACATACCAAAATACAAAAACTACTGTGACATATACTGCCTGTGTAGTGCAGTGCACGGTTATGTTCTCACCACTGCTCTGCGCAGATTTTTTTTTCTGCAAAGTGAGAAGAGAGACAAGTACCTCGGTGAACGGAGCCTCTTGGCGTGAAGCTCCATTAGAACCAAATGATATATCTTCAGAAATTATGCAAAGTGAATAAGAAGAGTAAATGTTTAATGCCGCTTGTACCCTGTAAACACAGCCGAGTGAAGTTGTCTCAGTTGTTAGCAGCCAAATAGCGAAATGCTTATTGGCGAGCCTCCCTCGTGTTGGTAACATATTATTGTGTTCTTTGCTGTGATCAAGGGACTGTGTTACCCCCATAATGTAATCCAAAGACCAGCTAGTGCGCGTGACCTTCGCTGGGCTAAACGTGCAACATAAATCCATCGTTTTGGAAATGAAACGCAGATCATAAGGAGGGCAGAGGCCGGGGAAACGAAAAGTTAAGTGGCGCGTTAGGGTTAGCGCAGTCCATCCTAAAGATCGTTTTAAAGCAAGAAGACAAAGTAACAGCTACCGCGCAGCAATATTTTCCTATTGCACCCCCTTCTCTAAGGTCATGGAACGCATCCCAATCCCTGACTTATATCTACCTCTAGTAAACGAAGTTTATGATATGGACGATGACGTCATGGAACCCCTTGCTCTTCGTTAACCGAGGTGTTACTATAATGAGTTGACACAAAAGTGCATCACCGGATCATCTGTCACTGCAGGTTCTTCTTTATCTTCAATGCGTGGCTATCGGTCCTGTATGGCGATGGAAGCCTCTCTCGGCGCACGGACTCTGCGCCGGGACACAGCATCACAAGTTGGTCACGGCTGCTCACGCAGTCTTTCAAGAAACACTTCTCTGACGACTTCCTATGGTAGGCAGGGGTGGGAAAGCGAAAAAAGGAACGACTGCTGGATGTGGCCTGCACCACCCCAAATCACCACTCTAGGGCTGGATCATACCAACTCAGCCTGAGCGCAAGGGGGGCGGAGGACATGAGCATTGCCTTATAAGTTAGGAATTTTTGACTGCTTCTGGGCAATTATCAGAAATAATAAAGCATTGTTAGATATATATTCCTTATGTATATCCCTACGTAGTATTTGGGAGATCCAGAACGTGATGGACAGAATCGCACATGACCTAGATAGAGATATAGATGTACACTACCCACCGCTGCTGTTCCTGGTTCCTTCTACAATGATGCAGTTTGGTTAAAAAGTTCACTTTCACTGCCACATTCTGGCTCTTAATTTTTGTAAATGTATATAGCTCCTTAAACAGTGGCATTGATACGAAAAAATATAGAGGCAAGAATACAGGTGTTAAAATCTTTAAACACCAAATAGAGACCAGTTATCAAAAGGCATCAAGTCTACATTAACCACACAGCATGCTTTGAGTAAAACATGCAAATAACCATGCTCTAGTATGAATGTATGCATTGTCCTTAAAACTGATTGGATTAAATCAGAAACAGCCTCCTTTATGGCCTTTTCTGAACACTGTTGTTAGCATTATGACTGCATTATGACTGCATTATGACTGCAGGTATTGTGGTCTATGCAACCATGACTCCTTGTAAAAAAAGGTGTCAGTTTTGTTGCCAGATAGAAGGGTAAAAAACCAATTACCATATTTTTTACTGGCAAATGAGGTTCCAATGGTGTAAATGCTTACCCTGAGCTTTCATACTCTGATGGTGCATTGTCTGAGTTGTGCGCCTTTTGGTATCATCTGGTCCAACCCATGTGAGATTGGGTTTTAGGAAAGTTGTCTCGGGTGTGGACCAATCAACTTCAAGGACAGTGCACATTATCAGAGTTATGTTTTTGTTTGCATTATGACTGCAGGTATTGTGGTCTATGCAAACATGACTCCTTGTAAAAAAGGTGTCAGCTTTGTTGCCAGATAGATAGAAGGGTAAAAATAAATTATCACTGTTGTTAGACCAAAGAACACGAAATGGCAAACAGCACAAACTCAATGCAAATATTCTAGCTGGAAAGCGTAAAACTGTTTTCATTTTCTTGATACTGGCATAAAGGGTCCCATACATAAAGAATGGGGTTATTAAAAGTGGTGGTGTAGATATGGTGACAGGAGGCCAGGTGGGAGTGTATAATGACGGGTTGCGGTTGGCCTGGTCGCAGTTGGGGGCCGCTGGTAGGGAGTACAAGTAGGATGGGCAAAGGGAGACGAGATGGGGGTTGTTTGATGGGAGGAACGGAAGCTGCAAGTTGTTATAGTGAAGATGGTTGCTCTGGATGCTGCAGTGGGAGATGGTTCCAGTGGAGGGGAGCGAGAGAGGCGGAGGAGCTAGAGAGCGAGACTGGGCATAGCCGGGCGAGGGAGGCACAGAGAGGGGCCGTAGAGACAGGGAGCATAAAGGACGACATGGGACAGAGTCAGATAGACTGGAGTGAGAAGTTGACACAGACAGGGATCCAGCGGAGTTGGGAGAGTAGAGCAGAAGTGTGAGAATCCTTCCGGCCCATTTCCATCCCCGTGGTAGGGGCCCCACAGGGGTGACGTGCAAGCCGTCCCTCGCTACTCCTTCAGCAAATCCCATTATTTATAAATTTATATTTCTAATTTATTTACTTTGCCATACTGTGTTCAACTACCACACTGGAGGTTCAAAAAGAAATTGTAAACGCGCTCCCATCGTTTATTTTCCTAAGTTATTATTATAACATTGTTCAATTCAAGATATGTACGAACTCTCATTCATTGCATCGTCAGCAGCGTTGCTTGTCACTGGCCGCTTGCCGTGTTTTGACCTCTAATTCTCCATCGTAATGACAACGATTGCCTCGATTGTGCTGTCGGTGACATTTCCCGATGCGATTTGCCATTTAGATCTCTCGCAGTGCATTACAATCCTCTGTTTTAGAGAATGGCCCATTGAAACAGATATGTAACGGGTTCCGGAGACACTTGTAGAGGTAACTTCTTTATTACAATACAACACTCCAACAGTCCAACTCTCCAACAGTCCTGATACTCTGTTACAGCCTAGCTACACAGCCTAGATACTCTACTCTGGCTACGCTCCGGAACTCGCCCTCACAAGGTCGTAGCGTCGGGAGTTCCAGAGTCCCAGCGCTGGCTCTCACAGCATCCCAGGGTCTTCAGATGGCTGGTCGTGGGTCTTGGGTCTTGAGTTACAACTGGGCCCGATCGTCCAGGGAGCTCTCCTTTTATGCCTGGTCCAACGAGGGGTGGGGCCGTGTGCGCCACCAGACATCCCACAGAGCACACACAGCCCCCCCCCGTTGGCGGCGCCCAGAGGCTTAAGCGTCTGGACCCCCTGGGAACCCAACGCCTGGCGCCCAGAGGCTTAAGCGTCTGGACCCCCTGGGAACCCAGCGCCTGGCGCCCAGAGGCTTAAGCGTCTGGACCCGCCCGGGAACCCAGAGCCCCCAGCAACCCCTCTACGTAGCCTCCAGCCGTCCCGGCTGTCAATAATTAGAAAGTTTAAATTAACGAAAGGGAGAGAGAGAAAAAAAAAATACGTGAGCCTCAACAGGAAAAGAAAAGAGAACAAGAAAGCAACCATAAATACCATAACCAACCTGTACAACTCTACACTATATACAAGTATCAATCAACAAAAAGGTGAAGCAATGACACGTGAACAAACGACCTGCGGCACACCTAGCCCTCCTCGGGATCCGCATAGAAAACGGGGAATTAACAACAAATATACAGATTCCGACGCGTTGGATGCACAACCAACACCGGTAATCGAACCGAAATCACACAACCACCGCATGGATGGCAGGGATCCACACCACTCTGCCAGCCTCCCATCCGTCAAGTGGAGAGAAGGCGAAGACCAACATGTCGAGCATCCCTCTACACACACTTATCCGGACGTCTGTCTACGTCCCGGGTCGAGAAGTCGTACTTCAGGGCCGACCCATGTATTGGGCAAAGAAGTCGCACTTCAGGGCTGCTCCAGTATCTACATTTTTAAATATATATATAAAATTTACATGACACAACCAAAATAAATCTGCCTGCTCCTGTCCATAAATGGTGGCCGCACGCGCGAACCGCATCTCCAAGGCATCCCGTGCTTGCGTCCCAGCAGCCCTCAATGAGGACCACCACCGACATTACATGTCAACCGTTTGCACCCCCCGCCTTTCCAACGTGGCGTCTCCATCCTAAAACCGCGCACGTCGGCCATATCGGGGGGGACTTCAACCCAGTCTCTCTCCAAGACTCGCATCGCAGCATATAGCTGTACCGACCGAGCTGAGACCCAGTCTCTCTCCAAGACTCGCATCGCAGCATATAGCTGTACCGACCGATCTGAGACCCAATCTTTCTCCAAGACTCGCATCGCAGCATATAGCTGTACCGACCGATCTGAGACCCAATCTCTCTCCAAGACTCGCATCGCAGCATATAGCTGTACCGACCGATCTGAGACCCAACCTCTCTCCAAGACTCGCATCGCAGCATATAGCTGTACCGACCGATCTGAGACCCAACCTCTCTCCAAGACTCGCATCGCAGCATATAGCTGTACCGACCGATCTGAGACCCAACCTCTCTCCAAGACTCGCATCGCAGCATATAGCTGTACCGACCGATCTGAGACGACCCATTGTTCACTCCCTGCACAACATGCACCCTGACAACTGAGGGATACAGTCCCAACGTAACGGGACAACTACACCTGAACACCACGAATCTCCAGCCCACTGTTTCAACACGCCTCAGAGTGTTTCAATCTCCGGGCCGTCAGGGCGAGCCTACTGCTCCAGACGTACCACGGAGGGTCTCAACCTCCGGGCCGTCAGGTCAAGCCGTCAGCTATTCCATGACGGGACCACACTCTCCGAGCCCTGTGAGCGCACAGCCCACTAGGCCAGACATGCCACGGAGTGTTTCAATCTCCGGGCTGTCAGGTCAAGCCGTCAGCCATAGCATGACGGGACCACACTCTCCGAGCCATGTGAGCACACAGCCCACTAGGCTAGACATGCTACGGAGTGTTTCAATCTCCGGGCTGTCAGGTCAAGCCGTCAGCCATAGCATGACGGGACCATACTCTCTGAGCCATGTGAGCACACAGCCCACTAGGCTAGACATGCCACGGAGTGTCTCTATCTCCGGGCTGTCAGGTCAAGCCGTCAGCCATAGCATGACGGGACCACAACTCTCGTGTTAGACACGCAACACCCGCTGGGCCATCCTGGTCAGGATCTGCACCCCAAGATATTTGAGAACCAGCATGACAATTCCAAATCCTTGGCAGCATGTCACCATCTCAAGATAAATGCCCCATACAGTATATACATCGTTAACAATGACAGCACAAGCTATACATTAACAATCACGAACAAAGCTCAATATAAACCATACATTGTTAACAATCACAAGCAAAGTTTCGCACACACATTGACAACACTCACGGGCGAAGCTCCACACAGTTTACCCAATAACAGTCACGACTCCCCGACGACAACGAAGAAAATATCAACAAAAAAATCATTAATCCGGAGCGCGTAAAATGTACGAAGTGTCAGGGGCCTGGTCTCCCGACCTCCAACCTTTGGCCAGAGCAGCACAGGCGGCGAGCAGCGTGTCGGTCCATGTGCCGGCCCCGGCGCTGGTTACAGTAAGAATGGCACCCTCACTGTCCGGTCGCAGCGCTGATGACGCGGTATGCCAGGTTGCAAACAGCTGTCACCCGGCGGTGAGGGATGCAGCGCTGATGACGCGGCGTCGTCGGGTTGGCACACGCTGGGCCCGGAAGTGACGTCGCTCCCAGCGGTCACTGCTCCTCTGGTGGAAGTGATGTCATTCCCAGAAGTATCCCTCACATCCGTGGGGGGAATGGCGGCGGCGGGCTCGGGCGAGCGCTGTGCCTCCTCTCTCCCTCCCGCCATCGGCCGCGAGCACCGCAGCTCGCCCAGGAGGGAGGCGGTGGCGCAGAGCAGCTCTGCGAGGCGAAGCAGCGCCTCCTCCATCTCTGCTCCCGACGCTGGAAAGGGGACGGTCGGCGGAGCAGACAGCTGCTCAGCCGGCGGTGCGGCGTTGTTGTCGGCCGGCGGTGCAGCGTCGCTGTCGGCCGGCGTTGGCCGCCCCATCGCTGCCTGCTCCTCTTCATCGCCGTCAGGACTGAAGGTACGTGGCTTACTTCTTGTCTCCATAGCCACTTCTGACGCCAAATGTAACGGGTTCCGGAGACACTTGTAGAGGTAACTTCTTTATTACAATACAACACTCCAACAGTCCAACTCTCCAACAGTCCTGATACTCTGTTACAGCCTAGCTACACAGCATAGATACTCTACTCTGGCTATGCTCCGGAACTCGCCCTCACAAGGTCGTAGCGTCGGGAGTTCCAGAGTCCCAGCGCTGGCTCTCACAGCATCCCAGGGTCTTCAGATGGCTGGTCGTGGGTCTTGGGTCTTGAGTTACAACTGGGCCCGATCGTCCAGGGAGCTCTCCTTTTATGCCTGGTCCAACGAGGGGTGGGGCCGTGTGCGCCACCAGACATCCCACAGAGCACACACAGCCCCCCCCCGTTGGCGGCGCCCAGAGGCTTAAGCGTCTGGACCCCCTGGGAACCCAACGCCTGGCGCCCAGAGGCTTAAGCGTCTGGACCCCCTGGGAACCCAACGCCTGGCGCCCAGTGGCTTAAGCGTCTGGACCCCCTGGGAACCCAGCGCCTGGCGCCCAGAGGCTTAAGCGTCTGGACCCGCCCGGGAACCCAGAGCCCCCAGCAACCCCTCCCTTCTTATGTCACTACAGATATATAAGAAAATCCCTGCTGAGTTCCATTCACGTGACCTTTCCCTTTAACCCTTTGTGTAAAAGATTGGCCCACGGAAGCGGATATCACAGCGCAATCTCTGAGAATAGCTTCACTCGACCTCTGGTCCACACAGCAGAGGGCAGAACATTCATCACCGAATAGTCAAAACAGTCGAAATTTTGATAAATTGAGGACAAAACCAAATTTAAGTGATTGGCGTGGTTTTATGCGGTCATTGATGACCGCGTGTTTGCTTGCGTGCGTGTGCGGGTCTGCGTGCCTGTGTGTGTGTGCGTTCCCGCTGGCAGGAACTCGTGCACAATGCGCATCAGCAAGGACAACTTCACACGAACCCAGCGCCTCTCCTGTTGCGTGTCCCTGCTCTTCCTCGTCATGATCACCAACGCCATGTGGTTCACGGTGGAGCGCGGCAGCAGTGCCACCGCCCTCCTGGGCAACGTGTTCATCGCGATCGTCAACAGCCTCATCGAGATCCCCGTCAGCATCCTCATCATCTTCATCTTTCGGCGACAGCGGCCGGCGGGCGAGCGGGCGGGCGGCGAGGGACTGCCGCGCTGGACCATCTACGTGGCATGGGCCCTCGTCTTCCTCATCATCGTGACGAGCGGCTTTTTCACCGTCCTCTACAGCATGGAGTGGGGGCCCGAGAAGGCCAACCGCTGGCTCATGCTCTTCCTGATGTCAAGCAGCGTCTCCCTGTGTCTGGTGCAGCCCATTAAGGTTCGTGTGAACCTATGTAGGGGTTTGCCTCTCACTCTCCCATCCAATGTGATGCTTAATCGAAGTCCCATTCCCTCAACCTCCGGGGCCCCGCCTCCCACCCTGCGAGCGATGCTCAACTGTGAACCGCATCCTTACTTCTCACAGGGAGGGTGTGTGCACAACTGCTGCATAGACGGACGATTAAATAATCTCTGACGTGTGGCTGCGTAGCAGCAAAGCGATCGTGTCTTGCTGTGTTCATTCTCAGGACTGCGCGGAATCAAACAATGACTATCTCATTCTGAACGAAGACGTCTTTACGATTGCTTCGCAACATCTGTATGAAATAATAATTCATCTGATACTTATTGTTGTTCTGTTGTGTATGCCAATACGTTCAGGAGCTAGATGGCAATGCCTGTTAGCCATGACGAGAGGGGTTTAGGAAAGTTCGTGTAGTTTTGCTGTTCCTCCTCCATTGAAGGAGTGCAGACCACAGTGGTTTACCATATGGTCCATAGTTTGGGTTTCATGGCCACAATCACACTCGTGTGGCTTGTCTTGAATGTATATCTTTATATCTCTACGAGCCTCTATCTCTGTGTCTCTATGGGTTTACTATATGGCCCATAGTTTTTGTTGAATGGGCAAAATCGCACAAACGTAGGTTGTCTGTAATATATATCTATGTGTCTCATATCACTGAGTGTCTGTATCAATGTATCTCCTATGGGTCGCTATGCGTCTCTATCTATCTCCATATGTCGCTATGTATCGCTATGGCTTGCTATGCTATGTATATCTATGGGTCGCTATGTATATCTATGGGTCGCTATGTATCTCTCTATCGTTCGCTTTATATTTCTATGCGTCTTAATGTATCTCAATGGGACTCAATGAGTATGCATCTCCTTGAGCATTTACCAGTATGAGTATGTATCTCTGAGTTTTTTTATCTCTAGATTGTATCGCTATGAGTCTGTCTCCATGTATCTCAATGGGTTTCTATGTATCCATGTCTCTATGGGTTTTACTATATGGTCCATAGTTTGAGTTGCATGGCCACAATTGCACTGCTGTGGCTCGTCTTTCATTGTCTATTCATGAAGGAGAAGTGCACGCATCGGCCTGTTGATGTTCCGATGCGGCTAATGGTTCCACCAGTGTCTTTGACGAATGTCAAAGCCGGGAGGTTGCGATGTTTAAGTCTCGAATTACCTGGTTATTGTGGATGTCACTCTTCGTTGTTGTCAGCGTGCAACTTCCCACTGCTGGATGAAGGCCTTCCTCCATTCCCTTGCATTTTTTCCCCCGGTTCCTTCCTGTCCAGTCGTGGCCTCCGAACTCTATGATTTTGTCTCTCACTGCTATCTGCTGCACCATCTTCCTCTGATTCCTTCACCTGTTCAGCATCCGCGTTGTCGTTAACTCTGTCTATCTTTTGTCAGCTGTTCTCACCATGTGTCCTGCCTCTTTCCACCATTACTAAAGGTTCACTCGCCACTTTGAAATCGTTATTTTAGAAACATTCTTAAAAAAAAAGATTTCAGGCCCACACCGTGTATATTATTCATTGCAGTCTCAAACGATGATTTATTCCATCTCTCTGGCCTCTCTAGCTCTCTTCTATGAAGAAGGCTCACTGCCGAAAACATCACCTCATATTTAATGTTCCTGTTGAAGGCGGAGTTCACAAAGGATGTGTTGAGTTTTCGAGCGCCATTTACGATTGCTCCCTAGGTTCGCTTCGCCCTGCCTGCAGCCCAGAATGCAGCCCATCTCGCTCGGTCTAAGAAGCCAAACAGGCTTTTAGAGCCTGGACAGTGACAGTGCTTATATGCCCCCGCGTCTGTGGCCGCCACCTTCGTTCACCAAACCGCAGCGACCGGCAGGGTGAAGTATGTTCAACTAGCCCCTGCGAGCCGCGCGGCATGGGGGGTGGTCTTTTATCCAGCGGAGGATTGAATAAAGAGTTTCGAACGGACAACCCATGGGCTTTGTTACACGATTCGCACAAATTGCATCACTGAAGTAAAGTAAAAGGAAATCTCAAGAGGAGAATGACAATCTTGATTTGAAGCTTTCGTGACTGCAGGAATCCATACTCGTTGGTTCTTTCGGTAACGTCACGTAGGTAGAAAAAATAATAGATCATTGACGTTTCGATCGCAACACAAGTAACCATCTTCAGGTGAATAAGTATAACCAGTAAAAACAAAGTGTTTCACTATAAATCCTTTATATGCGTGGTGGCGAGAATCCTCTCGTCCTCTGGCTTGAGATGGCTGTCACCTATGGGTCAGATGATTGCATTGCACCATTAAGCAATTGGTAATTAAATATAATACTTTTGTCACGCACAACGAGTCTGTGTGGAAAATGTCAGCTCGATTGGATCACGGGAAGTGGGTTAAAAAACGACCGAAAGATTTGCATGGTCCTAAGCAAGCAAGCGAACTTAATATAAAGATTTAAAAAGAGGGGGAATCTGCTGATGCAGGCTGTTTATAAAGGTTGAGAGATGGGCGGGGCAGCTCATCTCAATGTAGGAGCGAGCAGGAGAGAGCGAGTAGGAGAGAGAAATTTGCTTGTAAATGTAAGGAGAATGACACTTGATTGATTTTTGTTTTCAGGTATCAATTTTGGCACTCAAATGTCTCATCACGTCAAGGAGCAAGGAGAACTATGGTGAAATGGAGATGCAGCTATTTCTGGACGAGTGGCACCCGGAAGAGATAGAAGCACATCACTCGTGGAGCAACGAATCCAGCGGGTCTGGTGAGCGGCGTTTTAATAAGGGAATCACTCAACACAACCTCTATGCCGCGTCTCCTCGTGAAAGTGAGGAAAGCCGCTGAGCTCTCCGCCGCATCTTCGCACCGCCCGCGGATTTCCACCACATCCGAGGTGGAACTGAATCTCAATCTGGTTCTTGAAGAGCTATCCACTCTGGCAGAGTCATTATTTCATTGTCATTTAGAGTGATATTTTCATCAGATACAGAACTCTTGTATCATCCGCTGCAGAACTGGAGGAGACAAAACATTAATGCAAGGAATACATATAACATATATAATAGGCGACGTTTTGGGCAATGGCCCTTCACAGCGCATAAAGAGCCATTTCCCTAAAAGTTACATACTAAATAAAGTATCTATTTTAGGCCGCGCAGTGTTGCTATCGACACGGAACGTACTACATTATTGTAAATTTTACTCGTGCACCGCTGCCAACACAGCAGCAGCAGCGGCAAAGAACCCTTTGTTGGAGATGGGACGAGGGTCCTGTACTGGATGAGAATTCATTCTAAATTAAATTCAATTCAGTTTCAATTCAGCTCTCCCAGGACGTGGAATGAAATGTTGGACATCGATATGAACAACGCGTTGTGCAACCCGAAAGTGGAAACGGGTCAAAGAGCTCCTCACAAACACAAACCGCGAGCACAAACACGCAGCAGTCGTTCATTTGCGTCATCAGCCGATTGGCCTTTCTGACCAATACCTCAATCGTAGGGGCCTTTGTCAATCCACTTCTGGACGAGGGTGGCCTCTCCACCACGTGCATGTCGTGCGTGGAGTTATATAGCTCTATACTCTTTGGTGCTTTTGGTAAATTCACGTAGGTATAAAATAAAATGAATTAAATCATGACGTTTCGGGCACAACACAAGCGTACTTTATTAGGTGGGACAACCACAGCAAGAAACAATTGCTGAAGTGGGAAAAAGGGCTGCTGTGACAAGAGCCTATATAGGTAAGAGTGGGGGGGAGGAGCCAGGGAGGAGAGATAGAGAGGGGGGTGTGGGGTCGGGGAGGTGGAGACGTTGCTAGGGGGATTAGGAAACGAACAAGAACAAAATGCCGGGGGGGGGGGGGGAGGGGGCGGGGCTGAGAGTGGAAAACTGAAATAGCTGGAGATGCGGAAATGAAGGCAACACCATAAAGCAGTTAAGGGTTTACCTGGTTAATAATATCCTTTTAATGATTGCTCAATTTGTATCCATCTTCTCGGTTGAAGTTATGTCTGTTTATATATCTGGAAGGCTTCATGAACAAACCTTTGATAGTAGCCCGACGGTTTGCAGAGTACCTTGATCTCGGAAAAAGAACAATATCATGAGAGCCCACAGCATTATAGCAATTGTCAGCCAAAGCGGAGGTATTCGTTCTGCCATGTTTCAGATCTGACTTCTGCTCGTGAACACGGTACGAGTTATGTCGTTTCGTTTCCCCATTGTAACACCCCCCACAGGTGCAAATTAGTTTGTAGACTCCAGGATATTGCATGTCAGTCTATGTGACTATGTGACTATATATACCTATGTGACTTTACCGAAAGAACCAAAGAATATAAGAGCTATATAACCCCACGCACGACGTGCACGTGTCGTCAGATATTGGCACGAGGTCTTCCTCGCAACAAGGAACAAGCTTAGGTTATTGGTAAATGGGCGAATAGCATCAACGATTTAATCACAGTCGGTGGCCTCGAGATGAACCCAGGATCTTGGTGCTGCCACCTCAGGACTTTGACCTCTGAGCCACCCCGGCCACCCTCCAGGTGTCTCCTTAAATCACCATTAGGCCAACGAACAAAATTCCTTTGCGTTTCGCTCAGTATTTTCCTGACGATGCCTTCTCCATGGGACGATAATGCTGCAGCTCCTGTATTGCCTACCATCGAGACCGGGAGTGCTGCCGCCACCGTCGAACTCCAGTGCAGGATTTTAAAACGCAGACAGATGTCCTCCTTTCTGCTGGACACTGTGGTACACCTGTGCTACGTGGTGGTGCTGCTGGCCGTGGCCTATGGTGCCAGCGGCGGCAACGCCCGTGAGGCCTTCCTCGTCAAGGATTCCCTGGAAAAGATTATTTCCATGACGGACTTGGACAAGGTCAGGCTGCGCTTTCGTTGTTGAATAACATTTACATCACTCTCTCTTGTCCAAATTTGTTCCAAAAGTGCCATCGGTGCACCATCACGAGTCGTCGTTTTTGCTGCCATTGTTGTTGCTGGCCTGTAACATCCCACTACTAGGCAGAGGCCTTCCCTTCCAGTTTTCTTCCATTCCTCCCTTTCCTTCGTTGGTGCTGCCCAACAGTGGCCTGAGATAAAGCATCTATTCGGAACTCTCACGCAGAACTACTTCTGAGATCCGCGGAAAGAGATTTCACATATCTACTTCTGAGATCCCTACAAGTGTCCTGTTTAATTCACGTAAGGGGGGCATTTATTTGAATAGAAAGACTCTTTAAGATGTTACATTGAGATGGCCGTGTGGCAAAAGAGAATCATAATGGCCATGTCACTGCCCTCAGATGACCATGCTAAGACCCCACAAGCAAATTTGCATCAGCCACAATCTATCCACTGCTGGATAACGGTATCCCCAAGTTGTCGCCATCTATCGTGGTTTTCTCGATGCAACATTCCATCTGGCTGTTGCAAATGAGATGATTTAATCGCTCCATCTCCACGGTGAATGTCTTCCAGGGCTATCCCTCTCCTTTGGCTAACACCCGTCGTTAGTTTTTCCTTCACCGTCACTATTATTTGCCTAACTTACATTCTCCGATCCATGCATGTGTTTCTGTATGGCACTCGGTGTAATCACAAGCACCATGTCTCCATCTGCTTCTTTACACACCTGCGTTCCACCTTCGCACATCAGTATCCGTGCGTCTCTTCCATGTGTTGTGTCATATGCACAGGTCACATTGGGTCATATAAAATAAAAACACGTATGCATCCTCCCGTAATTTACTCAGCTTCTCAAGGATAAACAAGCTCTGTTGAGTTGGCGGCAACATTACTGAAGCATCTACACCAGGCTAGGTGCACCTTGAAGCTATGTCAAAGTGTACATGGGCTTGGAGACAGAGCCCAGGTGTTATGAGTTAACCGGCTGGGTTGGCTGGCATTTGAGATACAGTGAGAGAAGAAAGTATTTGATCCCCTGCTGATTTTGTACGTTTGCCCATTGACAAAGAAATGATCAGTCTATAATTTTAATGGTAGGTTTATTTGAACAGTGAGAGACAGAATAACAACAACAAAATCCAGAAAAACGCATGTCAAAAATGTTATAAATTGATTTGAATTTTAATGAGGGAAATAAGTATTTGACCCCTCTGCAAAACATGACTTAGCACTTGGTGGCAAAACTCTTGTTGGCAATCACAGAGGTCAGACGTTTCATGTAGTTGACCACCAGGTTTGCACACATCTCAGGAGGGATTTTGTCCCACTCCTCTTTGCAGATCCTCTCCAAGTCATTAAGGTTTCGAAGCTGACGTTTGGCAACTCTAACCTTCAGCTCCCTCCACACATTTTCTATGGGATTAAGGTTTGGAGACTGGCTAGGCCACTCCAGGACCTTAATGTGCTTCTTCTTGAGCCACTCCTTTGTTGCCTTGGCCGTGTGTTTTGGGTCATTGTCATGCTGGAATACCCATCCATGACCCATTTTCAATGCCCTGGCTGAGGGAAGGAGGTTCTCACCCATGATTTGACGGTACATGGCCCCGTCCATCGTCCCTTTGATGCGGTGAAGTTGTCCTGTCCCCTTAGCAGAATAACACCCCCGAAGCATAATGTTTCCACGTCCATGTTTGACGGTGGGGATGGTGTTCTTGGGGTCATAGGCAGCATTCCTCCTCCAAACACGGCGAGTTGAGTTGATGCCAAAGAGCTCCATTTTGGTCTCATCTGACCACAACGCTTTCACCCAGTTGTCCTCTGAATCATTCAGATGTTCATTGGCAAACTTCAGATGGGCATGTATATGTGCTTTCTTGAGCAGGGGGTCCTTGCGGGCGCTGCAGGATTTCAGTCCTTCACGGCGTAGTGTGTTAACAACTGTTTTCTTGGTGACTATGGTCCCAGCTGCCTTGAGATCATTGACAAGATCCTCCCGTGTAGTTCTGGGCTGATTCCTCACCGTTCTCATGATCATTGCAACTCCACGAGGTGAGATCTTACATGGAGCCCCTGGCAGAGGGAGATTGACAGTTCTTTTGTGTTTCTTCCATTTGCGAATAATCGCACCAACTGTTGTCACCTTCTCACCAAGCTGCTTGGCGATGGTCTTGTAGCCCATTCCAGCCTTGTGTAGGTCTACAATATTGTCCCTGACATCCTTGGAGAGCTCTTTGGTCTTGGCCATGGTGGAGAGTTTGTAATCTGATTTATTGATTGCTTCTGTGAACAGGTGTCTTTTATACAGGTAACAAGCTGAGATTAGGAGCACTCCCTTTAAGAGTGTGCTCCTAATCTCAGCTCGTTACCTGTATAAAAGACACCTGGGAGCCAGAAATCTTTCTGATTGAGAGGGGGTCAAATACTTATTTCCCTCATTAAAATGCAAATCAATTTATAACATTTTGACATATGTTTTTCTGGATTTTTTTGTTGTTATTCTGATCATTTCTTTGTCAGTGGGCAAACGTACACAATTTAGCAGGGGATCAAATACTTTTTTCCCTCACTGTATCCTTCTTCTTCCCATGTCATGAGTGTTGGACCTCAGAGGTGGCAACCCTCCCATTTAACTATTAAGTAATGTCCTCCACGTTATCCTCATTACTCAGACACCACAAAAATTGTTAACACAGCACATCACAACAAATGCCCAAACCCAAAACATCCCAAATCAGATCACTCTGGACACCCCTGATCTCAGCAGATTCTGAGGCTGAGCCGGGTTAAGCCTGATTAGTGATTAAACGGGCGGCCACCAGGGCATGCCTGGTGGTGTAGGCATGGAACAGGAAATGTCAGCGTGTTCATCCTTTTGTATGCATGTAGTTTTTCTCCGGGTCTTTCCCTACCACTTCCCAAAGTACCATCCCAAATCTTGAAAACTAGTGAGAGTTCTTGGGTGAGTAATTGGTGGTATTTGATCAGAAATCTGTTTCTGCCCAGTGCCACATTTGGTTTGACGGGAGCCCGGTGGTGTTTTAGTTTTGGAAGTTCAATTCCTTTCCCTTGACTGTTTTACCACCAACTATGCCAGATTCTATTCCACTGTTATTCCCCTGGGTTACTTCAGTTATAGTGTTTAAATGTGATCCAAATTGTGTATCTTATGCAAAGTTAAATGAATAAAACTAGTTTAAATGTTTTCTGCAACTGACAGTAGCACACATAGTGATGCTATGGCTTTAATTACCAAATTACACAATACCATTTACCAGTAGTGCACTTCTGCCATTAAAAAGCAGTAAGTATAGTTTATTAACCGGGCTCTCAATATCTGAGGCCCGAGGCGGTAACCCCGGATTCCCATAAAAAGTGAACCTGGCCCTGTTGCTGCTCCATGAATGACGTGACGAACCTTGCTACTCTGTCACGCAGATTTTTGGAACGCAGTCATTCTGGCAGTGGGTCAACACCACTCTGCTCCCTGCACTTTACCCATCCACCTGGTACAACGGACAGAACCTCTCTACCGGAGAGCGGCGATTTACCTCTGATCTCAGCTCCTTCCGTGTTGGCACTCCAAGGCTCCGGCAGAAAAGATTCAAAGCAGGCAAGTCATCGGTGCTTGAAAACCTGCGGGTCGCATGACACTCAGCCAGCACCGCTGAGATCTTGAGTCGAACCCAGGCTTCAGCTGCTCCTCGATTTAGCCGGGTTCTCAGGTGTGGCGAGGTTGGCCATCTTTGCCGCTATCACCAATAACTGCACAACAAGAATCGGGCTGAATTTGGTTTTACACTTAATTCAGCAGAATTCCCACTGAATATTCAAAATGTCAGTTTCTGAGTATCATGCGACATGCGGCGTCTCCGAGGGTGATAGAGGGCACTTGGAATATGGCCTCGTGATGGTCTCCCCTTGGCCATCAATGACTGCTCCATTCCAATTATGAGACTAGTTTAATAAAACAATTTAAATAAACCATTTTTATTATTTTACCCCATAAGAACCACGAAGATATATATTTTTTTTCAGAAGCGATCTGGCCACAAATGATAACACATTGAAGTGGCTTATGAGGTGGAAATTTATAGCAGCCAAATACTCTAAATGCATGTTTCTAAAGAGGACCTGGAGAAAAATCCATGCGACCACGGGAAGAACATGCTAACTCCAAATATACAGACATCAGGATCGGGATCGAAGCCACTGCCTCCATTTATACCAGGCGAGGTAGTTAACATCTCGCCACCACGGCATATAATATATGTATTTATATGCTTCAGACAAGAAGTGCGAAGCATGTCAAAGATACTGCTCCGAGTCATGTGGATAATGATGCCTCATTAAGAAGTGACTTCGCAGGTAGTTCTGCGACGTCAAGTTTGGGCCCCGATATTGGGTTGATACGGCTATTTTAATGCATACAATAGACAGGAAGGACAAGATAAAAGGGCTCACATAATGCACATGCATGATGTACGTTGACTCAGTAATCCCCTCCACTTTGTGTAAGAGCGCAGAAGCATGGTCACTACATCTACGCCTCTATATAAGGAACGAAACAGTAAGACTTCTCTACAAATCTGGCTGTCGCCTGATGAAGCTAGTTGTACTTACTGGCGAAACCTCGTACTCAGATTGTAAATATTGTGGCTTGACTCTCCAACACACCGGTGTGCTGTGCTAGTGACGAATTGGCATGTTCTGTTTACGTGACAACCCTTACTAGTTGGCTGTGTCGGGTGGTGGCGGATTTTAACAACACATATATTTATGCGATCTAACCCAAAAAACCTCTTATGGATGATATTGGTCGCGAAAGCCTACGTGTTAAACTGAAGTAGTAACTATGTGGCGTTTTGTTTACGTGACAAATCTCTTACTGATTGGCCATGTCGGGTGGTGGAGGGTTTTGACACATTTATACTTATGCAATCTATCCGAAAAACTTTGTTATGAGCCTACACTTATCCTCATAACGTCACGAGATCTTTAACGTGCACTGGTGAATCAGACAGTTACACGAGTCTTTAAAAATAAACTAGCGGTGAGTACCCGGCGTTGCCCGGGCGAAAAAGGCAGACACATGTAGTTACACACGCAAATCCATTGATACACAAAAATAGAGTTACACGCACAAATGGACTCTCACATACATACATAGACTGAACAACAACCGCCATTCGCCACTAAGTGGCGGTGACGTCACAACAACGCGTGTGCCAGGCTATGTGCACCTTGAGGCCATGTGAAGTGTCGAACGCCCGCTGGCAAGAGGTCATGGGGCAAACCCAGATGGCACAGGTCGACTGACTGAGACGACTGGCTGATGCAGCACCTGTGGCCCCTACTGTGGCAACTTTCTGTGCTTTAGCCACCCGGCGCTCCGCTCGTTGTTGTGAGCGTCGCTCCTCCGCCCTCTGTTGTTGTTGGAGGGTGACTGCCTCCAACTGGCCAGTAGCGTCTTTCAGGAGCCTCCTCCACAGTGGCCGATCTTGACACGGCTGGTACCAGTCATCCGCAAGTCTTCCTGTAGCACATAACTCCCATGTCTTCTCCAGCCGGTGCCGCACCTGTTTAGCCCCCTCGATCCGGCGGAACAAAAGCTGTTTAGGCATGTGGTGGCTGGCCATGCGGGCTACATGACTCAGGAAACGCAGCCTTGCCTGCCGGAGGTCACCGATGGGACTTTGTCCACATCTTTCAAGGATTTGTGAGCTCCTCACACAATGCAGCCTGGTTAAAGCCAGGATGGATCGTAGGCAGGCCAGCCTAAATGTTTCTAACTGGCGAAGATGTTCCATTAGGGGGGTCCAAGTTTCGCAAGCGTAGAGAAGGGAGGGAATGACCGTGGCCGAGAACACCTGAAGCTTCGTACGGAGTGATAGACCAGGTAGCTTCCACACAGCGTTACGCAGCCAATGAAAAGATACTGCAGCTCGACTGATTCGGTGTGAGACCTCTGCTGTTAAACCGGAGACGGTCATTAGCACACTTCCCAGGGAAACTCTCCACGGTCTCCACAACTGGCCCATCACCAATTGGGAGTTGTGGGGGTGGAGTGTCCGATGGTACAAAATAGCCAGGCAGGTGCTTAGCTTTGGTTGGGCTGATGGGAAGGCCCCACCTGTTGGTGGCAAGCTCCAGGTTCAGCAGCAGCACCTGGAACTCCTCCGAGTGAGCAGCCATTAGCATCGGCATACATAACGTGGTTGAGCAATAGGGAGCCATCCCTTGACCGCACCCGGGCATCGATCAGCCTCCCATTGTATCTGTAGCAGATGGGAATTCTTCCGGTACAGTCATTGAAGGCTCGACGAACTACGTGGTCCAATGTGGGAGCCAGAGGACATTCCTGTTGCACCCCAAGGTGTATTGGGAATTGCTCTGACTCACGGCCACGTAGTTAAGACGCGGGGCCGCTCACCATCATGAAGGTCCTTAAGGATGGTGATGAGTGGGTTCAGGACTCGGAAAGCACGAAGAGCAACCCAGAGGCCAGGCCTACTGATGGTATCATAGGCTTTGAGCAGGTCAATAAAGCACACGCATGGACTAAGATGCACACATGGACCTACAGACACGCAAATAAATGAAGTTACACTGACTAACATGGAGGCATGCACACACAGCGACTAACACACACGCACATGGACTGAGACACACAAACACATCGACTTACAGACAAACACACATATGGACTCACACATACATAGACATGTACTTGAGATACGCACACATGGAGTTACACACACATATCGACGTACACACATACAGCGACACACACACATACATAGAGTGACACACACATTGCCGTACACACACATACACATGTCGACTGTCACACAGACATCCACTTGAGATATAGACACATGGAGTTGCACTCACATATATGGACGTACACACATACAGCGACTCACACACACACCGACTCGCACACAGCAATACGTGGACTAAAATACACATTGACGTAAACACACATATGTACTCACACACACACATATGGACTAAGACACACACACACATTAACTTACACATACATAGACTGACACACACATAGCCCTACACACACATACACATATGGACTGTGACACACAGATATCTACTTTAGATACACAGACATGGATTAACACACATATGGCCTAACACACAGACGCATTGACTTACACACACACATCGAGTGACACACACATGTATAGACTTACACACACATATGGACTGACATACACATCGACGTACACGCACACAGATCGACTGACACACACACATGGACTAACACACACACACATAAACACTTTTGACGTTGTCCGTTCGAAAAAGACACCCACATGGAGTGAAAGACACGCATGGCTCTACACGCACACACATATGGACTCAAAGACACACACATGGACTCACACACACACACATCGACGGGCACAGGAATCCCCGATGATGGCACAGCTATCAGTATCGCAGTACTACGTATGAGTAAATAGCGTGACGTGAGCGATGAAAACAATATAAATGCATTGAAGAAATAAGCAGAAATCACAGACTGGCAGTAGATCGTGGCAGCGTTATAAAAGCGCATCAAAAAAAGGGGAAATTGAGCAACCCAAAAATCCAAAAAGAGTTTTGTGTACACAAACATAATTATTGTAACATGGCAACTCGTTTCATAATGGTAAACAATGAACCTGAGTAGTTATCTTCACAAAAACAGAATTATTGTAACATCTGTGAACTTGTTTCATAATGGTAAACAATGAAGCTGAGTTTTTATCTGCACACAAACATTATTGTAATGTTTGTCAACTAATGTGTTTAACAATAATAAACAGTGGACTTGAGTTGTTAGCGTAAGAAGCAAAGAAATTTGTACTTAGCATAGGCGTGTTGAGGCCTTGTGCGATGTGTAGCCCCCGTCCTGGCCTACATTTGCGAGGCGCGGAGTTGGCACGTTGCCAGGCTAGGGGCTGGGCCGCTACCCCCTCTCCAACATCCGCCGCCCGTGCAAGAATAATGCTATGTAAGCAATAAAATATTATTATGTACGGAGTCTGTAGTATAAACTGAACGCATCGTGTTGGGGGGGGGGGGGGGCGAAGAGGACATGACACTGTGAAGAAATATCCACAGCGTCATGTGTGTACGTGTTGACTGTAAAACGCGTAAAAGAAAATGTCTACCGTGAGCTCGAGCGAACGCGCATGACTTGGCAGGGTCCACCCCCCCTACGAAATTGGCGTCACTTGGTACAGTCGATGTCGTGCAATAAGTAAATGATGAATAATAGAAACGGCACAAATGTGTTAATTAAACTACTTTAAAGTTTACGGACGGGAAAACGGAATAGCCTATACCCACCACGGGGCTTAGGGCGTGCCGCCTGGCAAATTATTTCAGTGTTAAACACCACCGTCCGAGAGCCAAATCCCCCGCAAGCGCGAGCGCACGGAGACTTTTATATATAAGATAAGCACACTGCAGTATTAATCGGGGTTACACTGGTCACGAACCGGGATTCTGTGCAACAAGCTGCGAATGCGCTACCGCTCGTCACCGTCATGCACTCACCCAATAAACACGCCAACGTCGAGCCAATGCTGGCATAAGGTTAGAAGCATTGGGCCAAAGTTGGCCCGAAGTAGTACTTTCCATGTCGTATTTACTGGGCGCTCTCTCTCGTGGGGCGCTGTGCCAGCAGAGTCCGGTGTGCACAAGGGGGCACTGAACCCCCTTGACGCGGGCGTGGAGGGGAGCACGCAGTGGCAGGAAGACTCCTCGATGTACAGCGAGGCCTGGTCACCGTACACGCCCACGCAAGAGGAGATCTCCTCCTTTGCGTCGTCCCCTGCATCGTGGTGGAGCTACTCAGACGAGGCTCCGCTGCCACTTGGTATGGGGGACTCCATGCATTCGGTTTTCCTGCTGTCCTGGGAAATCTCCAAGGGTTTCCTGGACGTTAAAAGTCCACGCTTTTGTCAGCTGTGTAATAACTGAACCTTGCACCCATGAGCACGGCGAAGTAGAGTCATACGACTCCCACGATTCGACACCTTTAACCTAAACCGGACCTTCCGCAGGAGGCATCGCCGAGTACCCGGGCTCGGGCTACGTGGCGACGCTGGGCGACAGCCTCGAAGACGCCGCCGACGTCATCGCGGGTCTCCGGCGGATGTCATGGGTCGACTCTCGCACTGCGGTCGTCTTCGTAGAATTCTGTGTCTTCAATGCGAACCTCAACCTGTTTACCACCGTCACCATGGCTACCCGCTTTGCTTCCGATGGTAAATGGCGCTCGCAAACAACTCGGGTCGCCCAGAAATGGTCAGGCGGCTCAGTAGCCACGTCGTCAGCAATCGCTTACTTTGGTCACAGCCTCAGTCCAGTCGACGACAACCTGCACCTGCAAATTCTCAGTCCAGTCCGAGTCGATGGATTTCGTGGATTCGATCTCTCAAGTCACCTCGAGTCCAGCTGCCAAGCTTTCAGTCAGACACTCTACTGAATGTTGGTGTGAGGGGCATTCAATCCACCCCCCCCCCCAACCAATATTATCAACTTGGCGAATTGGTTAAATAATATTCTTATATACAAATATAGCCAATGCCCGTTTCTGGTCTTCCTTAATATACTGCAATCTCTGATAACGCGACTCCAAAGGTGGATAAATTCGGGTTGATTTCGACAAAGACAATCATTCTCCAAGAATACTCCCTTCATTCAAGATCTTTCTCCCAAGTTATATTCCAATTAGGTTTACTCAAATAACCCGACACCACCCTCCTGGCATGATAACAAAGCCCCCAATCCAGCAGTGGACTGCCACATAACATGCATTAGGAACTGCTTGTGTTTCCTGTGGAACTGATGTGTTATTGCGCTCTTACATTCAAATTCGATAATAATCACCATCACGGGTTCCTCTTGGTGCAAATCAAGGGTGCACTTTATAAGCAGTCCACATTGTAAAATTGTACAATTGAGGAGGTCCGCTGCAGGCTTACAGTGAGAACTCTGGTCGCACGATTTGCGTCCCTCATTGCACGTGTGCAGATGACGACCTCCCCTCCCACCGAGTCCGCGTCTTCGCCATTCCCCCGGCCTTATCGTCGTGGCTGCCAGCATGCGTGCTACTGGTGCTGTTGACGCTGGTGAAGGCGGCGCGCCAGCTCTTCCACTCGCTGAACCGCGACGGCCTGGCCAGCCTGCGCTGCCCAGTGCTGTGGCTGGAGGCGGCCGCCTGCGCCCTGCGCCTGCAGCTCGTCGCCGCGCACTTCCAGTGGGTGGATGCCGCCAATCGCGCAATCAGCACCATCGCCACTGGCACTGGTGAGCACGAGGTGGTGGCCGTGGGTGCGATGATGGTGGTGGTGGCAGTGGAGAAGGTGGTGTTGCTTTGTGGGCAGCTGGAGTGTACCGGTTAGGGCACTGTGCTGAGGTGGCCAGAGTTCGATAACCAGTCGCAGTCAACACCGGTGATGAATATTTGAATGGGTCCTGGGTGTCCTTAAGTGAATTCAGCCTCAAATAACTACCTGGTGCATTGCGAATTAAACATCACCACGGGGGAAACAACGGAGGCCCAGGTGCGGTGCTGGCAACCCACCCCCTCGTTCAGCAGCAGCACCTGGAACTCCTCCGAGTGAGCAGCCATTAGCATCGGCATACATAACGTGGTTGAGCAATAGGGAGCCATCCCTTGACCGCACCCGGGCATCGATCAGCCTCCCATTGTATCTGTAGCAGATGGGAATTCTTCCGGTACAGTCATTGAAGGCTCGACGAACTACGTGGTCCAATGTGGGAGCCAGAGGACATTCCTGTTGCACCCCAAGGTGTATTGGGAATTGCTCTGACTCACGGCCACGTAGTTAAGACGCGGGGCCGCTCACCATCATGAAGGTCCTTAAGGATGGTGATGAGTGGGTTCAGGACTCGGAAAGCACGAAGAGCAACCCAGAGGCCAGGCCTACTGATGGTATCATAGGCTTTGAGCAGGTCAATAAAGCACACGCATGGACTAAGATGCACACATGGACCTACAGACACGCAAATAAATGAAGTTACACTGACTAACATGGAGGCATGCACACACAGCGACTAACACACACGCACATGGACTGAGACACACAAACACATCGACTTACAGACAAACACACATATGGACTCACACATACATAGACATGTACTTGAGATACGCACACATGGAGTTACACACACATATCGACGTACACACATACAGCGACACACACACATACATAGAGTGACACACACATTGCCGTACACACACATACACATGTCGACTGTCACACAGACATCCACTTGAGATATAGACACATGGAGTTGCACTCACATATATGGACGTACACACATACAGCGACTCACACACACACCGACTCGCACACAGCAATACGTGGACTAAAATACACATTGACGTAAACACACATATGTACTCACACACACACATATGGACTAAGACACACACACACATGAACTTACACATACATAGACTGACACACACATAGCCCTACACACACATACACATATGGACTGTGACACACAGATATCTACTTTAGATACACAGACATGGATTAACACACATATGGCCTAACACACAGACGCATTGACTTACACACACACATCGAGTGACACACACATGTATAGACTTACACACACATATGGACTGACATACACATCGACGTACACGCACACAGATCGACTGACACACACACATGGACTAACACACACACACATAAACACTTTTGACGTTGTCCGTTCGAAAAAGACACCCACATGGAGTGAAAGACACGCATGGCTCTACACGCACACACATATGGACTCAAAGACACACACATGGACTCACACACACACACATCGACGGGCACAGGAATCCCCGATGATGGCACAGCTATCAGTATCGCAGTACTACGTATGAGTAAATAGCGTGACGTGAGCGATGAAAACAATATAAATGCATTGAAGAAATAAGCAGAAATCACAGACTGGCAGTAGATCGTGGCAGCGTTATAAAAGCGCATCAAAAAAAGGGGAAATTGAGCAACCCAAAAATCCAAAAAGAGTTTTGTGTACACAAACATAATTATTGTAACATGGCAACTCGTTTCATAATGGTAAACAATGAACCTGAGTAGTTATCTTCACAAAAACAGAATTATTGTAACATCTGTGAACTTGTTTCATAATGGTAAACAATGAAGCTGAGTTTTTATCTGCACACAAACATTATTGTAATGTTTGTCAACTAATGTGTTTAACAATAATAAACAGTGGACTTGAGTTGTTAGCGTAAGAAGCAAAGAAATTTGTACTTAGCATAGGCGTGTTGAGGCCTTGTGCGATGTGTAGCCCCCGTCCTGGCCTACATTTGCGAGGCGCGGAGTTGGCACGTTGCCAGGCTAGGGGCTGGGCCGCTACCCCCTCTCCAACATCCGCCGCCCGTGCAAGAATAATGCTATGTAAGCAATAAAATATTATTATGTACGGAGTCTGTAGTATAAACTGAACGCATCGTGTTGGGGGGGGGGGGGGGGGCGAAGAGGACATGACACTGTGAAGAAATATCCACAGCGTCATGTGTGTACGTGTTGACTGTAAAACGCGTAAAAGAAAATGTCTACCGTGAGCTCGAGCGAACGCGCATGACTTGGCAGGGTCCACCCCCCCTACGAAATTGGCGTCACTTGGTACAGTCGATGTCGTGCAATAAGTAAATGATGAATAATAGAAACGGCACAAATGTGTTAATTAAACTACTTTAAAGTTTACGGACGGGAAAACGGAATAGCCTATACCCACCACGGGGCTTAGGGCGTGCCGCCTGGCAAATTATTTCAGTGTTAAACACCACCGTCCGAGAGCCAAATCCCCCGCAAGCGCGAGCGCACGGAGACTTTTATATATAAGATAAGCACACTGCAGTATTAATCGGGGTTACACTGGTCACGAACCGGGATTCTGTGCAACAAGCTGCGAATGCGCTACCGCTCGTCACCGTCATGCACTCACCCAATAAACACGCCAACGTCGAGCCAATGCTGGCATAAGGTTAGAAGCATTGGGCCAAAGTTGGCCCGAAGTAGTACTTTCCATGTCGTATTTACTGGGCGCTCTCTCTCGTGGGGCGCTGTGCCAGCAGAGTCCGGTGTGCACAAGGGGGCACTGAACCCCCTTGACGCGGGCGTGGAGGGGAGCACGCAGTGGCAGGAAGACTCCTCGATGTACGGCGAGGCCTGGTCACCGTACACGCCCACGCAAGAGGAGATCTCCTCCTTTGCGTCGTCCCCTGCATCGTGGTGGAGCTACTCAGACGAGGCTCCGCTGCCACTTGGTATGGGGGACTCCATGCATTCGGTTTTCCTGCTGTCCTGGGAAATCTCCAAGGGTTTCCTGGACGTTAAAAGTCCACGCTTTTGTCAGCTGTGTAATAACTGAACCTTGCACCCATGAGCACGGCGAAGTAGAGTCATACGACTCCCACGATTCGACACCTTTAACCTAAACCGGACCTTCCGCAGGAGGCATCGCCGAGTACCCGGGCTCGGGCTACGTGGCGACGCTGGGCGACAGCCTCGAAGACGCCGCCGACGTCATCGCGGGTCTCCGGCGGATGTCATGGGTCGACTCTCGCACTGCGGTCGTCTTCGTAGAATTCTGTGTCTTCAATGCGAACCTCAACCTGTTTACCACCGTCACCATGGCTACCCGCTTTGCTTCCGATGGTAAATGGCGCTCGCAAACAACTCGGGTCGCCCAGAAATGGTCAGGCGGCTCAGTAGCCACGTCGTCAGCAATCGCTTACTTTGGTCACAGCCTCAGTCCAGTCGACGACAACCTGCACCTGCAAATTCTCAGTCCAGTCCGAGTCGATGGATTTCGTGGATTCGATCTCTCAAGTCACCTCGAGTCCAGCTGCCAAGCTTTCAGTCAGACACTCTACTGAATGTTGGTGTGAGGGGCATTCAATCCACCCCCCCCCCCCAACCAATATTATCAACTTGGCGAATTGGTTAAATAATATTCTTATATACAAATATAGCCAATGCCCGTTTCTGGTCTTCCTTAATATACTGCAATCTCTGATAACGCGACTCCAAAGGTGGATAAATTCGGGTTGATTTCGACAAAGACAATCATTCTCCAAGAATACTCCCTTCATTCAAGATCTTTCTCCCAAGTTATATTCCAATTAGGTTTACTCAAATAACCCGACACCACCCTCCTGGCATGATAACAAAGCCCCCAATCCAGCAGTGGACTGCCACATAACATGCATTAGGAACTGCTTGTGTTTCCTGTGGAACTGATGTGTTATTGCGCTCTTACATTCAAATTCGATAATAATCACCATCACGGGTTCCTCTTGGTGCAAATCAAGGGTGCACTTTATAAGCAGTCCACATTGTAAAATTGTACAATTGAGGAGGTCCGCTGCAGGCTTACAGTGAGAACTCTGGTCGCACGATTTGCGTCCCTCATTGCACGTGTGCAGATGACGACCTCCCCTCCCACCGAGTCCGCGTCTTCGCCATTCCCCCGGCCTTATCGTCGTGGCTGCCAGCATGCGTGCTACTGGTGCTGTTGACGCTGGTGAAGGCGGCGCGCCAGCTCTTCCACTCGCTGAACCGCGACGGCCTGGCCAGCCTGCGGTGCCCAGTGCTGTGGCTGGAGGCGGCCGCCTGCGCCCTGCGCCTGCAGCTCGTCGCCGCGCACTTCCAGTGGGTGGATGCCGCCAATCGCGCAATCAGCACCATCGCCACTGGCACTGGTGAGCACGAGGTGGTGGCCGTGGGTGCGATGATGGTGGTGGTGGCAGTGGAGAAGGTGGTGTTGCTTTGTGGGCAGCTAGAGTGTACCGGTTAGGGCACTGTGCTGAGGTGGCCAGAGTTCGATAACCAGTCGCAGTCAACACCGGTGATGAATATTTGAATGGGTCCTGGGTGTCCTTAAGTGAATTCAGCCTCAAATAACTACCTGGTGCATTGCGAATTAAACATCACCACGGGGGAAACAACGGAGGCCCAGGTGCGGTGCTGGCAACCCACCCCCTCGTTCAGCAGCAGCACCTGGAACTCCTCCGAGTGAGCAGCCATTAGCATCGGCATACATAACGTGGTTGAGCAATAGGGAGCCATCCCTTGACCGCACCCGGGCATCGATCAGCCTCCCATTGTATCTGTAGCAGATGGGAATTCTTCCGGTACAGTCATTGAAGGCTCGACGAACTACGTGGTCCAATGTGGGAGCCAGAGGACATTCCTGTTGCACCCCAAGGTGTATTGGGAATTGCTCTGACTCACGGCCACGTAGTTAAGACGCGGGGCCGCTCACCATCATGAAGGTCCTTAAGGATGGTGATGAGTGGGTTCAGGACTCGGAAAGCACGAAGAGCAACCCAGAGGCCAGGCCTACTGATGGTATCATAGGCTTTGAGCAGGTCAATAAAGCACACGCATGGACTAAGATGCACACATGGACCTACAGACACGCAAATAAATGAAGTTACACTGACTAACATGGAGGCATGCACACACAGCGACTAACACACACGCACATGGACTGAGACACACAAACACATCGACTTACAGACAAACACACATATGGACTCACACATACATAGACATGTACTTGAGATACGCACACATGGAGTTACACACACATATCGACGTACACACATACAGCGACACACACACATACATAGAGTGACACACACATTGCCGTACACACACATACACATGTCGACTGTCACACAGACATCCACTTGAGATATAGACACATGGAGTTGCACTCACATATATGGACGTACACACATACAGCGACTCACACACACACCGACTCGCACACAGCAATACGTGGACTAAAATACACATTGACGTAAACACACATATGTACTCACACACACACATATGGACTAAGACACACACACACATGAACTTACACATACATAGACTGACACACACATAGCCCTACACACACATACACATATGGACTGTGACACACAGATATCTACTTTAGATACACAGACATGGATTAACACACATATGGCCTAACACACAGACGCATTGACTTACACACACACATCGAGTGACACACACATGTATAGACTTACACACACATATGGACTGACATACACATCGACGTACACGCACACAGATCGACTGACACACACACATGGACTAACACACACACACATAAACACTTTTGACGTTGTCCGTTCGAAAAAGACACCCACATGGAGTGAAAGACACGCATGGCTCTACACGCACACACATATGGACTCAAAGACACACACATGGACTCACACACACACACATCGACGGGCACAGGAATCCCCGATGATGGCACAGCTATCAGTATCGCAGTACTACGTATGAGTAAATAGCGTGACGTGAGCGATGAAAACAATATAAATGCATTGAAGAAATAAGCAGAAATCACAGACTGGCAGTAGATCGTGGCAGCGTTATAAAAGCGCATCAAAAAAAGGGGAAATTGAGCAACCCAAAAATCCAAAAAGAGTTTTGTGTACACAAACATAATTATTGTAACATGGCAACTCGTTTCATAATGGTAAACAATGAACCTGAGTAGTTATCTTCACAAAAACAGAATTATTGTAACATCTGTGAACTTGTTTCATAATGGTAAACAATGAAGCTGAGTTTTTATCTGCACACAAACATTATTGTAATGTTTGTCAACTAATGTGTTTAACAATAATAAACAGTGGACTTGAGTTGTTAGCGTAAGAAGCAAAGAAATTTGTACTTAGCATAGGCGTGTTGAGGCCTTGTGCGATGTGTAGCCCCCGTCCTGGCCTACATTTGCGAGGCGCGGAGTTGGCACGTTGCCAGGCTAGGGGCTGGGCCGCTACCCCCTCTCCAACATCCGCCGCCCGTGCAAGAATAATGCTATGTAAGCAATAAAATATTATTATGTACGGAGTCTGTAGTATAAACTGAACGCATCGTGTTGGGGGGGGGGGGGGGGCGAAGAGGACATGACACTGTGAAGAAATATCCACAGCGTCATGTGTGTACGTGTTGACTGTAAAACGCGTAAAAGAAAATGTCTACCGTGAGCTCGAGCGAACGCGCATGACTTGGCAGGGTCCACCCCCCCTACGAAATTGGCGTCACTTGGTACAGTCGATGTCGTGCAATAAGTAAATGATGAATAATAGAAACGGCACAAATGTGTTAATTAAACTACTTTAAAGTTTACGGACGGGAAAACGGAATAGCCTATACCCACCACGGGGCTTAGGGCGTGCCGCCTGGCAAATTATTTCAGTGTTAAACACCACCGTCCGAGAGCCAAATCCCCCGCAAGCGCGAGCGCACGGAGACTTTTATATATAAGATAAGCACACTGCAGTATTAATCGGGGTTACACTGGTCACGAACCGGGATTCTGTGCAACAAGCTGCGAATGCGCTACCGCTCGTCACCGTCATGCACTCACCCAATAAACACGCCAACGTCGAGCCAATGCTGGCATAAGGTTAGAAGCATTGGGCCAAAGTTGGCCCGAAGTAGTACTTTCCATGTCGTATTTACTGGGCGCTCTCTCTCGTGGGGCGCTGTGCCAGCAGAGTCCGGTGTGCACAAGGGGGCACTGAACCCCCTTGACGCGGGCGTGGAGGGGAGCACGCAGTGGCAGGAAGACTCCTCGATGTACGGCGAGGCCTGGTCACCGTACACGCCCACGCAAGAGGAGATCTCCTCCTTTGCGTCGTCCCCTGCATCGTGGTGGAGCTACTCAGACGAGGCTCCGCTGCCACTTGGTATGGGGGACTCCATGCATTCGGTTTTCCTGCTGTCCTGGGAAATCTCCAAGGGTTTCCTGGACGTTAAAAGTCCACGCTTTTGTCAGCTGTGTAATAACTGAACCTTGCACCCATGAGCACGGCGAAGTAGAGTCATACGACTCCCACGATTCGACACCTTTAACCTAAACCGGACCTTCCGCAGGAGGCATCGCCGAGTACCCGGGCTCGGGCTACGTGGCGACGCTGGGCGACAGCCTCGAAGACGCCGCCGACGTCATCGCGGGTCTCCGGCGGATGTCATGGGTCGACTCTCGCACTGCGGTCGTCTTCGTAGAATTCTGTGTCTTCAATGCGAACCTCAACCTGTTTACCACCGTCACCATGGCTACCCGCTTTGCTTCCGATGGTAAATGGCGCTCGCAAACAACTCGGGTCGCCCAGAAATGGTCAGGCGGCTCAGTAGCCACGTCGTCAGCAATCGCTTACTTTGGTCACAGCCTCAGTCCAGTCGACGACAACCTGCACCTGCAAATTCTCAGTCCAGTCCGAGTCGATGGATTTCGTGGATTCGATCTCTCAAGTCACCTCGAGTCCAGCTGCCAAGCTTTCAGTCAGACACTCTACTGAATGTTGGTGTGAGGGGCATTCAATCCACCCCCCCCCCCCAACCAATATTATCAACTTGGCGAATTGGTTAAATAATATTCTTATATACAAATATAGCCAATGCCCGTTTCTGGTCTTCCTTAATATACTGCAATCTCTGATAACGCGACTCCAAAGGTGGATAAATTCGGGTTGATTTCGACAAAGACAATCATTCTCCAAGAATACTCCCTTCATTCAAGATCTTTCTCCCAAGTTATATTCCAATTAGGTTTACTCAAATAACCCGACACCACCCTCCTGGCATGATAACAAAGCCCCCAATCCAGCAGTGGACTGCCACATAACATGCATTAGGAACTGCTTGTGTTTCCTGTGGAACTGATGTGTTATTGCGCTCTTACATTCAAATTCGATAATAATCACCATCACGGGTTCCTCTTGGTGCAAATCAAGGGTGCACTTTATAAGCAGTCCACATTGTAAAATTGTACAATTGAGGAGGTCCGCTGCAGGCTTACAGTGAGAACTCTGGTCGCACGATTTGCGTCCCTCATTGCACGTGTGCAGATGACGACCTCCCCTCCCACCGAGTCCGCGTCTTCGCCATTCCCCCGGCCTTATCGTCGTGGCTGCCAGCATGCGTGCTACTGGTGCTGTTGACGCTGGTGAAGGCGGCGCGCCAGCTCTTCCACTCGCTGAACCGCGACGGCCTGGCCAGCCTGCGGTGCCCAGTGCTGTGGCTGGAGGCGGCCGCCTGCGCCCTGCGCCTGCAGCTCGTCGCCGCGCACTTCCAGTGGGTGGATGCCGCCAATCGCGCAATCAGCACCATCGCCACTGGCACTGGTGAGCACGAGGTGGTGGCCGTGGGTGCGATGATGGTGGTGGTGGCAGTGGAGAAGGTGGTGTTGCTTTGTGGGCAGCTAGAGTGTACCGGTTAGGGCACTGTGCTGAGGTGGCCAGAGTTCGATAACCAGTCGCAGTCAACACCGGTGATGAATATTTGAATGGGTCCTGGGTGTCCTTAAGTGAATTCAGCCTCAAATAACTACCTGGTGCATTGCGAATTAAACATCACCACGGGGGAAACAACGGAGGCCCAGGTGCGGTGCTGGCAACCCACCCCCTCGTTCAGCAGCAGCACCTGGAACTCCTCCGAGTGAGCAGCCATTAGCATCGGCATACATAACGTGGTTGAGCAATAGGGAGCCATCCCTTGACCGCACCCGGGCATCGATCAGCCTCCCATTGTATCTGTAGCAGATGGGAATTCTTCCGGTACAGTCATTGAAGGCTCGACGAACTACGTGGTCCAATGTGGGAGCCAGAGGACATTCCTGTTGCACCCCAAGGTGTATTGGGAATTGCTCTGACTCACGGCCACGTAGTTAAGACGCGGGGCCGCTCACCATCATGAAGGTCCTTAAGGATGGTGATGAGTGGGTTCAGGACTCGGAAAGCACGAAGAGCAACCCAGAGGCCAGGCCTACTGATGGTATCATAGGCTTTGAGCAGGTCAATAAAGCACACGCATGGACTAAGATGCACACATGGACCTACAGACACGCAAATAAATGAAGTTACACTGACTAACATGGAGGCATGCACACACAGCGACTAACACACACGCACATGGACTGAGACACACAAACACATCGACTTACAGACAAACACACATATGGACTCACACATACATAGACATGTACTTGAGATACGCACACATGGAGTTACACACACATATCGACGTACACACATACAGCGACACACACACATACATAGAGTGACACACACATTGCCGTACACACACATACACATGTCGACTGTCACACAGACATCCACTTGAGATATAGACACATGGAGTTGCACTCACATATATGGACGTACACACATACAGCGACTCACACACACACCGACTCGCACACAGCAATACGTGGACTAAAATACACATTGACGTAAACACACATATGTACTCACACACACACATATGGACTAAGACACACACACACATGAACTTACACATACATAGACTGACACACACATAGCCCTACACACACATACACATATGGACTGTGACACACAGATATCTACTTTAGATACACAGACATGGATTAACACACATATGGCCTAACACACAGACGCATTGACTTACACACACACATCGAGTGACACACACATGTATAGACTTACACACACATATGGACTGACATACACATCGACGTACACGCACACAGATCGACTGACACACACACATGGACTAACACACACACACATAAACACTTTTGACGTTGTCCGTTCGAAAAAGACACCCACATGGAGTGAAAGACACGCATGGCTCTACACGCACACACATATGGACTCAAAGACACACACATGGACTCACACACACACACATCGACGGGCACAGGAATCCCCGATGATGGCACAGCTATCAGTATCGCAGTACTACGTATGAGTAAATAGCGTGACGTGAGCGATGAAAACAATATAAATGCATTGAAGAAATAAGCAGAAATCACAGACTGGCAGTAGATCGTGGCAGCGTTATAAAAGCGCATCAAAAAAAGGGGAAATTGAGCAACCCAAAAATCCAAAAAGAGTTTTGTGTACACAAACATAATTATTGTAACATGGCAACTCGTTTCATAATGGTAAACAATGAACCTGAGTAGTTATCTTCACAAAAACAGAATTATTGTAACATCTGTGAACTTGTTTCATAATGGTAAACAATGAAGCTGAGTTTTTATCTGCACACAAACATTATTGTAATGTTTGTCAACTAATGTGTTTAACAATAATAAACAGTGGACTTGAGTTGTTAGCGTAAGAAGCAAAGAAATTTGTACTTAGCATAGGCGTGTTGAGGCCTTGTGCGATGTGTAGCCCCCGTCCTGGCCTACATTTGCGAGGCGCGGAGTTGGCACGTTGCCAGGCTAGGGGCTGGGCCGCTACCCCCTCTCCAACATCCGCCGCCCGTGCAAGAATAATGCTATGTAAGCAATAAAATATTATTATGTACGGAGTCT
Organism: Lethenteron reissneri; assembly: GCF_015708825.2. Taxonomy (NCBI): domain Eukaryota; kingdom Metazoa; phylum Chordata; class Hyperoartia; order Petromyzontiformes; family Petromyzontidae; genus Lethenteron; species Lethenteron reissneri. The sequence continues at coordinate 1,247,081 of NC_083845.1, read as the reverse complement.
GTAGTATAAACTGAACGCATCGTGTTGGGGGGGGGGGGGGGGGCGAAGAGGACATGACACTGTGAAGAAATATCCACAGCGTCATGTGTGTACGTGTTGACTGTAAAACGCGTAAAAGAAAATGTCTACCGTGAGCTCGAGCGAACGCGCATGACTTGGCAGGGTCCACCCCCCCTACGAAATTGGCGTCACTTGGTACAGTCGATGTCGTGCAATAAGTAAATGATGAATAATAGAAACGGCACAAATGTGTTAATTAAACTACTTTAAAGTTTACGGACGGGAAAACGGAATAGCCTATACCCACCACGGGGCTTAGGGCGTGCCGCCTGGCAAATTATTTCAGTGTTAAACACCACCGTCCGAGAGCCAAATCCCCCGCAAGCGCGAGCGCACGGAGACTTTTATATATAAGATAAGCACACTGCAGTATTAATCGGGGTTACACTGGTCACGAACCGGGATTCTGTGCAACAAGCTGCGAATGCGCTACCGCTCGTCACCGTCATGCACTCACCCAATAAACACGCCAACGTCGAGCCAATGCTGGCATAAGGTTAGAAGCATTGGGCCAAAGTTGGCCCGAAGTAGTACTTTCCATGTCGTATTTACTGGGCGCTCTCTCTCGTGGGGCGCTGTGCCAGCAGAGTCCGGTGTGCACAAGGGGGCACTGAACCCCCTTGACGCGGGCGTGGAGGGGAGCACGCAGTGGCAGGAAGACTCCTCGATGTACGGCGAGGCCTGGTCACCGTACACGCCCACGCAAGAGGAGATCTCCTCCTTTGCGTCGTCCCCTGCATCGTGGTGGAGCTACTCAGACGAGGCTCCGCTGCCACTTGGTATGGGGGACTCCATGCATTCGGTTTTCCTGCTGTCCTGGGAAATCTCCAAGGGTTTCCTGGACGTTAAAAGTCCACGCTTTTGTCAGCTGTGTAATAACTGAACCTTGCACCCATGAGCACGGCGAAGTAGAGTCATACGACTCCCACGATTCGACACCTTTAACCTAAACCGGACCTTCCGCAGGAGGCATCGCCGAGTACCCGGGCTCGGGCTACGTGGCGACGCTGGGCGACAGCCTCGAAGACGCCGCCGACGTCATCGCGGGTCTCCGGCGGATGTCATGGGTCGACTCTCGCACTGCGGTCGTCTTCGTAGAATTCTGTGTCTTCAATGCGAACCTCAACCTGTTTACCACCGTCACCATGGCTACCCGCTTTGCTTCCGATGGTAAATGGCGCTCGCAAACAACTCGGGTCGCCCAGAAATGGTCAGGCGGCTCAGTAGCCACGTCGTCAGCAATCGCTTACTTTGGTCACAGCCTCAGTCCAGTCGACGACAACCTGCACCTGCAAATTCTCAGTCCAGTCCGAGTCGATGGATTTCGTGGATTCGATCTCTCAAGTCACCTCGAGTCCAGCTGCCAAGCTTTCAGTCAGACACTCTACTGAATGTTGGTGTGAGGGGCATTCAATCCACCCCCCCCCCCAACCAATATTATCAACTTGGCGAATTGGTTAAATAATATTCTTATATACAAATATAGCCAATGCCCGTTTCTGGTCTTCCTTAATATACTGCAATCTCTGATAACGCGACTCCAAAGGTGGATAAATTCGGGTTGATTTCGACAAAGACAATCATTCTCCAAGAATACTCCCTTCATTCAAGATCTTTCTCCCAAGTTATATTCCAATTAGGTTTACTCAAATAACCCGACACCACCCTCCTGGCATGATAACAAAGCCCCCAATCCAGCAGTGGACTGCCACATAACATGCATTAGGAACTGCTTGTGTTTCCTGTGGAACTGATGTGTTATTGCGCTCTTACATTCAAATTCGATAATAATCACCATCACGGGTTCCTCTTGGTGCAAATCAAGGGTGCACTTTATAAGCAGTCCACATTGTAAAATTGTACAATTGAGGAGGTCCACTGCAGGCTTACAGTGAGAACTCTGGTCGCACGATTTGCGTCCCTCATTGCACGTGTGCAAATGACGACCTCCCCTCCCACCGAGTCCGCGTCTTCGCCATTCCCCCGGCCTTATCGTCGTGGCTGCCAGCATGCGTGCTACTGGTGCTGTTGACGCTGGTGAAGGCGGCGCGCCAGCTCTTCCACTCGCTGAACCGCGACGGCCTGGCCAGCCTGCGGTGCCCAGTGCTGTGGCTGGAGGCGGCCGCCTGCGCCCTGCGCCTGCAGCTCGTCGCCGCGCACTTCCAGTGGGTGGATGCCGCCAATCGCGCAATCAGCACCATCGCCACTGGCACTGGTGAGCACGAGGTGGTGGCCGTGGGTGCGATGATGGTGGTGGTGGCAGTGGAGAAGGTGGTGTTGCTTTGTGGGCAGCTAGAGTGTACCGGTTAGGGCACTGTGCTGAGGTGGCCAGAGTTCGATAACCAGTCGCAGTCAACACCGGTGATGAATATTTGAATGGGTCCTGGGTGTCCTTAAGTGAATTCAGCCTCAAATAACTACCTGGTGCATTGCGAATTAAACATCACCACGGGGGAAACAACGGAGGCCCAGGTGCGGTGCTGGCAACCCACCCCCTCGTGTACCTTGCGGGCCTCCTTAGGGCATTGCTAGCAGCACTTGCCCCAAAAGTATGTTAAGACTCTTAAGGGGATCTTTGTATTTGGTTAACTGAGCCTTAAATGAGTACCTGATGAAATGTGTAAATATCACCATTGGGGAGATAAAGGCGGCCAGGCGTGGTGTTGGCCACCCACCCCCCTTGTGTGCCGTGCCGGCCTTCATTGGCGCTCGCTAACAGCAGTTACCCTAACAGTCTGTTTAAGGCTACGAACGGAAGAAGGAAGAAAGTGTTGGCAATGGTTCCAGTGGAATTATTGGCATATACTTCTTGAAGTACACGAAAAAAACTCTGACATGCCCATATTTCCATATTAATTAAAAATGCAGCTGCAGGTGTCATTCAAGTGCACAAGAGTTACATTTCTATGAAAGGTTCTGGAGCCTAAAAAAAAACACAAAATTCGATAAATAATGGCATTCACTAAATACAATACTGCCCCTCACCAAATCACCCAAAATGCACTCAATCTCGTCAAACCGTGTTAGCATGGATGGGGGAACAACATGTGAAGTGTGGGAATTGACGGCAGGAACTTCTTGACGGGTAACACACTTTTATTAAATCCTTTAGGTATCACAATACAACGTGTGGTCTTCCTTCTTCCTCCGACACACTCCACTAATCTCGTGTAAGCTCTAGGCCTCTGGCTACACACCATATACTCGACTCGTGTAAGCCCTATGCCTCTGGCTACACAATACACTCGACTCGTGTAAGCCCTATGCCTCTGGCTACACAATACACTCGACTCGTGTAAGCCCTATGGCTACACCCACTACACTCGCCTCTGGGTTACATAGAGTCCCGGTCCCCTTAGGACAGCGGGGCTAGGTACCGCAGGGCTCTAGGTCTTCATCCCCGTCTTCATTCTTCGCTGGTTACACACTGCCCTTACGCCTGTGTGCATCCCCTTTTATAGCCCCTGCTCACGAGGGACGGAGCTGATGCGGCGTCGACGTGTGCGTCGTTCCTTAATGACCCAATCACGACGCACTCTCTCTACGATCCGCTCTCCCCAGCGCGTGTTAACATTACTCCACCAATCACACTGCGCTGCCACCTAATCACTCCCTCTCAGCGCGTCACCGCCCACAGCCAATCGGTACCCCGTAACCCACGACCCCGCGCTGACCCCTGATCCTCCACCGTCAGCGCGCGTCACCACCTACACAGCCAATCATCACACACTGTGCATACGATCCTTAATCCCAGCGCGTATCACCTCTACACATGTATGGCAGGGTTGCTCGAGTCTGCAAAATTACTCGGCGGGTTATTGAGTGAAATACGTAATTTATGTTAACTACCTCACTCGTTGGTTCAATCCATATACTGACGCCTGATGTTTATTTGGAGTTTGCATATATCTCTCTCCCCGTGGTCACGTAGGTTTTTGTACGGGTCCTCCGGTTTTTCCCTCCACATTTAGAAATATGTGTTTAGAGTATTTGTCTGCTATAAATTTCCACGTGACAAGCCAATTTGTTGAGCTATTATTTGTGGCCAGGTCGCTTCTGAAAAAGAGCTACATAGCTCAGTGGGACTTACCTGGTAAAATACAAAGTTTATTTCATCCTGTGGGTATATTAATGAACCATAATTAGGTTCTCTCTACTGCACAGTGGACATTAAAGATCTCGTGAGGTTGGAACAGAGACAGCTGCCACTATGGGTCTCCTTGACTATACTGCAGCAGGGCACAGGACCGGTTTAGATGAGTTTCTTAGTGAGGCACTTTGAGTCGCCGAGGCATTCAAGCACCACCCGACAAGCACGTAACTTGTGCCACCCTTCACAGCTCCAGTCTCCTCTTCTGGCACCGCATTCCCCAACCAAAAACCCGCAGGAGTCTTTACAAGCTTCCAAGAGGTGGCGTTCTAGGTCGAGCTGCTCCGCTTCTCTACGGCAACGCTCGTCTTCCTCGCCCTGCTGCGCGTGCTCACCATCGCCGGCGCCACCGTTACCCTCGCCCGTCTCGGCCGGGCACTAGCAGTTCGTGTGCGCCGGCTCCGGGGCTTCGGCGCCATCTGTGCCTCCGTGGCCTGCGGCTCCTCGTTCTTAATGTGGGCCCTGCTCGGACACCGCCTTTACCAATTCCGGCGGTTCATTGGTAGCGCCGGCGTCGTTGTGGCCGCACCCGCGATCCCAAGCGCGCGGGACCTCGGCAGAATCGCCGGCGCTCCAATGGAGGCTGCGGCGCGGCTGGCGCTGGCATTCGTCTTTCGCCTCTTGATGCCGATGTGCGCGTTTGTGGTGGCGGGGGGAGGGGTGCCATGGGCGGGCGAGGCAGGCAGCTCCGAAGCTGTTGGCGCAAGTGACGTGCGGGAATACCTGGGGAGCGTCGTCACGTCTGGCAAGGCCGCCGCGGTGAAGTTTGTGACGGCATGCAAAGGGCGCATGGGCAGACGGGGCTTGTCAGATTCAGTACCGTTTCCAACCGGAGGATCCGAGCCGGATAGGTGTGGGGCCATCAGGGCACGGGTGGTTTTTCCACTGGATATTTATCATGCTGAGCCTGAACCGAACCACGCTACGCTGGCCTCACGAGATATTTGAATCTGGCCCAGGGGTGCAGGTGTGGGGCCAATGAGTAGTTCATTGCATGCGATGTCAGCACACAACTCAAATATGGCGTCGCCACTTCTCAATGTATTCATTGCATGTGTAGAGGTGATACGCGCTGGGATTAAGGATCGTATGCACAGTGTGTGATGATTGGCTGTGTAGGTGGTGACGCGCGCTGACGGTGGAGGATCAGGGGTCAGCGCGGGGTCGTGGGTTACGGGGTACCGATTGGCTGTGGGCGGTGACGCGCTGAGAGGGAGTGATTAGGTGGCAGCGCAGTGTGATTGGTGGAGTAATGTTAACACGCGCTGGGGAGAGCGGATCGTAGAGAGAGTGCGTCGTGATTGGGTCATTAAGGAACGACGCACACGTCGACGCCGCATCAGCTCCGTCCCTCGTGAGCAGGGGCTATAAAAGGGGATGCACACAGGCGTAAGGGCAGTGTGTAACCAGCGAAGAATGAAGACGGGGATGAAGACCTAGAGCCCTGCGGTACCTAGCCCCGCTGTCCTAAGGGGACCGGGACTCTGTGTAACCCAGAGGCGAGTGTAGTGGGTGTAGCCATAGGGCTTACACGAGTCGAGTGTATTGTGTAGCCAGAGGCATAGGGCTTACACGAGTCGAGTGTATTGTGTAGCCAGAGGCATAGGGCTTACACGAGTCGAGTGTATTGTGTAGCCAGAGGCATAGGGCTTACACGAGTCGAGTATATGGTGTGTAGCCAGAGGCCTAGAGCTTACACGAGATTAGTGGAGTGTGTCGGAGGAAGAAGGAAGACCACACGTTGTATTGTGATACCTAAAGGATTTAATAAAAGTGTGTTACCCGTCAAGAAGTTCCTGCCGTCAATTCCCATACTTCAACTGGCGTCAGAAGTGCAACGGTCCTCCAAGCATGGATACAAGGAGGAACCGTCGGACCCACGGGATTGACCACGAGGACAACCTCGACGACGCGGGCCAGCGGGCATCAGGGGGTGAGGAAGAGGAGCTGCCCACGGGGCAGGATCCACCGACGGCGCCGGACGAGCGACGGGGGACTGACACCGTGCTTCGCGAGGCACACTCCCGTCTGGCGGACCTGCTGCTCGCCGCCGCGTCCATCTTGGCGGAGATCAGCTCGTCGGGAGGAGCGGGGACGGCGGCCGACGTGCTACATGGTCGCCCTGCAGATTCCCGCCAAAACGATTTGGCGATTCCCGCCATTTCATCCGCTCCAACTTTTGGCGGGAACGGCCATCACCACGTGGCAGGGGTTCTCCATGCGCGGCCGCTGACGTCACCAACGCGCGCGGCGGACCGCCATCACACACCCGCGACTGGGGCCGCCATCTTACACACCGACGGGGGTGCAGAGAGGAAGCACGAGGAGGAGGACGACTTTATCTTTCAGCAGCGCCTTCCCACGTTGTCAGCATTCAAGGCGGAAGGCGGGGATTGGAGCCTATTTCAGCGCAGATTTTTGGCGCATCAAGAGATGTCCGCCTGGTCCGACGCTACGGCACTGCGGGCACTGCCTGCCATGCTGGACGACAACGCGCTCGCGGCCTTCACGTCCGCACGCAGGTCGGACCGCTCCACGCTCAAGGATGCGCTGGCTCTCATGGCAAAAGTCTACGGTCCTCCCTCGGCGTGCCGCCATCATTTCTACGCAAGACGGAAGGCGGACACGGAGACCGTGCTCGCCTACTGCACGGCGTTGCTCGCTCTCGCTGACGCCGCGTTCCCTCGTATGGACGAGGAGGGCCAAGATGCGATGGTTTTGGAGCAGCTGCTCAAGTTGGCGCAGGACCTGGGGGTCCCCATCAACACGGCCGACGACACCGATATTTCTTCATTACGGGTCGCCACGAGCATGCAAGCGCACGAGGTCCTTCAACGAAAGCAGGGGGTCGTCTGCAACGCTGCTGTGGCCTCAACTCCGGGTCCGGTTGACACCGTGCCCCAAGTCGTCAGCCCACGAGAGGACGCGTTCATCGCGGGACGAGCGGGGGACTGGAGGTCGGGGGGTCGTTCGCCTCTGCGAGCGGCCCGCAAGCTGGAGCAACCGAGATCTCCGACTACTGTCATCACCTGCTATAACTGCGGCCTTCGTGGCCACGTGGCCTCCGGTTGCCGTGCCCCACGTCAGCGCGCCATGGGACCTCGGCTGGACGACGACCAAGGCCCCAAGTCATCACTGCAAACCCCGGCAAGTCGCGGCACCTCACATGCTTGGCCCGCATACTCGACACGTATGGGTCGTCGCGTTGCGACGAGGGAGAGCCGAGTAGAGTTCGGAGATTCGGTTCGGAGAGGGGGGTTCGGCCGGGACCGGGGAGACATTAAATGGTCGGAATTGGGGCACAGAATTGTGGCTGCCTCAGCGGGTTCATCCGTCGTTACCGGATCGATTGATGGGGTCGAGGTCAGGGTGTTAGTGGACACGGGGGCATCGGCGACTATTATTTCGGATCTCATTTATAATATTCTCCTGGTACAATGTCGTCCGCTTCTTCCGGTGGATGTGCCATTTTACGCCGCTAACGGGGGATCGTTGGGCATTATCGGTCAGATTAGGGCGTCCATTTGCATTGGTGATATCAAATTGTTGGGACCCGTTTTCGTTTCATCTTCCCTGGCGGTTCCTTGCCTATTGGGCACTGATTTTTTGGCGAAAATGCCCATCCAAATTCTCATTGATCAGCGTTGCATTGAACTACCATCGGGTCGCCGTATTTCATTTTTGACGAGCCCTAATGTAATTCGGACGGCGTGCGCTACCATTCAGGCGTTAGCAACACAGACCGTGCACGTGCCCCCGGGTTCACAAATGTTGATTCCCCTCCGGTTACGGAAGCCATGGGGGAAGGAGGCCTCGGAACAGGCCATGCTTTTGGGTCCTTCTAATAGGGCTGTTGGAGGTCTCGATTTATCGGTGGCTCACACTTTGGTTGGGGCAGACAGGGATCCGTTTGTCATGGTTTTAAACGCTGGGGCGCGGCCGGCCGTCATTCAGCAGGGCACCGTGCTGGCTCACGCGGCACGGGTCCCTGCGGAGGAGAGGCTGGTTGCGCAGGTTGATCCGAGCCCCACGAATAGCGTACCATCAAAGGAGGACCTAGATTGGATTGATATGCTGTGCGCGGACTCTGACGATTTGTCAGCGGTACAGTTGGGCGCGTTGCGCGGGTTGCTGATTGAATTTTCGGATGTCTTCAGTAAACATAAGTATGATATCGGATGCACGGACCTGCTACGCCACCACATTGAAACGGGCGATGCGGCACCGGTCAGGCAAAATCCCTTCCGACTGAGTCCTGCTGAGAAGGAACATGTTCAGTCGGCAGTTAACGATATGCTGGAAGCCGACATTATTTCGCCTTCTTCCAGTCCTTGGGGAGCACCTATTGTGCTCGTTAAAAAGCAGGACGGGTCCCTGCGATTTTGCGTCGATTTCCGCCGCCTGAATAAGATCTCGGTGGCCGACGCGTATCCGCTCCCCAGGATGGACGAGTCTCTCGACGCATTGTCCGGTGCGCGATACTTTTCGACTCTTGATTTATTGTCCGGATTTTGGCAGTTGCCACTCGACGAGGAGTCTAAGCCTAAGACTGCATTCCGGACTCCAGGGGGCCTGTTTCAGTTTAACCGGTTACCCATGGGACTTCACTCCTCTCCTGCGACGTTTCAGCGTCTTATGGAATTGGTTTTGTCGGGCTTGCAGTGGGAAACGTGCCTCATTTACCTTGACGATGTCATTGTTTTCGGTAAAACGTTCGAAGAACACCTCCAGCGATTGAGAGGGGTGTTCTCGCGAATGCGATCGGCTAAATTAAAGTTTAAACCGGCCAAATGCCATCTTTTTCGTAAATCCGTGAGGTACTTGGGTCACATTGTCGACTCTTCGGGGATTTCTACCGATCCTGCGAAGACGGACTGTGTCAGTTCGTGGCCGACGCCCACGTCAGTGTCAGACGTGCGCAGTTTCATCGGTTTTGCTTCGTATTATCGCCGATTCGTTGAGCACTTCGCCACCATTGCAAAGCCCTTGCACGCTTTAACGGCAAAAGGAGTGAAGTTCCGGTGGGGACCGGAGGAGGAGGCTGCATTCTGCTCCCTCCGGGACGCCTTGGTAAGGGCCCCACCCTTGCGCTATCCGGACTTTGAGAGTCCCTTCTTGCTAGACACGGATGCTAGCAACACGGGCATTGGGGGGGTGCTGTCCCAAGTCATTGGAGGGGTCGAACGGGTGGTCGCCTATGGTAGCAGGGTGTTGTCGCCGGCAGAGCAGCGCTACTGCGTCACCCGTCGTGAACTACTTGCCATTGTTTTTTTTGTACAACAATTCAGGCCATATCTCTATGGTCGTCATTTCACGGTCCGGACGGACCATGCGGCGCTCCAGTATTCATTACGGGTTGCCCAGCCCTCGGGCCAATTGTCGCGGTGGTTGGAAGTCCTCCAGGACTATCAGTTCACGACTACGTACCGTAAAGGGTTGCGACACACGAATGCCGATGCCCTGTCGCGGTTGTTGCCTTGTCACAAATGTGCGTGCTTATCGGGATCGGCGCGCTGTAAACCTCCGGTTACGGAAGGTAGGGAGGCGTTGGTTGCGACCGCGAGCACACCAATTGGGGATGGTCCCGCTACCCCAGGGGGTCAGGACTCGCTGCTCTCACTGTCGTTGATTGAGTGGGGCCGTCTCCAAATGGCGGACAGCTCCCTGCTGGCATTGCGCCGAAAGACGGAGGGTTCCGAAGGTAGCCACGACCGAACTGGCTCCTACGAGCTTAAGCAGGGCCTGTTGATGAGATGGGACAGTTTGTCCCGGCGGCATTCGATTGTGGTGCCTTCTGCTGTGAGGGGGAAGGTTGTCTTGGCCGCACACGAACGCCTCTTGCATTTGGGAGTTAACAAAACGCTTGCCCTGCTTCAGCGTGACTATTATTGGCCGGGAATGGGGGGTGACGTGGTGAATATTCTGAAGGGTTGTGTTGAGTGCGCCAGACGGAAACCACCGCCCGTGGCAGCTAATCCACCGCTGCAATCTATTCAGGTCTCGCGCATTAACGAGCTCGTTGCACTCGATATTCTGGGGCCCTTTCCGGTCACGCCTAGGGGTAATAAGTACCTGTTGGTGGGGGTCGAATATTTTACCCGGTGGCCTATGGCGTGGCCACTCGCCAACCAGTCGGCGGCGGCTGTGACGGACGCCTTTGTCCAGGGCTACGTCCTGGACAAGGGGGCTCCCGAACGCTTGCTGACTGACCAAGGGAAAAATTTTTCGAGTAAATTACTGCAGGAGGTGTGCGACCTGTTGGGTACCAAAAAGGTGCGTACCTCCCCGTACCACCCGCAGACAGACGGGATGGTGGAGAGGCTTAACAGGACATTGACCTCTATGCTGTGCCAGCAGGTGTGTGAGTCGCATGTTGATTGGGACCTGCAGGTCCCTGGGGTCCTTGCCGCGTATAGAATGGCCCCCCATGCAGCTACGGGGTTTTCCCCGTTTTTTCTAATGTATGGCCGGGAAGCCGACCCGCCCATGGAAACGCAGCTGGGTCTGCCCGCACCACGAACTAATTCTAAATTGGCAGAGCATATTAAATTTAATATTCATAAACTGACAGAGGCAAGGGAGGCCGCACGGCTTAATTCGCGGGCTCGCCAAATTGCGAACGAGCGGTTGCGGGCACGGAAGGTATCCGTGCACAATTGGGAACCAGGTGACAAGGCCTGGCTGCATTGCCCTCAGGCACCTTTGGCCACGTCGCCTAAATTGTTGAAGCCGTGGCGGGGACCCGTGGAGGTCGTGCGGGTTGCGCGCCCCCAGTGCGTTCAGATAAAATGGGGGAAACGCCGTTGGTACGTCCACCCCTCCCGACTGAAACCGTTCTCGCCTCCGTATGGCCTCCCCTTGTGTCGTGAGGGCCGAGCATGTGACGTGACCGACGACCCTGAGGGGGAATTGTCCTTGCCTGCTCCTCACATGTCTCCGCCTGACCCGCTCCCAGGTGTCTCGGAACTGACTGCTGCCGACCACCGGCGGCCGGATCTCCACGGCGGGGCCGGTCCTTCCAGGCCCGATCCGTGCCGTCTAGAGCTGCCGGAGACACCGGACGGTCGCCAACGTCCCGTTCCGTACGACGGACCGGCCAGACGGACTCGCGCTAGGTCGCGCTACTTTGTGTAATCTACCACGTGCGGAGTCGAGGCAGCCGGAGCGCCTCGGTACTGCGTGGGTCACGGTGACACTTGGCGCGTTCGTTTTACGGTGTTCGCTTTTATTGTGTTGTTCGTCGGGCTGTATATTGCTTCGTATTTAAGGTTGTGTTATGTTGTTGTTGTTGTTGTGTTACGGGGCACACTGGGATGTGGAGTTCTTTATTACTGCGTTGCGTTATGTTGTGTTGTAGGTTAACAGCCGGGCCGGCTGCAAGCTATGTGGGAGGGGGTGATGTAGAGGTGATACGCGCTGGGATTAAGGATCGTATGCACAGTGTGTGATGATTGGCTGTGTAGGTGGTGACGCGCGCTGACGGTGGAGGATCAGGGGTCAGCGCGGGGTCGTGGGTTACGGGGTACCGATTGGCTGTGGGCGGTGACGCGCTGAGAGGGAGTGATTAGGTGGCAGCGCAGTGTGATTGGTGGAGTAATGTTAACACGCGCTGGGGAGAGCGGATCGTAGAGAGAGTGCGTCGTGATTGGGTCATTAAGGAACGACGCACACGTCGACGCCGCATCAGCTCCGTCCCTCGTGAGCAGGGGCTATAAAAGGGGATGCACACAGGCGTAAGGGCAGTGTGTAACCAGCAAAGAATGAAGACGGGGATGAAGACCTAGAGCCCTGCGGTACCTAGCCCCGCTGTCCTAAGGGGACCGGGACTCTGTGTAACCCAGAGGCGAGTGTAGTGGGTGTAGCCATAGGGCTTACACGAGTCGAGTGTATTGTGTAGCCAGAGGCATAGGGCTTACACGAGTCGAGTGTATTGTGTAGCCAGAGGCATAGGGCTTACACGAGTCGAGTGTATTGTGTAGCCAGAGGCATAGGGCTTACACGAGTCGAGTATATGGTGTGTAGCCAGAGGCCTAGAGCTTACACGAGATTAGTGGAGTGTGTCGGAGGAAGAAGGAAGACCACACGTTGTATTGTGATACCTAAAGGATTTAATAAGTGTGTTACCCGTCAAGAAGTTCCTGCCGTCAATTCCCATACTTCACATGTGTAATTGTCACCAAAATTTTGTCCCTGATTGAAGTGTTCGCTGACAAGTCAGCATTCATTTGTAGGATCAATCTCCACCGATTGTGTTTATCCCCACCTCGCTGCCCTGTAGCTCCGTCTCATTGAGCAGCCTCATCCAGGCACACACCCACCACCTGCGGTATTGGCCGACTATAGAGAGCGAGCAGTGCGGAGGCTAAATATTATTTATTTCGTATTGCAGCTTCGTATAAATAAACTGCACTGGCCATACTCTGCAACTCTGTGCAGCCAGACCATTGACGAGAAGGGAGGCAGAACTCAACACAGAGGCATTGCACATCCACGAGAGTAGTAGCAGATCGGTTACACACATGACGTCAGCCAGTAGACTGAGGACATAGCGTCATGTTATCTGTGCCCGACTCGATTTACATGATGTCGGCAGAATGATCTCGGCTTCTTCAGTGGAAAAACAACCTAGCCCCTCCTGGGCCGTACTGGACTGGTTCAGCAGGCCAAACAACCCTGATGCTTGGACAAAGTGGGTGTCAGACCCATATTTACTTATCATTTAAATTCTTGAATAATTAAGCAAAATCAAATAATTACTTATTTCATGGAAAAACATCTCAAGGATTAAAATCCACTTACAAGAGGTGGCCGGGTTTTCTCAGAGGTCAGAGCACTTAGCTGGCGATGATAAGAGTTGAGGTTAGCATTGGATTTTTAACTGAATATATAGTGAGCCAAACAAATTAACTGGTGATGCTGCTGCATTTGCAGTGATACACAAGCCCAAATATCAAAACACGTGTCAATAACACTATGGCCTTAAATGAGAAAGTAAACAATACGTATGTTGTGCAATGCCCCTTCTTCGTAGCACACAGAGGCCAGAGAGGTCACCTCTCCTGTGAAGAAGGGCCATTGCCCCAAACGTTGCCAATTATAAACTCTTCCGTTGAAAGCAGAGTTATTGACGAATGTTTTTTGTTTAATTAATGAGTTGTCACTTTCCCAGGCCACTCTCCTGTGAGAGTGTTTGCCCATAACAATCAAACCAATATTTATGGATATGTCTTAGGTTGATGATATAGGCCCGATCACCAAAACACTCGTTTTGCACTCAATTTGTCTATCTAAGTTCTAGCTCTGAAAATAAAAAAACATAGTTTAGTTGTCATATGATTAACATTACTTTCTGTAGCAGGGCAGGTGGGGAAAGAGCTGCCCCCAAGTGCAGATAAGAGGTAACTTCCGTGAGCCATTCTCTAACAGGGTATTTCTCTACTCTATCGTTATGTCAACAGGGCAGCCAGGAAAAAATTGGGGGAAAAGGCTAAATAATATTTTTTTGTTTATATTACCAAACGAACGAGATTGCAGTATAACATCTAAACGTGATTTACTTGGGTTAGTCATCATTAGCCAGTCTCCATTTCTAGATGGAGGCATCCCTCATGGTCCAGTACCATCTCTCTCACCCCTGCACATTAACCAATCTCATCACTCTATCTCCACGGTGGTCAAACTCTTGGATGCGTTCTTTCCTCCGGCAGTCGCCTCACAGCAAGCGCCTGATTTCAATTCCCGACCCTGGCTCCTGTCTGTGCAGAGTTCTGCATGGGTTTCCTTATAACTTCTCCGGTATCCTCCTGTAGCGAATAAAAAAACAATACGATGTAACCAGTATTGGCCAATCATCCCGATGTTGTACATATTGTGATTTAAAATTAATAATGATAAAAAATGAAATGTATTTTCGGGGTATGTAAAACCAATTGTGATAATATCAATGATTCTCGCTTCAACATTTATGAATCACGCTTTAACATTATGATTCTTGCTTTAACTTTTATTAGTGTAATTATATCAGGTCTCGGGATTCAGATCTCACCGCAGGATACAGCTCGTCATTACAATGATGCACGAATTTAGGAAAGGAGCTCTTGGAAACCTGTTTTAAATCTAAGCAACTTAAATCTCAAATATTCAACAACTCTTATCATCAGAATTCCAACAACAGTGCCCATGGAAATATACGTACTCATCAATCTGTACTGGATGATCATAAAAGCATCAATGGTCAAATCTCAACATCACTGGTTAAACCAGAACAATAGGCAACGCCTCAAAATGGCAATATTCGCACAGAATGCGTTTTCATTAAATGTGTATCAAATAAATTTCGATTTAAAGCTTTCCTGACTGCAGGGATTTATCTTCTTGGTTCTTTCGTCACGTAGAAGGGAAATAATAAAATTAAAACATTACATTTATTTTATTATTTTAATTTTTATTATTTTATTTTTTCCCTTCTACGTGACTTTACCGAAAGAACCAAGAAGATGCGTATCAAATAGAAAACGTCAAGGCTGTCTCATGGTAACGCGACTATACACTATTCCCTCATTATGGTGTGTGAGGTATGCAAGCTGAGATTATTCTTGGCCCACAACCTATACAAGGTACGGTTAAAAACTGTGCATAAATGTAAAGTTAATGTTTTTATTCTAAACAATACCTCAAGTCCCACAACGATTTGCAGAACGGCAGGCTTGGCCCACAGCTATAGTGCGCTCGCAGCCCTGCTGCTCGCTACTGCTTCGCACTTGTCTGTGCATCGTGATCGATCTACACTGGAGTGATCCGAGTCAGCACGCTCGTGGTCAGCCATCAGCTGCTGCCATGATCTTGTGCATGTTATCTGCACGCCAGGCTTGAGCTGCAGTTGGAGTACTCTGTGGCCACTATGCTCCTCATTCCTTGTCAGCAGCTGCCTGCTTCGGGCGAGCACCCTTGGTGCCCTGCCCTCACTCGGGAGGTCTTCTGCTCTTTTGCTTACTAACTTTTCCAACCTATAACTTGGACAACATTTCATGCACACTCCATATTGGTGTATAACTAAAATCTCCACTTCTCACACGTCTTGGCTGATCACATAATTTTTGAAAATGCATTCGCACACCTCTTAGCTTCTCACAACTCTTAGCTGAGTACAGTACAATTTCTCGAAGTCCTTGACTCTGCAAGTGAATCAAAACATAAGGGAAAACGTAGATTAAAAACTTTCATCGATACTCAGAGTCTGTCAGCGAAGAACTCAACACTTAGCAACAAAGAGCCATTGCCTCTGCACGACTCTTGATACTTATGGTTGATTTCGAGGACCATACCCCGGAGTTTGCCTCAGCAAGACTGACTTGTATGATTTTGGGTGCTGTTTATATAGGATTCTAGCTCATGTGGTTAATTACCGAAGGCACATTATGGTCCAACATCCCCTCATCTTTGCACACGTGGTGCATCCGGCGGGTCAGCCTGAGTTAATTCCTGGTTCTGGCTCCGCAGACCTCCTGGCACTTGATGCTATAACCCCTATAAAACTCCCCTCCCTCTGGAGGCAATCCCAAGATTGTGTGAGCGCAGATGTTCTTCATTTCCCCAGGTGTGGCTTTTTGACCACAGCCTTGTTTATTATGAATTCCTGCTGCAGCATGCAATGACAGCCACTGGGAAGACAAAGGTGGTCGGATGTGACTTGGTTGTATTCCTTGCATTATCATTAAGTTATACATGCTTCATCTTCTTGGTTCTTTCGGTAAAGTCACGTAGAAGTGAAATAATAAAATAATAAAAATAAAACAATAAAATAATTCTCACAACGTTTCGGCTGCAACGCAAGCAGCCGTCCTCAGGTGAAGAATGAAACACCACCAAGCTTGGAGCGTATATTTAAGCTGGGTTGGAGGGGGAAGAGGAGCGCCTTGACAATAATTTGCATATCAAGAGCAATTTAGCATATTTATGGGAAATGCGTAGGAGGTGGGCGGGGGGTTTCAAAGTCATATTATGCCCGTGCATTATGCAGGATTAGCAGCATCAAAGGGAGGGGATAGGGGGTAGGATTAACAAAGGGAAGGAATGTTAATAGTATGTAGCTGCAGTTGCTAAACCACCACGTAAAAAACTAAAGTATAAACTATATAGTATCATCAGTATACTAAATATACTCTCCAATAAGCTGAGCTACTAACAGTAAGTAATACATTACAATTCTATGTCGCAAAAAATATAATATGCTTCCAGCTAAACTTTATTCTCTTACATCACACGGGTCTACCCTGTACTATATACTGCCATAGACAAACCCAACATTAAATTATATACTGTTTTACTATACACCACCTTATACATTGTAATATTTCACTATGTATTATTCTACCCACCCTACTGTATATCACACTGCTGTATATTCAGTATACAATTACGATACATTGTATTAAACATTACAATTTTATACTATTTATTAGTATACAATCCGCTATACACTATACCATTGACCGTCGCGTGAAAGATACTAAGAGGAAGCAACGAAATATGTCAATGGGAGAGTGGTTGTAGGAGACTTGCAGCGGAGCAAAGAATCCATTTCCTGTGGAGAATACAAGATATAGAGTCAATGCCAGTGAGTGGACTGCGGTCTAAAAGTCACCATAAACGTGAACACAATCAGTTAAGATCCGAAATGGATTATTACGTCCTTCCAATGTTTGCTGAGCCAGAATCTATCTTCTCGGTTGAAATTGTCTTTGTGTTTGTATATGTGGATCGCCTCATGGACGAATCTCTCATGGTAGCCAGATGGCTTGCAAAGAACCTCTGTCTTGGAGAAGTCAATGTCATGTGAGCCCACTGAATTGTAACAGTGATCTGCCACGGCTGAGGTGTTTGTCCTACCGTGTTTCAGGTCTGCTTTATGTTCACGGATATGGTCCAAGACATGTCGTTTGGTTTCTCCAATGTAACTGTTACCACAGAGGCAACTTAGTTTGTAGACGCCAGTGTACTGTATGTCTGGAACCACATATTTTACAGACGGGACCAGATCACGGATTTTATGTACTGTGTTGAATCAGACCTGGATCTTGTATTTAATCAGGATTTTGGAGATCTTTTTTGTGACCCCAGCAATGTAGGGTAAGGTGATGGTTTTGAAAGGCTCCGCACCCCGCTGGCCTCCTCCTCGGACCAGCATCGTCTCTCACGCCTGGCCACGCGCACTCCCTTCCTCCTCAGCTCCTCCACTCGTCCTTCACCCCGCTGATCCTGACAAGGGACCAGCGTCTCCTCCCCCCCCGTGCCACGCACGGCCTGCTAGCCCCTCCGCTAGCCCGTGCACCCCGCAAGCTCCGCTAGCCACCCCGCTGGCCCCGTGTGCCCCGCACACTCTGGCCGACGGTGCGCCAAGCCCCCATCAGCCACGTGGCTGATGGCTCCCTCTTATAACCTCTCTCCCACGTGACCCTGACTCCTCCCTCTCGGATCGTCACATCCGGCCTTCCCATTTACGCTCGCATTACAATAGTATAAAATTGTAATGTTTAATACAATGTATAAGGTAATATACAGTATCGTAATTGTATAGTGAATATACAGCAGTGTGGTATATAGTAGGGTGGGTAGAATAATACTTGGTAATATTATAGTCGAAGGTATAGCGTGTGTATAGTAATACAGTATGTAATTTAATGTTTGGTTTATCTATGGTAGTATATAGTACGGGGTAGACCCGTGTGATGTAAGGAAAAAAGTTTAGCTGGAAGCATATTATATTTTTTGCGACATAGAATTGTAATGTATTACTTGCTGTTAGTAGCTCAGCTTATTGGAGAGTATATTTAGTATACTGATGATACTATGTAGTTTACACTTTAGTTTTTTTTACGTGGTGGTTTAGCAACTGCAGCTGCATACTATTGTAATGCGGTTGTAAACGGCCCTTCTGAGGTGCCGTCAGGGGGGGAGGAGTTAGGTCACGTGGGGGGCAGAGGGGTTGAGTATAGAAGGAGGGGAACCGGAAGAGCAAGGGGAGTGACGGGGAACCAGGAACAGAGGAAGGCCACGAAGGGCGAAGCGGGGTGTGGCGAGATCGCCACGAACACGGGGGGAGCGAGGATCGGCACCGTTGGCCAGCGGTGACCGACCCGAAGCAGCGAGGAGGCTGCAGTCAGCAGCGGGGCTGCACAGAGAGGGTGGGCAGCGGGTCTGCATATAGTGACAGCCAGAGGGTCTGCACATAGGGGTAGCAGCGGGAGTCTGCATAGGGGTAGCAGCGAGTCTGCAGGGAGGAGGTTACAGTAGATGAAGCAGAGAGTCAGAGGGGAGAGGAAGCTATAATAGCAGTGAATAGCCGGGGGCTACAAATACAGGAGTTATAACAGAGTGCCGTGTGGGTAAAGACGTGAACCTGAATAAAGACACGAAGACAGAAAGAAGTGTTCGAGTCCTTTTATTACACTGGAGTCAGAAGTGAAACGGCATGGCGAAACAACTGAGGAAGAAGAATATTCCATCTCCGGCGTCGGCTTCATCATCGGACGACGACGATCTTCCTCCTGAGGTCGGCTTCACTTCGGCGGAGGGAGAGATCCGTGAGGGCCCGGGTGTGGAGGAGGTTGCCGCTGCGTCCGACCCATCTGCGTTGAAGGACGAAGATTTAAGATGGACCCGGATGGCGGAGCAACTGGCGACCCTAAAAACCGTCATCACGGAGTTGTGTGACCTTGTCACGCCAAGGGCGGCGTTGGAAGGTGATGGTGGTGATCGGCAGGAGCCCGGGTCGTCTTCGATGGCGCCGCCATCGGCCACGCGGCGTGAAGACGCCATCTTGGGCGTGGCGCACCACGGAAGGCGGGAAGCCGCCATTTTGGGGCCGCCACGAGGATCGTCCGCCATCTTGGCGACACCGCGTTGCGACGCCTTGCTGAACTTGCCGCCGGAAGAGTCGGTGACGGACGGAAGCAGGCCAAGGAGCCGCAGTCGTCACCTTACAACTGTTAAGGAGTTCTCCATCGGGGGCGATTGGAGTGCGTTCGCTTGTCGATTTTTGGCGGCGGTACGAACGGCAAGGTGGACGGACGCCGAGGCGCTGGAGGTGCTTCCGACTCTCCTTGACGATGAGTCTGTTCGTTTTTTTCGCTCTATAAAAGCTGCGAAGAAGAAAACATTGCGTGGAGTGTTCGACGAAATGGCGGACGCGTACGAGCCACCGGATGACGCCCATCGCCGCTTCGTGCAGCGGCAACGCGCACCGGAGGAGTCGCCTGTAGCGTACAGGGGCGCCGTGCTGGAACTCGCGATGGCCGCTTACCCGGAGACGGAGCCTGACCTGCTGGAACCTCTCATCTTGGGGAAGATGTTGGAGTTATCCCGGGATCTGGGCATTCCTATGCCGGCGTGCGGTCACGAGAAACTCACGTCCCGGACCGCGGCCAAGTGTTTGGACGCCCAGTTCAATCTCCGCCGCTGGAAACAAGTCACGGCGTGGACGGGCGGTCCTGTCGTCGATGGGGGGGCCGTAGGGTGGGACCCTACAAAGGCCGTGTACGTGCCGGATGCGACCGTCCCAAAGGAGCTGTCGGCCGCCTCCACTCCGTGGCCGGCTCGAAGCGAGCCGGGGCCGCGGGCTCCGCCGCCGGCGCGGCCACGTCGGGACGGGGTGCCTGCTGCGCGCCGACCCGACGTCGACTGTTTCCGCTGCGGCCGTCGGGGCCACTATGCCAGGGACTGCTGGGCCCGGGTTCCGGGGCCGCCCCAGCAGGAGGCCTCGATCGCGGACGTCCCAAAGAAAGACCCTCCGGCACAGGCAAGTCGGTGCGCACCAGACACCCGGCAAGGCCTGACACCTCACTCATCGCCGTTGTTGTGCGACGCGGATGTTCTAAAATATGGGAGGCCAGTATCTGCGCCTTGTCGCTCGATAACGCAGTGGCGTAAGTTGGCTCGGCGGGTTGTCGCGGCCGCTACAGGTTCGTCCACTGTACCGGGGTCGATCCAAGGGGTGGACGTGCGTATTTTGGTGGATTCCGGGGCGTCCGCGACCATTATTTCGGATGTCATATTCCATCTTTTGAACATCCCACCGGGGGCCGTGAGGCCGGCTTACGCTTCCTGCATCGCTGCGAACGGGGGTAGTATGGGCATCGTGGGACAGGTGGACGCTAATATTTCTATCGGGGGGGTCTCGGCCTCGGGCGTTGTGTTAATTTCGAGGTCCCTGGCGGTTCCTTGCTTGTTGGGCACGGATTTTTTGGCTAAGATGCCCATTCTAATTAGAATCAATGAAAATTGCATTGAACTACCAGGGGGCCGCAAATTGGCGTTTTTACAGTCCACCTGGGGGCGACCGGCTCCGGTTGCCCAGGTGCAGGCGTTATCGGAAGTTTCAGTTGATATTCCACCTGGCTCGCAGATGCTCATTCCCCTACGATACCGGAAGCCGGTTCCGGATCGGCAGGGTGCTTGTGGAATTTTGCTGTCGCCGTCCGCCGCTGTTACGGGCGGATTGGCACTGGTAGGGGCGCAAACCATTGTCCGTCCGGATCAACGCCCGTTTTTGCAGGTGTTAAATGCGAGTTCTGAAAGCGTGTGTGTGCCGGCTGGTACCGTTGTGGCACACGCCACTACGGCGTTTACGGCTCAGAGTGACATTCCGGACGGGGGGCTGGTGGGTGGTGTTTCACACAACGGAGGGGTGGATGATCGTTGGATCGCCGAACTATGTGCGGAAAATTCGGCCCTTTCCGCTGAGCAGCGTTGTGCGATTCATAAATTATTAGCGAGCTATTCCGATGTGTTTAGCTCGGACGATTTGGACTTGGGACGCACCTCGCTGCTCTCTCATCACATCGAAACGGGGGACGCGGCCCCTATCCGCTTGAACTCGCGTCGGATGAGTCCGGCTGAGCGTGAGCACGTTCGAGGGGCAGTGGAAGACATGTTGAAAGCGGATATTATATCTCCGTCTAATAGCCCGTGGGGCGCGCCTGTCGTGTTGGTTAAAAAGAAAGATGGTAAATTACGATTTTGTGTGGATTTTCGGAAGTTAAATAAAGTGTCGGTGGCAGATGCGTATCCCCTGCCGCGTATGGACGATTCTCTCGACGCCTTGTCAGGGGCTAAGTTTTTTTCAACGCTAGATCTCTCTTCGGGCTTCTGGCAGCTTCCCCTTGACGAGCCCTCGCGGGAAAAGACAGCGTTCCGTACGCCGCAGGGGTTGTTCCAATTTAACTGTCTGCCGATGGGGTTGAATGCAGCCCCTGCCACCTTTCAGAGATTGATGGAGTTGGTATTGACGGGGTTGCAGTGGGAGACATGTCTCATTTATTTAGATGATATTATTGTCTTCAGCCGCACATTTGATGAGCATTTATTGCGGTTGGAGGCCGTTTTTGCCAGAATGCGTTCTGCTAATTTGAAATTCAAGCCTAAGAAATGTCATCTACTGCAACGTTCCGTTCGATACTTGGGACATATTGTTAGTGCGGACGGGGTGGCCACGGATCCAGAGAAAACTGCGTGTGTCCGGGATTGGGCAACCCCCGCCACGGTGGGTGATGTGCGTCGGTTTTTGGGGTTCGCCTCATATTACCGGAGGTTTGTTCCGAATTTCGCTACTATCGCCAGGCCTTTGCATCTCCTTACTGGGAAGGGGCACAAATTTGTGTGGGGACCGCCGGAGGAGGCGGCGTTTCGGAGCCTGCGCGATCTACTGGCTACTGCGCCGACGTTGGATTATCCGGATTTTGAACATCCCTTCATTCTGGATACTGATGCGAGTGACACCGGCATTGGGGCGGTGTTGTCCCAGTCAAAAGGTGGTGTTGAGCGTGTGGTGGCGTACGGGAGTCGGGTTTTGTCTCCCGCGGAAACTCGTTACTGCGTCACTCGCAGGGAACTTTTGGCTATTGTGTATTTTCTCCGCCAATTTCGACCGTATCTGTACGGTCGGTCGTTTATTGTCCGAACGGACCATGCGGCCTTGCAGTACGCTCTTAAGATGGACCAGCCATCCGGACAATTGGCGAGATGGCTGGACACGTTGCAAGAATTCTCCTTCCAAATTCACCATCGGAAGGGTGTGCGTCACGCTAACGCGGACGCACTGTCCAGGTTGCCGCAACAATCCCCTTGTGCGTGTGCGTCGGGGACGCATAGGTGTGGACCGGCTCAGCCCCCCCCTCAGCCTGTCGCGCGGGCAGTGGATGTTCTCGAACCTCCGCTTACACCGGGACCGGTTGAAGGGGGACCGGCTGACGGGATTTTGCGTCTTCCAAGGTCTGTGTGGATTCGGGAGCAAATGTTGGACGATTCTTTGGTGTCGTTACGGAAACGAACGGAGAGGGCGGGTAAGGAAGTCGGTGCGGGTGGTAATTCGGAAACTGCTCTCCGAGATGGGTTACTGATGTGGAGGGAAGGGATACAGGAACACTGGCGTCTCGTTGTGCCCGCGTCATTGCGCTATGAGCTGATTAGATCTTTGCACTGTGACACACTTTTACACCTGGGGGTGCAGAAAACCCTATTGACGCTGCAACGAGACTATTATTGGCACGGCATGACGACGGATGTCGTCGGTCACGTTCGCGCGTGTCCCGATTGTGCCCGCCGTAAGCCGCCTAAACATCCATATGTTCCGCCGATACAATCGATTAAAGTATCTCGGGTTAATGAGCTGGTGGCGTTAGATATTTTGGGACCCTTTCCGCCATCAGCTAAAGGGAATAAGTATTTACTGGTGGGGGTGGAGTACCTCTCTCGCTGGCCGATGGCCTGGCCCTTGCCTGACCAGTCAGCGGCGTCTATCACTGACGCCTTTCTATTTGGGTATGTAATGGACAAAGGGGCTCCGGAGAGGCTCCTTACGGATCAGGGACGTAACTTTTCGTCTAAATTGTTGGGGGAGGTGTGTGCGGCTCTTGGAACTAAAAAGATACGGACGTCCCCCTACCACCCGCAAACGGATGGTATGGTGGAACGGTTGAATCGGACTCTGTCCGCCATGCTGTGCCATACAGTCGGGGAAAACCAATCTGATTGGGATTTGCATATCCCTGGGGTGCTTTCGGCGTATCGCATGACGCCGCACGCGGCTACTGGATACTCGCCGTTTTTCCTTATGTACGGCCGTGAGAACGTGCCGCCGATTCATGACCAGTTGGGAACCGGTGCGAGGGGGCCTGTTAAGCCTCTTCCTGAGTATATTAAGGACAACGTTCGGCGTGTCGCTGAGGCGAGGGAAAATGCCCGCATGGCTACTGCCAAGGCTCAGGCCAGGAATGAGCGGTGTGCCCGACGTTCAAAGGGGGAGTGTCCCTGGAAAAAGGGGGACCTGGCCTGGCTTCATTGCCCACAGGTGCGGCCAGGTACATCTCCTAAATTACATCGACCTTGGCAGGGTCCGGTCCGCCTCATTGAGGTTCCCAACCCACAGTCGGCGCGTGTTCAGGTTGGTGCACGGCGTTGGTTCGTGCACACGTCCCGGTTGAAGCCATACATTGCCCCACGGCCGGATGCGTCATCTCCCGAAGTTGCCTTGCCGGGGTCTGTTGCTGCCGACTCGCCCTTGCCTGTGTCTGCTGACCTTGCGAGAGCGCCTGTCGTACCCTTCACAGACAAGCCGGCCGTGACACCGCAGGGAGGAGGACCTTCCGCTTGTGGGACGCCGACCGGAGCCGCAGAACCCACGGGACCTGCAGCTCTTCCTATCCCTCCGCGGACGCGAGTACGGGATGTTTCTGGACGCGAGCGGGACAGTGGCGGGCCTCCAATGGCGACGGAAGAACTTGCGCCCGTCGCCCCTAAAACCCTTCCACGTTCCCGCTCGGCGGGTGGGCCGCCGACCGTCCGGGACGGTCCGGCTACCCGTACTCGCTCGAAATCCCTCACGTTTCGTTAGATTGTGTTGTGTTGTGTTATTGTTATAATGTTCTTCAATGCTTCGTGTCTTTTTGCGTGTTGGCCCTTTACACCCGCATTGCTTTTCAGGTTGCAATTCAGCCGAGGTCGGCTGGATTTTCTTTAGGGGGGAGGGTGATGTAATGCGGTTGTAAACGGCCCTTCTGAGGTGCCGTCAGGGGGGGAGGAGTTAGGTCACGTGGGGGGCAGAGGGGTTGAGTATAGAAGGAGGGGAACCGGAAGAGCAAGGGGAGTGACGGGGAACCAGGAACAGAGGAAGGCCACGAAGGGCGAAGCGGGGTGTGGCGAGATCGCCACGAACACGGGGGGAGCGAGGATCGGCACCGTTGGCCAGCGGTGACCGACCCGAAGCAGCGAGGAGGCTGCAGTCAGCAGCGGGGCTGCACAGAGAGGGTGGGCAGCGGGTCTGCATATAGTGACAGCCAGAGGGTCTGCACATAGGGGTAGCAGCGGGAGTCTGCATAGGGGTAGCAGCGAGTCTGCAGGGAGGAGGTTACAGTAGATGAAGCAGAGAGTCAGAGGGGAGAGGAAGCTATAATAGCAGTGAATAGCCGGGGGCTACAAATACAGGAGTTATAACAGAGTGCCGTGTGGGTAAAGACGTGAACCTGAATAAAGACACGAAGACAGAAAGAAGTGTTCGAGTCCTTTTATTACACTATTAACATTCCTTCCCTTTGTTAATGCTACCCCCTATCCCCTCCCTTTGATGCTGCTAATCCTGCATAATGCACGGGCATAATGACTTTGAAACCCCATGCCCACCTCCTACGCATTTACCATACATATTCTAAATTCCTCTTGATATGCAAATTATTTTGTCAAGGCGCTCCTCTTCCCCCTCCAACCCAGCTTAAATATACGCTCCAAGCTTGGTGGTGTTCATTCAGACGCTGTCTTTCCGACAGACCTGTTCTTCACCTGAGGACGGCTGCTTGCGTTGTGGCCGAAATGTCGTGAGAATTATTTTATGATGTTTTATTTTATTAATTTATTATTTCCCTTCTACGTTACTTTACCAAAAGAACCAAGAAGATGAATCCCTGCAGTCACGAAAGCTTTAAATCGAAGTTTTATACATGCTTGTCCCAGGCCGTATGGTGTAATAGTAATTGTTAATAAAAACATGCAAAATAGTCCAATTAAACCTTTTGACCTGAGCTGCATCATCATGTAACAGTACATTCAATAATTAAGTTAGCGTTTAATACCATGATATTTAAGAATATTCACATGCAGTGTGTTGTATATATTCTGTCTTGAAAAATAAACAAATAATAAAAATGAAATGAAAATGAAAAAATGCGTGATTTATCGAAATTATGCTTATTTATGTAATTACTAGCGGTTAGTACCCGGCGTTGCCCGGGCGAAAAAGGCAGACACATGTAATTACACACGCAAATCCATTGATACACACACATAGAGTTACACGCACAAATGGACTCACATATATATATGTAGGACTCATACTCGGGTTGTCTTTCTCGTTCTGTTTATTTGCTCTTTAAAGTCCACACCTCATCACCGCTCCGTGTCTCCCCATTCGCTCCGTCACGCCATCTGCCATCAACGGCGCTCTATGTCTCTCCGTTCTCTCTCCTGCTCTCCCAGAGTCCGTCACTCCGCTGCTACCCTATTCTGTATCTCTCCGATGCACTTCTAACACTGCTACCACTCACTCTACGTTCTCTTACTACCGAACTCTGTCCTATCTCTCTCCACTGCTACCGTTATCGTATCTTTTCCACTTACTCCTGCTCCTCGCTATCCCGGGCACCATCACTCCAACTCCTATCCAGACTCCAGCTCTAACCAAGACTCCCGTCTCTCTCTTGCGCTGTGCCTTTTATCCTCGTATCAATTAGTCCCTATTAATTATCTCACCCCACGCTTTACCCCTCGCCCCCAGGCCCCCAGCCTCATGTGGGCTTGTTATTCCCGCCTGAGCGACGCCAGTCATTAAGCACTCACCCTCTTAGCCAATCACCGGCCTGTGTCCTCGGTTACCCCTAACACCTGTCACCCATCTTAACGACGTCCTCCTCACGCCCGACAACAACAACCTCGTCCTCAAATACCCCCTACTGTACACTGCTCACTTGCATAGCAAAAGACCAACAGAATGCGTGGCGCGGCATATTCCAAGTCCTACATATACATAGACTGAACAACAACAACCGTCATTCGCCAACGCTTGTGCCAGGCTATGTGCACCTTGAGGCCACGTGAAGTGTCGAACGCCCGCTGGCAGGAGGTCACGGGGCAAACCTAGATGGCACACAGGTCGACTGACTGAGACGACTGGCTGATGCACCACCTGTGGCCCCTACTGTAGCAACTTTCTGTGCTTTAGCCACCCGGCTAAAGCACACACCCTCCGTTGTTGTTGGAGGGTGACTGCCTCCAACTAGCCAGTAGCGTCCTTCAGGAGCCTCCTCCACAGAGGCTGATCTTGACACGGCTGGTACCAGTTATCCGCAAGTGGACTCAGCTCCAAGTCCTCCTGTAGCACATCACTCCATGTCTTCTCCAGCCCGTGCCGCGCCCATTTAGCCCCCTCGATCCGGCCGAACAAAAGCTGTTTAGGCATGCGGTGGCTGGCCATGTGGGCTACATGACTCAGGAAACGCAGCCTTGCCTGCCGGAGGTCACCGATGGGACTTTGTCCACATCTTTCAAGGATTTGTGATCTCCTCACACAATGCAGCCTGGTTAAACCCAGGATGGATCGTAGGCAGGCCATCCTAAATGTTTCTAACTGGCGAAGATGTTCCATTAGGGGGGTCCAAGTTTCGTAAGCGTAGAGAAGGGAGGGAATGACCGTGGCCGAGAAGACCTGAAGCTTCGTATGGAGTGACAGACCAGGTAGCTTCCACACAGCGTTACGCAGCCAATGAAAAGATAAGCTCGACTGATTCGGAGTGAGACCTTTGCTGTTAAACCGGAGCCGGTCATTATCACACTGGCAAGGTATGGGAAACTCTCCACTGTCTCCACAACTGCCCCATCACCAATTGGGAATTGTGGGGGTGGAGTGTCCGATGGTACAAAATAGCCAGGCAGGTGCTTAGTTTTGGTGGGGCTGATGGTAAGGCCCCCACCTCTTGGTGGCAAGCTCCAGGTTCAGCAGCAGCACCTCGAACTCTTCCTCCGAGTGAGTAGCAATTAGCAGATCATCGGCATACATAACGTGGTTGAGCAATAGGGTGCCATCCCTTGACCGCACCCGGGCATCGATCAGCCTCCCATTGTATCTGTAGCAGATGGGAATTCTTCCGGTACAGGCATTGAAGGCTTGACGAACTAAGTGGTCCAAATATATGTAAAATAATGTGGGAGCCAGAGGACATCTGTTGTATGTGTCGGGATTATGAAATTTTGATGAAAATAATAAAAATTAATAATTTCCGAAAATTGCGCAAATCGCATTAAGTATGATAGTGTGTGTATTAATATGCATAAATTATGATAATGTGTGTAATTATATGCATAAATTATGATAATCACGGAGATAATCGTAGTAATTTATGCGGATGCTTGCGATTATGTTACTGTGTGCAGTTATGATAATTAGGCTTGGTTTCGTTTATCCAGGGTTATATCAATCAGGATAACACGATTATCGTCGATTAAACATTTGCTGATTATCTTAGTGTGTTATGTTATTTTTAGGTCTCCAGGTTCAGATCTCATCACAGGATACAGCTATCAAGAATAAGACAGTTTTGCATGGACTTGGAAAGAAGCACTCGAACAGTTGGTGTTAAGCAATTTTAATTCTAAACAAGCACATGACACTCTCTTATGCGAAAGCAGGTATACGTCAATAAATTCATGTAACTCGATTATGCAATTAACGAAAATGAATGACAAAAAATACTTCTTCATTGGCGTGATTATGCAGTTAACGAAAATGAATGACT
This sequence comes from Lethenteron reissneri, assembly GCF_015708825.2. Lineage (NCBI taxonomy): Eukaryota > Metazoa > Chordata > Hyperoartia > Petromyzontiformes > Petromyzontidae > Lethenteron > Lethenteron reissneri. Next base: position 1,219,037 of record NC_083845.1, on the reverse strand, counting down.
AAAACATTTCTTATTCATGTAACTCGACGGCAGCAACTGCTTTGCACGATCAGTTGATATTGAACGCACCACCTCGAAATGGCAACCCTTTTTGAAACGCAAAGATACATTTTTTAAAAGTCTTATTCGTGTGCGTGCTGTGTGTGCGTTGTCCCCTTGTAATATTAATTAATTCTTAGAGCCGGGAGTTGTGTCGTTAGCTTGTGTGGTGTGGGAGGATACAAACAGCGGCCAGTTTCCTCTGGGTGGGGCGTGGCCGCATCGAGTCGTGCTGCTCCCTCGCTCGGCGTGTCGCTCGGCTTGTGCGCTCTCTCTCCCTCCACTGCTAGATGACGAGTTGGCACGATGCTGTCCTTGAAGATGCTCGGTCGCTCGTGTCGCTCGGTGTCGCTCGGTGGCGCTCGTTGTTGCTCGTTCGGAAGACTTTGACTCTCTGCTTTGCTCGGGATGACGAGTCGGTTTTGGTTGATGCTGGTTGATCTGTGTGTGTATTAGACACACAGCGCATTCAACAGCGCTGTCCTCCTCCTCACAGCCGTTTGACCAGGCTTTCTCCACTGCTTCGCGCTCTCTGCTTTGCACGCTTGGTCGACGCTTGGCGATCTCCACCCTTTTACAGGTTGATTGCTTGTCGTCACTCGTCACTCTCTCTGCTCCGTGCTTCCCTTGTTCGTGCAGCTGCCAGCTTCACTCGCACTTAACTTCGTTCTGCGAGAAGCGACACCTGCTATCGGCATCGGTGTTTCGTTTCCTCACGGCGCTCCGCCAGCCGGAGCACGGCTGAAACCCAGCCCCGACCCAGGTTGAACTCAGACTCCTGCGACTCGAACGACCCCTCCTCGTTCCATCACTTCTCGAGGCACAACCTGCCCCAACTCTCTTGCGAGCCCCGTCGCAACGCCGCGTCGCACGCCGAGTTGCGAGACTGAGCACGACTCAACCCAGACTGCTTGTTCGCTGTGTGCCTGTCCGTGCCTAACTCAAAACGTGACTCCCTTCTCTCTGCATTCCTTGCGAGCGGGCAACAAAAAAAAAACACAAACAGAGCGAGAAGAAGCAGACACCGGCGCGATCCCTCCTCGCGACCTCTCCTAACCCTCCAAGCATTCCTGGGCCATCTGTTTGTGCTGCGGGGAGACAAAGGCGGTCGTGCTTAACTCAAACACGCGAGCACCCTCTCCTCTCTCCTCGTCTCTTGCGAGGGAAAATAAACAGAAAAAAAACCAGATGTTCTCGAATGTCAGCACAAACCCCCCCCTTTTGTGACCTTTCTGTTACCTTCTTGCTTGCCCTGCGGGGGTCATTCTGAGGTCAGACCCCGCTGGAAGAAAAAGGTGGTCGAGGAGACGCATGCGATACCCCATGTGGTCCTGTGCGTTATATTTATTCTTGAATCATATCTTATGAGTTCCTTCGGTCTTAGTATCGTGGCCATCATTCGTCCATGTTTAATGAATATTCGTAATGCTCCTCGTCACACCATTATTCTGGGGCCCCGCCAAGTTTAGCTCTCCAGAGATTGGTGCCTTATTCTGAGCTATATTTTAATGTCCTGAGGTCAAGCGTAACCATGTCTCCACTTAAGTTCTCTGGAATTCGCACTCCTTAGTTTTCAGAAAGGTCGTGTAGGTAGGAAACATATACTAATAATAAAAATATTATTGTTTGTTGGTTAATTATCTTTGTTAAGTTTCTACTCTTCGGTAAGGAAAACGTTAAGAAAACGCGAGTTGCAACCGTCACTTACTCTGCACCTTATCTGTACATCTCCAAATGTCCTGGGAGGCTAGTCCATACATCTTTTGTCCATCTGGATGTCTATGACCTCTCCGTGACCGAATTCCTATCATTTCAACCGCCCTCCATGTCTCATGGACTCCCGGTGTGCCCGTGAGGAGAAGTGAGCCGTCCTCATTATTAAAAAAATATATATATAGATATAATAAAAAAAATAATCTTAATTATTCTTAATATTAATAACGGAAAACAGGGCATAGATACAACACATCCCTGTTGCACCCAAAGGTGTAAAGGAAATGGCTCTGACTCACGGCCACGTAGTTAGACGCCGGGCCGCTCACCATCATGGAGGTCCTTAAGGATGGTAATCAGTGGGTCAGGGGCTCGGAAAACAGGGCATAGATACAACAATCCGCCCTCTTAAAAATTATCAGTGGTTGATTCGGCCACTGGTGAATTTTTAAACAAAGTAAATGCCCTGTTTTTTTGTGTTATGAATCCATAAGCCGCCCTCATTCTCGGCGGTTATTTCTTACGACGCGCGTGTACGTATTACAATCTTAACCTGGTTACATCTGAAATAAGCAAAGAAAATAAACAACACGTTAAACATCGATATTGCGTTACATCGGTTCTCGTCCATCATAACTACGGCGAATATTCATTTTTGTTTTTGTTAAATCCTGGAAAACGCTCGGCAGCGGTTTCGGACGCACTTCTCACGACGCGCGTGTACGTATTACAATCTTAACCTGGTTACATCTGAAATAAGCAAAGAAAATAAACAACACGTTAAACATCGATATTGCGTTACATCGGTTCTCATACATCATAACTCCGACGAATATTCATTTTTGTTTTTGCTTAACATGGTTACATTTGAATTAAGCAAAGAAAATAACAACACGTTAGACATCGATATTGTGTTACATCGGTTCTCATACATCATAACTCTAACGAATATTCTTGTTTGTTTTTGTTAAATCCTGGGAAACGCTAGGTAGCGGTTGCGAACGCATTTATGCGTTACCTTCCTCATGTTGCCTGGTTTACCACTCATCACTTTGATAATTCGATCACGGTTTTCGGGTTCGTTTTTGTAGTTTCCTCTCTCACTCTCTCGCGTCGTGGGAGTGTGTGGTGAAAAATTGTGCTGCACATAACCAGAATTCGCGCACACAACCAACTTCTGTACTCCGTTATCAATGGCATTCGCTCTCTCTGCGATTACATGCACATTTGCCGAGTCAGTGTGTCGATTTAATTCTGTGCCTCGTAATGTTGCCCTCTTTGTTTTTACGAGTGTGTTAGATTCCAACACCATTCCCGATATGTCGTGAACATTGGTCTCCATTTTAGCACTCCGATCCACCTTAATTTTGGTTTCCCTTGGATATTTTTCATTCAAAGGCTCACGCCTGCACTCCTCAGGGCGTGTCTCTGTGTTCGCTCTCCCTGCACCATTATCGCTCTTTTGCGACGCGTGGCACTGTTTTTCCTGTGTGCTCTCTCTGTCTCTGCTGTCTGTTATCTCCTGTCCGATCACGCTTCAATGCAGCCCTGTCCTTGTATTTGATCCGCGCGTCATTTACAAGAGCACTGCTCGTGTTTCCTACCGCATCGTATGCTTTTAATGTTTCCCTGTCGTGGCGGTATTTGTTCGCCCTGTCACTTGCAGCCTGCTTGTATTTCCCATTGAGCTCAGGGTTTAACAAAACCTCGGCGGGTGGTTCATCATGTATTTGGACCGCATTCTGTGTTATTCCTCTATTCCCTCCTGGTATAGCCGGTGGAGGAATTGGTCGTAATTGGACTGATTGTGTTTGACCTCCCATCCTGCGATTCTCGTACATTTTTGGCCCAGTGTTACTCCCATTTGGGTGCCAAATTTTTCCTGGATTTGTTATTTTGCCATTTTTGTGGGTAATTTTGACCTTGCGTGTGTCGTGGCATGGGGTGTTAATATGGTTCTGTTCTGAACCTCTCCCTCCTACGATGCTCGTACATTTTTGGCCCAGTGTTTTTCCCATTTGGGTGCCAAATTTTTCCTGGATTGTTACTTCGCCATCTTTGCGGGTAATTTTGACCTTGCGTATGTCGGGGCATGGGGTGTTGATATGGTTCTGCTCTGAACCATATTCTGCGATTCTCCTGAATGTTCGGCTTTGTGCCGCTCTCATTCTCGTGCCAACCTCTCTCTGGTTTATTTTGCCACGGGTGCGTGCGTTTTTGCTCCTCCCTGCATCGTGGGACTGCTCGGTGATTTTTATTTCTCTCTGAGAGGCTGGGTTCCTTATCCCTCTCCCTGTGTTCTGGATCCGAATTATGATTCTTAGCTCTGTATAACCATGCCATGTACGCCTTGCTCTCTATGCGGCGTAAGGATGCGGTTTCTGGATTCAAAACCATTCTCACCCTTTCTGTAATCTCTGGGCTCAAGGATTCAAAAAACATAATTTTGAACATTTTATCTCCTTCGTGGTATTGTTTCACATCGCCTGCGTAATACGCTCTTTTAAATTGTAAAAGGTAGTCACGTGGGTCTTGGTCCATGCCCTGGGTCATCGATTTTACAGCATAAAACCCCTCAGTGAGTGTCGAATATTCTCCAAACTTCCGAATCACTGCCAGGCTCAGTTGTTTAAAATCATTTCTAACCTTGTGTGGTAGTGAATTTACCCATGGGATAGATTCTTTATGTAAGCTCCGTTTCAACAAACTCGCTTTTTCATCCCGTCTCCTCAGCCCTCTAATCATTGCCTCCTCTTCTACTGTTGCGATATGTGTGTGCATATTCATAGACTTATTGTGTGGATCAAAATCGGGAATTCTGACTAGAGCCTTGTCCATCAATTTAAGGGTTTTACTGGTGAATAGGTATTCCGAAAGTTGATTGCCGACAGCGTCATCATCAAACAAGTTATCATCAGGCAATCTGTCACTTTGATCTGTACTGTGTCGGGCGTGATTAAGCGGTGTGCATTTTCTGTGTGCGCGCCCAGTGCCGTGTCGCTCGTGTTGCCATTTCCTTTCAGTTTTTGCCTCTGCCCTTAGTGTACCATGTCCTGGCGATTTTACTTTAACTTTTGTGCGATCAATCCCTGTCCACGTACCCAAGAGTGTGATTTAATGTTACTTCCATATTTATTCTGTGGATCAACGTCTGTGAGTTTCGCTGGTGTCGCGAGCCCTGATTTCTCCTCCCTTACGATGGTGTGAGGACATTTTTCCTCGTTTATTAGAGACGATTTCTCTCCCGTTTCCTTTCCAAATTTTTCCTCATTCCACAATCCCTGTCTGTATGCCTGTGTGAGAAGGTATGAGTCCTGTCCTGCCTTCTCTGCAGTTTTTGCATCGTGTTCGCCTTCGTTACATTTTATCCAGTCAATTAGTTTCCCCCGAGGTGTGTTCGTGTTATCGATACAGCTCCCTTCCCATATGTCTCTCTGACTGTACTGCTTTGTAACAGATTGGTCGGTACGCTTTAATACGAGCACCCAGATTCCCGTAACCCATTCAAAAATTATTCTTAATCCTAGCATCTCAAGTGTGGCGTCAGCTGCCCTGACATTCCTTTTCAGAGTACTTATAAAACAATTATCTCACAGAGTGTAGTCAGTTTTTGCACGATCTATTCTGTTATTTTCCGATTCAGAGTGCGTACCTCTAACACCATTTATCACAGGATACAATCGGTTCGATATGATTTATCTAAATTCCACTGTCTTTGTTTCAACTTGCTATTCTGGATTTTAACCTCAGAGGGCGTTTTTTTTTTGTTTTCCGCCCGTTTACAATTACCATGCAATGTTTGATCCCGATATTCTGGTTAACACGTAGTGGTTCATTCCATCATCCATGCAAAACACTGTCTGCGATAGATCCCGGACGACGCCACCCATTATGTTGTATGTGTCGGGATTATGAAATTTTGATGAAAATAATAAAAATTAATAATTTCCGAAAATTGCGCAAATCGCATTAATTATGATAGTGTGTGTATTAATATGCATGCATTATGATAATGTGTGTAATTATATGCATAAATTATGATAATCACGGAGATAATCGTAGTAATTTATGCGGATGCTTGCGATTATGTTACTGTGTGCAGTTATGATAATTAGGCTTGGTTTCGTTTATCCAGGGTTATATCAATCAGGATAACACGATTATCGTCGATTAAACATTTGCTGATTATCTTAGTGTGTTATGTTATTTTTAGGTCTCCAGGTTCAGATCTCATCACAGGATACAGCTATCAAGAATAAGACAGTTTTGCATGGACTTGGAAAGAAGCACTCGAACAGTTGGTGTTAAGCAATTTTAATTCTAAACAAGCACATGACACTCTCTTATGCGAAAGCAGGTATACGTCAATAAATTCATGTAACTCGATTATGCAATTAACGAAAATGAATGACTAAAAATACTTCTTCATTGGCGTGATTATGCAGTTAACGAAAATGAATGACTAAAACATTTCTTATTCATGTAACTCGACGGCAGCAACTGCTTTGCACGATCAGTTGATATTGAACGCACCACCTCGAAATGGCAACCCTTTTTGAAACGCAAAGATACATTTTTTTAAAGTCTTATTCGTGTGCGTGCTGTGTGTGCGTTGTCCCCTTGTAATATTAATTAATTCTTAGAGCCGGGAGTTGTGTCGTTAGCTTGTGTGGTGTGGGAGGATACAAACAGCGGCCAGTTTCCTCTGGGTGGGGCGTGGCCGCATCGAGTCGTGCTGCTCCCTCGCTCGGCGTGTCGCTCGGCTTGTGCGCTCTCTCTCCCTCCACTGCTAGATGACGAGTTGGCACGATGCTGTCCTTGAAGATGCTCGGTCGCTCGTGTCGCTCGGTGTCGCTCGGTGGCGCTCGTTGTTGCTCGTTCGGAAGACTTTGACTCTCTGCTTTGCTCGGGATGACGAGTCGGTTTTGGTTGATGCTGGTTGATCTGGGTGTGTATTAGACACACGGCGCATTCAACAGCGCTGTCCTCCTCCTCACAGCCGTTTGACCAGGCTTTCTCCACTGCTTCGCGCTCTCTGCTTTGCACGCTTGGTCGACGCTTGGCGATCTCCGCCCTTTTACAGGTTGATTGCTTGTCGTCACTCGTCACTCTCTCTGCTCCGTGCTTCCCTTGTTCGTGCAGCTGCCAGCTTCACTCGCACTTAACTTCGTTCTGCGAGAAGCGACACCTGCTATCGGCATCGGTGTTTCGTTTCCTCACGGCGCTCCGCCAGCCGGAGCACGGCTGAAACCCAGCCCCGACCCAGGTTGAACTCAGACTTCTGCGACTCGAACGACCCCTCCTCGTTCCATCACTTCTCGAGGCACAACCTGCCCCAACTCTCTTGCGAGCCCCGTCGCAACGCCGCGTCGCACGCCGAGTTGCGAGACTGAGCACGACTCAACCCAGACTGCTTGTTCGCTGTGTGCCTGTCCGTGCCTAACTCAAAACGTGACTCCCTTCTCTCTGCATTCCTTGCGAGCGGGCAACAAAAAAAAACACAAACAGAGCGAGAAGAAGCAGACACCGGCGCGATCCCTCCTCGCGACCTCTCCTAACCCTCCAAGCATTCCTGGGCCATCTGTTTGTGCTGCGGGGAGACAAAGGCAGTCGTGCTTAACTCAAACACGCGAGCACCCTCTCCTCTCTCCTCGTCTCTTGCGAGGGAAAATAAACAGAAAAAAAACCAGATGTTCTCGAATGTCAGCACAAACCCCCCCCCCCTTTTGTGACCTTTCTGTTACCTTCTTGCTTGCCCTGCGGGGGTCATTCTGAGGTCAGACCCCGCTGGAAGACAAAGGTGGTCGAGGAGACGCATGCGATACCCCATGTGGTCCTGTGCGTTATATTTATTATTGAATCATATCTTATGAGTTCCTTCGGTCTTAGTATCGTGGCCATCATTCGTCCATGTTTAATGAATATTCGTAATGCTCCTCGTCACACCATTATTCTGGGGCCCCGCCAAGTTTAGCTCTCCAGAGATTGGTGCCTTATTCTGAGCTATATTTTAATGTCCTGAGGTCAAGCGTAACCATGTCTCCACTTAAGTTCTCTGGAATTCGCACTCCTTAGTTTTCAGAAAGGTCGTGTAGGTAGGAAACATATACTAATAATAAAAATATTATTGTTTGTTGGTTAATTATCTTTGTTAAGTTTCTACTCTTCGGTAAGGAAAACGTTAAGAAAACGCGAGTTGCAACCGTCACTTACTCTGCACCTTATCTGTACATCTCCAAATGTCCTGGGAGGCTAGTCCATACATCTTTTGTCCATCTGGATGTCTATGACCTCTCCGTGACCGAATTCCTATCATTTCAACCGCCCTCCATGTCTCATGGACTCCCGGTGTGCCCGTGAGGAGAAGTGAGCCGTCCTCATTATTAAAAAAATATATATATAGATATAATAAAAAAAAAATTTCTTAATTATTCTTAATATTAATAACGGAAAACAGGGCATAGATACAACACATCCCTGTTGCACCCAAAGGTGTAAAGGAAATGGCTCTGACTCACGGCCACGTAGTTAGACGCCGGGCCGCTCACCATCATGGAGGTCCTTAAGGATGGTAATCAGTGGGTCAGGGGCTCGGAAAACAGGGCATAGATACAACAATCCGCCCTCTTAAAAATTATCAGTGGTTGATTCGGCCACTGGTGAATTTTTAAACAAAGTAAATGCCCTGTTTTTTTGTGTTATGAATCCATAAGCCGCCCTCATTCTCGGCGGTTATTTCTTACGACGCGCGTGTACGTATTACAATCTTAACCTGGTTACATCTGAAATAAGCAAAGAAAATAAACAACACGTTAAACATCGATATTGCGTTACATCGGTTCTCGTCCATCATAACTACGGCGAATATTCATTTTTGTTTTTGTTAAATCCTGGGAAACGCTCGGCAGCGGTTTCGGACGCACTTCTCACGACGCGCGTGTACATATTACAATCTTAACCTGGTTACATCTGAAATAAGCAAAGAAAATAAACAACACGTTAAACATCGATATTGCGTTACATCGGTTCTCATACATCATAACTCCGACGAATATTCATTTTTGTTTTTGCTTAACATGGTTACATTTGAATTAAGCAAAGAAAATAACAACACGTTAGACATCGATATTGTGTTACATCGGTTCTCATACATCATAACTCTGACGAATATTCATGTTTGTTTTTGTTAAATCCTGGGAAACGCTAGGTAGCGGTTTCGAACGCATTTATGCGTTACCTTCCTCATGTTGCCTGGTTTACCACTCATCACTTTGATAATTCGATCACGGTTTTCGGGTTCGTTTTTGTAGTTTCCTCTCTCACTCTCTCGCGTCGTGGGAGTGTGTGGTGAAAAATTGTGCTGCACATAACCAGAATTCGCGCACGCAACCAACTTCTGTACTCCGTTATCAATGGCATTCGCTCTCTCTGCGATTACATGCACATTTGCCGAGTCAGTGTGTCGATTTAATTCTGTGCCTCGTAATGTTGCCCTCTTTGTTTTTACGAGTGTGTTAGATTCCAACACCATTCCCGATATGTCGTGAACATTGGTCTCCATTTTAGCACTCCGATCCACCTTAATTTTGGTTTCCCTTGGATATTTTTCATTCAAAGGCTCACGCCTGCACTCCTCAGGGCGTGTCTCTGTGTTCGCTCTCCCTGCACCATTATCGCTCTTTTGCGACGCGTGGCACTGTTTTTCCTGTGTGCTCTCTCTGTCTCTGCTGTCTGTTATCTCCTGTCCGATCACGCTTCAATGCAGCCCTGTCCTTGTATTTGATCCGCGCGTCATTTACAAGAGCACTGCTCGTGTTTCCTACCGCATCGTATGCTTTTAATGTTTCCCTGTCGTGGCGGTATTTGTTCGCCCTGTCACTTGCAGCCTGCTTGTATTTCCCATTGAGCTCAGGGTTTAACAAAACCTCGGCGGGTGGTTCATCATGTATTTGGACCGCATTCTGTGTTATTCCTCTATTCCCTCCTGGTATAGCCGGTGGAGGAATTGGTCGTAATTGGACTGATTGTGTTTGACCTCCCATCCTGCGATTCTCGTACATTTTTGGCCCAGTGTTACTCCCATTTGGGTGCCAAATTTTTCCTGGATTTGTTATTTTGCCATTTTTGTGGGTAATTTTGACCTTGCGTGTGTCGTGGCATGGGGTGTTGATATGGTTCTGTTCTGAACCTCTCCCTCCTACGATGCTCGTACATTTTTGGCCCAGTGTTTTTCCCATTTGGGTGCCAAATTTTTCCTGGATTGTTACTTCGCCATCTTTGCGGGTAATTTTGACCTTGCGTATGTCGGGGCATGGGGTGTTGATATGGTTCTGCTCTGAACCATATTCTGCGATTCTCCTGAATGTTCGGCTTTGTGCCGCTCTCATTCTCGTGCCAACCTCTCTCTGGTTTATTTTGCCACGGGTGCGTGCGTTTTTGCTCCTCCCTGCATCGTGGGACTGCTCGGTGATTTTTATTTCTCTCTGAGAGGCTGGGTTCCTTATCCCTCTCCCTGTGTTCTGGATCCGAATTATGATTCTTAGCTCTGTATAACCATGCCATGTACGCCTTGCTCTCTATGCGGCGTAAGGATGCGGTTTCTGGATTCAAAACCATTCTCACCCTTTCTGTAATCTCTGGGCTCAAGGATTAAAAAAACATAATTTTGAACATTTTATCTCCTTCGTGGTATTTTTCCTCGTTTATTAGAGACGATTTCTCTCCCGTTTCCTTTCCAAATTTTTCCTCATTCCACAATCCCTGTCTGTATGCCTGTGTGAGAAGGTATGAGTCCTGTCCTGCCTTCTCTGCAGTTTTTGCATCGTGTTCGCCTTCGTTACATTTTATCCAGTCAATTAGTTTCCCCCGAGGTGTGTTCGTGTTATCGATACAGCTCCCTTCCCATATGTCTCTCTGACTGTACTGCTTTGTAACAGATTGGTCGGTACGTTTTAATACGAGCACCCAGATTCCCGTAACCCATTCAAAAATTATTCTTAATCCTAGCATCTCAAGTGTGGCGTCAGCTGCCCTGACATTCCTTTTCAGAGTACTTATAAAACAATTATCTCACAGAGTGTAGTCAGTTTTTGCACGATCTATTCTGTTATTTTCCGATTCAGAGTGCGTACCTCTAACACCATTTATCACAGGATACAATCGGTTCGATATGATTTATCTAAATTCCACTGTCTTTGTTTCAACTTGCTATTCTGGATTTTAACCTCAGAGGGCGTTTTTTTTTTGTTTTCCGCCCGTTTACAATTACCATGCAATGTTTGATCCCGATATTCTGGTTAACACGTAGTGGTTCATTCCATCATTCATGCAAAACACTGTCTGCGATAGATCCCGGACGACGCCACCCATTATGTTGTATGTGTCGGGATTATGAAATTTTGATGAAAATAATAAAAATTAATAATTTCCGAAAATTGCGCAAATCGCATTAATTATGATAGTGTGTGTATTAATATGCATGCATTATGATAATGTGTGTAATTGTATGCATAAATTATGATAATCACGGAGATAATCGTAGTAATTTATGCGGATGCTTGCGATTATGTTACTGTGTGCAGTTATGATAATTAGGCTTGGTTTCGTTTATCCAGGGTTATATCAATCAGGATAACACGATTATCGTCGATTAAACATTTGCTGATTATCTTAGTGTGTTATGTTATTTTTAGGTCTCCAGGTTCAGATCTCATCACAGGATACAGCTATCAAGAATAAGACAGTTTTGCATGGACTTGGAAAGAAGCACTCGAACAGTTGGTGTTAAGCAATTTTAATTCTAAACAAGCACATGACACTCTCTTATGCGAAAGCAGGTATACGTCAATAAATTCATGTAACTCGATTATGCAATTAACGAAAATGAATGACTAAAAATACTTCTTCATTGGCGTGATTATGCAGTTAACGAAAATGAATGACTAAAACATTTCTTATTCATGTAACTCGACGGCAGCAACTGCTTTGCACGATCAGTTGATATTGAACGCACCACCTCGAAATGGCAACCCTTTTTGAAACGCAAAGATACATTTTTTTAAAGTCTTATTCGTGTGCGTGCTGTGTGTGCGTTGTCCCCTTGTAATATTAATTAATTCTTAGAGCCGGGAGTTGTGTCGTTAGCTTGTGTGGTGTGGGAGGATACAAACAGCGGCCAGTTTCCTCTGGGTGGGGCGTGGCCGCATCGAGTCGTGCTGCTCCCTCGCTCGGCGTGTCGCTCGGCTTGTGCGCTCTCTCTCCCTCCACTGCTAGATGACGAGTTGGCACGATGCTGTCCTTGAAGATGCTCGGTCGCTCGTGTCGCTCGGTGTCGCTCGGTGGCGCTCGTTGTTGCTCGTTCGGAAGACTTTGACTCTCTGCTTTGCTCGGGATGACGAGTCGGTTTTGGTTGATGCTGGTTGATCTGGGTGTGTATTAGACACACGGCGCATTCAACAGCGCTGTCCTCCTCCTCACAGCCGTTTGACCAGGCTTTCTCCACTGCTTCGCGCTCTCTGCTTTGCACGCTTGGTCGACGCTTGGCGATCTCCGCCCTTTTACAGGTTGATTGCTTGTCGTCACTCGTCACTCTCTCTGCTCCGTGCTTCCCTTGTTCGTGCAGCTGCCAGCTTCACTCGCACTTAACTTCGTTCTGCGAGAAGCGACACCTGCTATCGGCATCGGTGTTTCGTTTCCTCACGGCGCTCCGCCAGCCGGAGCACAGCTGAAACCCAGCCCCGACCCAGGTTGAACTCAGACTTCTGCGACTCGAACGACCCCTCCTCGTTCCATCACTTCTCGAGGCACAACCTGCCCCAACTCTCTTGCGAGCCCTGTCGCAACGCCGCGTCGCACGCTGAGTTGCGAGACTGAGCACGACTCAACCCAGACTGCTTGTTCGCTGTGTGCCTGTCCGTGCCTAACTCAAAACGTGACTCCCTTCTCTCTGCATTCCTTGCGAGCGGGCAACAAAAAAAAACACAAACAGAGCGAGAAGAAGCAGACACCGGCGCGATCCCTCCTCGCGACCTCTCCTAACCCTCCAAGCATTCCTGGGCCATCTGTTTGTGCTGCGGGGAGACAAAGGCGGTCGTGCTTAACTCAAACACGCGAGCACCCTCTCCTCTCTCTTCGTCTCTTGCGAGGGAAAATAAACAGAAAAAAAACCAGATGTTCTCGAATGTCAGCACAAACCCCCCCCCCTTTTGTGACCTTTCTGTTACCTTCTTGCTTGCCCTGCGGGGGTCATTCTGAGGTCAGACCCCGCTGGAAGACAAAGGTGGTCGAGGAGACGCATGCGATACCCCATGTGGTCCTGTGCGTTATATTTATTCTTGAATCATATCTTATGAGTTCCTTCGGTCTTAGTATCGTGGCCATCATTCGTCCATGTTTAATGAATATTCGTAATGCTCCTCGTCACACCATTATTCTGGGGCCCCGCCAAGTTTAGCTCTCCAGAGATTGGTGCCTTATTCTGAGCTATATTTTAATGTCCTGAGGTCAAGCGTAACCATGTCTCCACTTAAGCTCTCTGGAATTCGCACTCCTTAGTTTTCAGAAAGGTCGTGTAGGTAGGAAACATATACTAATAATAAAAATATTATTGTTTGTTGGTTAATTATCTTTGTTAAGTTTCTACTCTTCGGTAAGGAAAACGTTAAGAAAACGCGAGTTGCAACCGTCACTTACTCTGCACCTTATCTGTACATCTCCAAATGTCCTGGGAGGCTAGTCCATACATCTTTTGTCCATCTGGATGTCTATGACCTCTCCGTGACCGAATTCCTATCATTTCAACCGCCCTCCATGTCTCATGGACTCCCGGTGTGCCCGTGAGGAGAAGTGAGCCGTCCTCATTATTAAAAAAAAATATATATATAGATATAATAAAAACAAAAAAAATTCTTAATTATTCTTAATATTAATAACGGAAAACAGGGCATAGATACAACACATCCCTGTTGCACCCCAAGGTGTAAAGGAAATGGCTCTGACTCACGGCCACGTAGTTAGACGCCGGGCCGCTCACCATCATGAAGGTCCTTAAGGATGGTAATCAGTGGGTCAGGGGCTCGGAAAACAGGGCATAGATACAACAATCCGCCCTCTTAAAAATTATCAGTGGTTGATTCGGCCACTGGTGAATTTTTAAACAAAGTAAATGCCCTGTTTTTTTGTGTTATGAATCCATAAGCCGCCCTCATTCTCGGCGGTTATTTCTTACGACGCGCGTGTACGTATTACAATCTGTACCTGGTTACATCTGAAATAAGCAAAGAAAATAAACAACACGTTAAACATCGATATTGCGTTACATCGGTTCTCGTCCATCATAACTACGGCGAATATTCATTTTTGTTTTTGTTAAATCCTGGGAAACGCTCGGCAGCGGTTTCGGACGCACTTCTCACGACGCGCGTGTACATATTACAATCTTAACCTGGTTACATCTGAAATAAGCAAAGAAAATAAACAACACGTTAAACATCGATATTGCGTTACATCGGTTCTCATACATCATAACTCCGACGAATATTCATTTTTGTTTTTGCTTAACATGGTTACATTTGAATTAAGCAAAGAAAATAACAACACGTTAGACATCGATATTGTGTTACATCGGTTCTCATACATCATAACTCTGACGAATATTCATGTTTGTTTTTGTTAAATCCTGGGAAACGCTAGGTAGCGGTTTCGAACGCATTTATGCGTTACCTTCCTCATGTTGCCTGGTTTACCACTCATCACTTTGATAATTCGATCACGGTTTTCGGGTTCGTTTTTGTAGTTTCCTCTCTCACTCTCTCGCGTCGTGGGAGTGTGTGGTGAAAAATTGTGCTGCACATAACCAGAATTCGCGCACGCAACCAACTTCTGTACTCCGTTATCAATGGCATTCGCTCTCTCTGCGATTACATGCACATTTGCCGAGTCAGTGTGTCGATTTAATTCTGTGCCTCGTAATGTTGCCCTCTTTGTTTTTACGAGTGTGTTAGATTCCAACACCATTCCCGATATGTCGTGAACATTGGTCTCCATTTTAGCACTCCGATCCACCTTAATTTTGGTTTCCCTTGGATATTTTTCATTCAAAGGCTCACGCCTGCACTCCTCAGGGCGTGTCTCTGTGTTCGCTCTCCCTGCACCATTATCGCTCTTTTGCGACGCGTGGCACTGTTTTTCCTGTGTGCTCTCTCTGTCTCTGCTGTCTGTTATCTCCTGTCCGATCACGCTTCAATGCAGCCCTGTCCTTGTATTTGATCCGCGCGTCATTTACAAGAGCACTGCTCGTGTTTCCTACCGCATCGTATGCTTTTAATGTTTCCCTGTCGTGGCGGTATTTGTTCGCCCTGTCACTTGCAGCCTGCTTGTATTTCCCATTGAGCTCAGGGTTTAACAAAACCTCGGCGGGTGGTTCATCATGTATTTGGACCGCATTCTGTGTTATTCCTCTATTCCCTCCTGGTATAGCCGGTGGAGGAATTGGTCGTAATTGGACTGATTGTGTTTGACCTCCCATCCTGCGATTCTCGTACATTTTTGGCCCAGTGTTACTCCCATTTGGGTGCCAAATTTTTCCTGGATTTGTTATTTTGCCATTTTTGTGGGTAATTTTGACCTTGCGTGTGTCGTGGCATGGGGTGTTGATATGGTTCTGTTCTGAACCTCTCCCTCCTACGATGCTTGTACATTTTTGGCCCAGTGTTTTTCCCATTTGGGTGCCAAATTTTTCCTGGATTGTTACTTCGCCATCTTTGCGGGTAATTTTGACCTTGCGTATGTCGGGGCATGGGGTGTTGATATGAGCAGGTCAATAAAGCACACGCATGGACTAAGATGCACACATGGACCTACAGACACGCAAATTAATGGAGTTACACTGACTAACATGGAGGCATGCACACACAGCGACTAACACACACGCACATGGACTGAAACACACACACACATATGGACTCACACATACATAGACATGCACTTGAGATACACACACATGGAGTTTCACACACATATATGGATGTGTAGAGGTGTAATTGTGTATGGGCACGGATGGCTAACAAACACAAGGGGCATGGTTAGGGCCGTACACAGAGGAGGTGATCACACCGACGTCCGCACCTGCATCCCCCACGTGCCCCTCCCGGGGGCCGAGTGCTATAAAAGGTGGTGAGCCGGAGGGCTCGAGGTCGAGTATTAGCTTTAACCAGCGAAGAGTGAAGACCAGCTAGAATAGGCCCCGGAGCTCCCCTGGCTCGCTGTCCTTGTCAGGGCCGACCAGGGCAAGCCGGTGGCGTGGCCCCGAGAGCCCAGACTGACGTTCTTATAAAAGCCGGTCTGGAGACTCAGGGTGCCGGGATCCCAGCTTGACCAGGGCTGGGATAGGTAGCCTCCCCTAGCTCCGTAGTGGAGGACTCGGGCGTAGGTTAGCGGGGTTAGACGTTGTGTCTCCCTGTTAGACGAGTGAAGGGGACGATACCCCTTTAAGTGCTGTGTGTACCCGTTACTGTGCACAAGTTGGTGTTAATAAATAAGTGTGCCTCCGACCCCGTCGTCCAAGCCTCTTGCAACTTACTACATCTGGGGTCAGAAGTGATCGTGCAACAATGGACACACGAAGGACGACACGTACCAGGGAGTTGGAGATGGAGGACACCTCGGCCGACTCGGCACCAGAGATGACCGAGGTCGGATCCGAGCAGCCAGGGCCAAGTACACCCGTGCCGCTGTGACAGGAAGGGTGGGATGCGTCGGCCGACGGACTTCGGCTGGCTCACTCCCGCCTGGCGGAGCTGCTCTACGCTGCGGCTGCCACGTTGGAGGAGATCATGCGGCTGGGGGCTGGAGGGGCTGCGCGGGACGACGACGGCAGCCGTCGCGCGGCGCCGTTTCCCGCCACCCCGACGCGGCTCGCACTCAAATTTCCCGCCATCGCTACAGTGGGTGCAGAGGGCGGGGCCGGCCCACGTCAGATGACCGCCGAGGGCCAAGCAGAAGCCGTGACGTCATCGACACCGGCCAGCGCGTCAACAACGGAGCGACCGGCGATGCCATACGCTCGGCCCACCCACACTGTACCGAGTGCCGGGAACGACGGAGCGCGATCCGCAGCCACGGACGTCGCGTTACAGCAGCGACTGCCGCCTCTCAAAGAATTCGTGGGCGCGGACGGGGACTGGGGCGGCTTCAAGAGACGGTTCATCGCTCATCAGGAGATGGCGAACTGGACGGACGCCGAAGCACTACGCGCGCTGCCGGCGATGCTGGACAACGACACCCTGGCTACCCTCACCTCGGCGCCTAAGGAAAAGCGCGCCACGCTGCACTTGGCGCTGCAGCTGCTGTCAGGTGTCTACGGGCCACCTTCGGACTGCAGGCAGCTGTTCCACGATCGTCATCGGGGCGCCAACGAATCGCCTCTGGCTTTCCGGACGGCTCTGCTCGCCCTGGCGAAGGCAGCTTTTCCGCGGATAGACGAGGAGGGAGTGGACGCTATGGTGGCAGAAAAGCTGTTGCTACTCGCGGACGAGCTGGACGTCGCCGTCTTGGCTCAAGACGACACAGAGATGTCTTCCTTGCTGGTCTCGCGCCACATCCACGGGAGCTTGCGGTCCCTGCGTCGCAAGG
Organism: Lethenteron reissneri; assembly: GCF_015708825.2. Lineage (NCBI taxonomy): Eukaryota > Metazoa > Chordata > Hyperoartia > Petromyzontiformes > Petromyzontidae > Lethenteron > Lethenteron reissneri. The sequence goes on along the minus strand of NC_083845.1, from coordinate 1,201,655 downwards.
CCGCCAAGGAGGTGGCCGGCCATGCCATGGCGGCTACCACCCTCCCATCGGAGGAGGTCTGCGGGGTGGAGCGGCGGGGGGAATGGAGATTGGCGGGACCACAGGCTCGGAACGGACCAAGCCGCCAGGAGCAGCCCAGGCCATCCGGGGCGCTCACACGCTGCTACAACTGTGGCCTTCAAGGCCACGCGGCTTCAGGATGCCGGGCTCCTCGTCAGCGCAGGGCGACACCTCGTCAGGACGCTGCGCTGCCTCCACCCAAGCTCCAGCAGAGAAATACGGCGAGTCGTGGCACCTCACACGTTTGGCCCGTGCACACATCTGTCACACACTCACTCGCTGAAACAAACAGGGCTCGAAATTCGCCGGGCGTTGCGTCAGATTGTTCGGAAATGCGGCGAGCGCTCCAACCGGGCCAGTGGTCGGAGCTCGCCCATCGTGTCGTTGCAGCGTCGGCGGGGTCGTCGGTCGTGGTCGGTCACATAGATGGGGTTGAGGTGCGGATTTTAATTGACACGGGAGCATCGGCGACCATTATATCTGATTTGATTTATAACATCCTTCCCATTCAAAGCCGTCCTTTGCTCCCAGTTGACGTGCCATGCTATGCTGCTAACGGGGGCTCGCTGGGCATCATTGGGCAGATCCGCGCCAAAATTTGCATTGGGGACATTAAATTATCCGGGCCTGTATTGGTTTCCTCCTCGCTGGCGGTTCCGTGCCTATTGGGGACGGATTTCTTGGCCAAAATGCCTATCCGTATATTGATCGACCAGGGGTGCATGGAACTCCCGTCGGGCCGACGTGTAACATTTTTGTCTTCCCCCGCCACGGAGCGTCGGGCATTTGCGACCGTGCAGGCGCTCGTGGCGAGAACTGTACGCGTGCCCCTGGGAGCTCAGATGCTCGTCCCTCTTAGGTTACGTCGGCCGTTTGCTGAGGGGGTTGCGGATCGGGGGGTCTTGTTGGGACCATCTCGAGCCGGGGTCAATGGACCCGATTTGATAGCGGCTCAGACCATGGTGAAAGGGGATGAGGACCCCTTCATTGCAGTCCTTAATGTGGGGTCGCGAACGGCCGTGGTTCCTCAAGGGACCGTGCTTGCACATGCAATGCCGGCACCCTATGAGGAACCTCTCGTGGTTCAGGTGGGCACCGATCCTCCGTCGCGACCACATTCGGACTGTGATGACGGATGGCTGGATGCGCTTTGCGTGGGATCAGTGGACCTGTCCGACTCACAGCGTGAGAGGCTGCGAGTTCTCCTGAAAGAGTTTGCCGACGTTTTTAGTCGACACAAATTTGATATTGGTTGTACTAAATTGCTGCGACACCACATTGACACGGGTGACAGCGCGCCAATCCGCCAAAATCCCTTTCGGTTGAGTCCCGCCGAAAAGGATCATGTCAAATTGGCCGTTGACGACATGCTAGCCGCCGATATAAAATCCCCTTCCAACAGCCCGTGGGGTGCACCGATCGTTTTGGTGAAAAAACACGACGGCTCACTGCGGTTTTGTGTCGACTTTCACCGGTTGAACAAAATTTCAGTAGCCGACGCGTACCCGCTTCCTCGAATGGATGAGTCACTTGATGCCTTGGCGGGGGCGCGATTATTTTCCATCCTGGATTTACTTTCTGGATTCTGGCAGCTTCCTCTGGATGACGAATCTAAACCTAAGACGGCTTTCCGTACACCGCACGGCCTTTTCCAATTTAACCGCTTGCCGATGGGCTTACATTCTGTGCCGGCAACTTTTCAGCGGTTAATGGAACTGGTCTTGGCGGGCTTGCAATGGGATTCGTGTTTAATTTACTTGGATGATGTCATCGTCTTTAGCAAAACATTCGGTGAACACCTCCAGAGGTTGCGTGCTGTTTTTCTCAAAATGCGGGATGCCAATTTGAAATTTAAACCGCAGAAGTGCCATTTGCTCCGCGAATCGGTGCGGTATTTGGGTCATATTGTTGGTCGCTCGGGGATATCCACCGATCCCGCCAAAACAGAATGCATCAGCTCCTGGCCAACTCCCACCTCGGTGGGGGAGGTCAGGAGTTTCATTGGGTTCGCGTCGTACTACCGACAGTTTGTGGCTGACTTCGCTACGATCGCGAAACCCTTGCATGCCTTGACGTCCAAGGGAATCAGGTTTCGTTGGGGGCTGGAGGAGGAGGCTGCTTTTCGCTCCCTCCGGGATGCCCTGGTGGGTGCTCCGCCGTTGAATTATCCCGATTTCTCACAACCCTTCTTGCTCCATACAGATGCAAGTAACACGGGCATTGGGGGCGTGCTGTCCCAGCTCATTGGTGGCGTAAAGCATGTGGTGGCTTACGGTAGTCGGGTGTTGTCTCCGGCGGAACAACGGTACTGCGTTACCCGTCGTGAACTATTGGCCATCGTTTATTTCATTCAGCAGTACCGCCCGTATCTGTACGGTCGACGTTTCACCGTCTGTACAGATCATGCGGGGCTGCAGTACGCCCTGCGGATTCAACAACCATCGGGACAGTTGTCTCGATGGTTGGAGATTCTCCAAGACTACGACTTTGTCACCACATATCGTAAGGGCGTCCACCACACGAATGCTGACGCTCTGTCGCGGTTGCCGCCCACTTCGGAGTGCGCTTGCCTCTCGGGTTCGGGGCGTTGTAGGCCCCCGAACGTGACCACAGATTCGGTCCTTGTGGCCGCCGCCGATGCGCCTTCAACTTCGGGTCCTATCGAGCAAGAAGGGAGGGATTCCTTGCTGGGGTTGTCTGTTGCGGAGTGGGGACGCCTTCAAATGGAGGACACCTCCCTCCTCGCTCTGCGCCGTCGCATCGGGGGAGTTGGTCAGGGGGCAGCAAACGTTGACTCGTGGGGGTTGTTCCAGGGGCTTTTAATGCACTGGGACGGGAAATCCCGCCGCCAACGGCTGGTGGTGCCTGCAGCATTGAGGGGTAAAGTGGTGTGGGCTGTGCATGAGCGGCTCCTGCACTTGGGGATTCACAAGACCCTTGCCATGCTCCAGCTCGATTTCTTCTGGCCGGGCATGGCAAGGGACGTGGGGGATCTCCTGGGGTCATGCACTCAATGTGCGCAGCGGAAGCCGCCAGCGAGGGGGTCCAACCCTCCGCTGCAGTCCATAAAGGTTTCCCGAATTAACGAGCTCGTTGCTCTGGATATTCTCGGGCCATTTCCCACTACACCCAGGGGAAATAGGTACTTATTGACAGGGGTCGAATACTTCACGAGATGGCCCATGGCCTGGCCCCTGGCCAACCAGTCGGCAGCAGCCATCGCGGAGGCCTTTGTCCAGGGCTACGTCCTCGACAAGGGTGCTCCGGAACGGCTGCTGACTGACCAGGATAAAAAAATTTCGGGGAAACTCCTCCGCGAGGTGTGCGACCTCTTGGGTACGGAGAAAATTCGGACCTCCCCATATCACCCACAAACTGACAGGATGGTGGAACGGCTGCATCGGACTATCACGTCCATGCTGTCCCAGCAGGTATCGGATTCACAGACAGATTGGGACCTTCGCATTGCGGGTGTGTTGCAAGCCTACAGGATGGCTCCCCATGCGGCCACCGGATTTTCACCTTTATTTTTAATGTATGGCCGCGAGGCTAACCCACCCGTGACGACTCAGCTGAAGCTCTCGGCACCTCAGGCGATGTCTAAATTGTCCGACCACGTTAAATTTAACATCGGGAAATTAACAGAGGCGCGGGAAGCGGCCGTGCAAAATTCTGAACTCCGCCAAAAGGCGAATGAGAGGCTTAGGCTGGGGCGGGCACATGTGTTCCAATGGAAACCGGGGGACAGGGCATGGTTGCACTGTCTCCAGGTGGCACTGGGACCTCGTCGAAGCTGGTGCGGCCATGGCGGGGGCTCGTGGAGGTCATACAGGTCTTGCGGCTGCAATGTGTACACATCAAGTGGGGGAAATGTCGGTGGTACGTGCACCCCTCCAGGTTGAAACCGTTCATTGTGCCGCCCCAGGGTTCTCACACACACACGCATGGCCAAACGTGTGAGGGGTCCGCCGACTCCCCGGCTTCGCTGCTTTCACCTAACCTGACACCGACTGTTCCATCTCCAGGTGCACCAGGAGTGACGGGTCCACGACCGGGGGTCACTCAGCAGCGAAGCCGGACACTCTCGCACCCAGACTGTCGACACCCGCCACTGGGCGAGCCGGGGCGGGCCCTTGTGACGGGCCCGCCGCGAGAACGCGCGCTAAAACGCGCAGACTTTTGTGAGGTCGGCCGTTGGGGGGCCTTTGCGGAAGGGGGGGGCGTCCGGAGTGCGTGTATATATGTTGGTTTTGCGGAATGGGGTATTTATTCAGGGGGGGGGGTGCGTCGGGTTGTTTTTTTCTGTTTCCTGTTATTGTTGTTGTTCTTGTTAAAATTACGCGAGGCACACACGGTTTTGGGGGGGGGGGATGCACCTTTATTGTGATTTTGTTGCAGCCGGGGACGGATGCGAGCTGTACAGGGGGGGGGGGGTGATGTGGAGGTGTAATTGTGTATGGGCACGGATGGCTAACAAACACAAGGGGCGTGGTTAGGGCTGTACACAGAGGAGGTGCTCACACCGACGTCCGCACCTGCATCCCCCACGGGCCCCTCCCGGGGGCCGAGTGCTATAAAAGGTGGTGAGCCGGAGGGCTCGAGGTCGAGTATGAGCTTTAACCAGCGAAGACTGAAGACCAGCTAGAATAGGCCCCGGAGCTCCCCTGGCTCGCTGTCCTTGTCAGGGCCGACCAGAGCAAGCCGGTGGCGTGGCCCCGAGAGCCCAGACTGACGTTCTTATAAGAGCCGGTCTGGAGACTCAGGGTGCCGGGATCCCAGCTTGACCAGGGCTGGGATAGGTAGCCTCCCCTAGCTCCGTAGTGGAGGACTCGGGCGTAGGTTAGCGGGGTTAGACGTTGTGTATCTCCCTGTTAGACGAGTGAAGGGGACGATACCCCTTTAAGTGCTGTGTGTACCTGTTACTGTGCACAAGTTGGTGTTAATAAATAAGTGTGCCTCCGACCCCGTCGTCCAAGCCTCTTGCAACTTACTACAGATGTACACACATACAGCGACTCACACACACCGACTCACACACAGCAATACGTGGACTCACACACACATGGACTTACACGCACACAAATGGACTGACACGCACACTTGGACTGACACACACACATAAACACTTTGACATACACACACACATGGGGCGTTGTCTGTTAGAAAAAGACAGACACACACATGGAGTTAAAGACACGCATGGCTCTACACGCACACACATATGGACTCAAAGACACACACATTTACGGGCACAGCAATCCCCGATGATGGCACAGCTATCAGTATGGCAGTACTACGTATGAGGAAATAGCGTGACGTGAGCAATGGAAACAAAAGAAATTTATTGAAGAAATAATCAGAAATCACAGACTGGCAGCAGACCGTGGCAGCGTCATAAAAGACAGCAAAAAAAAGGAAAAATGAGCAACCTAAAAATCCAAAAGGAGTTTTGTGCACTCAAACATAATTATTGTAACATGTCAACTTGTTTCATAATGGTAAACAATGAAACCTGAGTTGTTATCTGCACACAATATCTGGCAAGGGATTTGTTTAATAATAATAAGCAATGAATGTGATTAATGATCTGCACACAAACATTATTATTGTAATGTTTGTGAACTATTGTGTTTAACAATAGTAAACAATGGACTTGAGTTGTTAGCGTTAGAAGCAAGGAACTTTGTACTTACCATAGCCATGTTGAGGCCTTGTGCCATGCGTAGCCCCCGTCCTGGCCTACATTGGCGAGGCGGCGGAGTTGGCACATTGCCAGGCTAGGGGCTGGGCCGCTACCCCCCCCCCCCAGCATCCCCCGCGCGTGCAAGAATAATGGTATGTAAGCACTAAAATATTATTATCTACGGAGTCTGTACTATGAATTGGACGCATCGTGTTAAGGGGGGGCGAAGAGGACATGACACTAAATTTCGATTTAAAGCTTTCGTGACTGCAGGGATTCATCTTATTGGTTCTTTCGGTAAAGTCACGTAGAAGGGAAGTAATAAAATAATAAAAATAAAACATAATAAAATAAAATAATTCTCACGACGTTTCGGCCAGCTACGTACTATTAACATTCCTTTCCTTTGTTAATGCTACCCCCCTTCCCCCTCCCTTTGATGCTGCTAATCCTGCATAATGCACGGGCATAATATTAATTTGAACCCCCCCGCCCATCTCCTACGCATTTTCCATATGCTAAATTCCTCTTGATATGCAAATTATTTTGTCAAGGCGCTCTTCTTCCCCTCCAAACCAGCTTAAATATACGCTCCAAGCTTGGTGGTGTTTCATTCTTCACCTGAGGACGGCTGCTTGCGTTGTGGCCGAAACGTCGTGAGAATTATTTTATTTTATTATGTTTTATTTTTATTATTTTATTACTTCCCTCCTACGTGACTTTACCGAAAGAACCATGAAGAGGACATGACACTGTGAAGGAATATCTGCAGCGTTGTGTGTCTATGTGTTGACTGTAAAACGCGTAAAAGGAAATGTCCCCGTGAGCTCGAGCTAACGCGCATCACTTGGTAGGGTCCGCCCCCCCCCCCCCCCACGCAATTGGCGTCACTTGGTAGGGTCGATGGCGCGCAATAAGTAAATAATTAATAATAGAAACGGCACAAATGTGTTAATTAAACTACTTTAAAGTTTACGGATGGGAAAACGGAATAGCCTATTCCCACCGCGGGGCTTACGACGTGCCGCCTGTAATTTTTTTTTCTACGTGAAGCCTACCGTCCGAGAGCCAAATCCCCCGCAAGCGCGAGCGCGCGGACACTTTTATATATAAGAAGAAAAGAAAAGAAAGAAGAAGAACTAGCGGAAGTACCCGGTGTTGCCCGGGTGAAAAATATATTTCTTAAAAACCTTACATATATATACACAGATACTAAGGTATTGTCAAAGCCCGGTGGGCCGTTTGTACATTTGTCTACCAACAAATATATAAGAGGCTTGCACAAATCCAAAAAGTTGTAGAAAGTGTGGGGTAAATAGTTTATGTAAAAGGTTTCCGAAAATTGTGGACCCCCCCCCGCTCAAAAAAAATCTTTACCCCTCCTAGGTATATATACTAACAACACCTTACATACAACAGAGGAAGTGGTATCTATTGACTCTGTAGAAGTATATACTGACTGTACCGTAGTATCTACTGAGCCAGTAGTAACTACTGACTGTATAGTAGTATTTAGTGACTGTAGTAACTACTGACCATAGTAGTATTTACTGGGCCTGCAGTAGTATCTACCGACTATATAGTAGTAACGACTAACTGTATAGTATCTGCTGACTGTATAGTAGTGTAATAAAGGACTCTTCCACTGTGTCTGTCTCCGTTGTCCTTTATTTGGGTTCGTACAACTTCGCCCCGCACGGCGCCTCGCTCAGAGCTTTCTCCACCTCCCGCTCGGCAGCCCGTCTGCTGCCGTCGCTCACGTAGCCTTTTCCCTGGCTCCCGATGCAGCTCCGCTGCTGGCTTTCCTCTCAGCTTCTTCGCCTGGTCTGCAGCCTCTCAGCTGCTCTTTCCGCAGCCCCACTGCGGCTCTCCGTCTTCCCCGTGCCCGGACACCGCTGGCCAATGGTGCCGAGTCCCGTCCTGTGGTAATCACGCCACCTTCCACACCCTGCCCTGCGTGGCCTCCTCCCGTTATTATTCTTACACTCTCCTCCCGTCTCTTCCGGTTCCCGCCCTTAGGAGCTCTCCCTTCTCCCCACGTGACCCAACTCCTCCCCATTGTTACGTCATATCCGCGAGGCCGTTTACGCCCGCATTACAGTAGTATCCACTGACTATAGTAGTAACTACTAACTCTATAGCAGTATCTACTAACTTTACAATAGTATTTACTGACGCTAGTAGCTACTCACAGTGGTAGTTTGTACTGACTGTAAAGTAAAAATATACTGACTTTAGCAATATTGACTGACTGTAGTGGTATATACTGACTGTTCTAGTATCTACTAACTCTATATAGCAGTATCTACCAACTCGATAGCAGTATCTACTATCACTACAGCAGTGTATACCGACTGAGGTGGTACCTGCTATCACTACAGCAGTGCAAACTGACTGGTGGTACCTGCTATGATTACAGCAGTGCATAGTGACTGGAGGTACCTGCTATTACAGCAGTGCATACTGCTGTGTTGGTACCTGCTATGATTACAGCAGTGCATATTGTGATGGTACCTGCTATGATTACAGCAGTGCATACTGCTGTGGTGGTAGCTTCTATGATTACAGCAGTGCATACTGACTGTGGTGGTACATGCTATGATTGCAGCAGTGCATACTGCTGTGGTGGTACCTATGATTACAGCAGTGCATACTGATGTGGTGGTACCTGCTATGATTACAGCAGTGCATATTGTGGTGGTACCTGCTATAATGAGAGGAGTACATATTGTGGTGGTGGTACCTGCTATGATGACAGCAGTACATACCGAGTGTGGTGGCACCTGCTATGACGACAGCAGTGCATACTGTGGTGGTACTTACTATGATGACAGCAGTGCATACTGTGGTGGTGGTGGTGATACCTGCTCTGATGAGAGCAGTACATACTGTAGTGATGGTACCTGCTATGATAACAGCAGTGCATGCCGACTCTGGTGATACCTGCTATGACTACAGCCGTGCATATTGTAGTGGTACCTGGTATGATTATAGCAGTGCATACTGCTGTGGTGGTACCTGCAATGATAACAGCAGTGCATACTGACTGATGGTACCTGCTATGATTACAGAAGTGCATACCAACTATGGTGGTACCTGCTATCACTACAGCAATGCATACTGTGTTGGTACCTATGATGACAGCAGTACATACCGAGTGTGGTGGTACCTGCTGTGATGACAGCAGTACATACCAAGTGTGGTAGTACATATACAGTAATCCCTCGCCACTTCGCGGTTCAAGTTTCGCGGCCTCAGTACATCGCGGATTTTTCGAACTGATTTAAAGGCCTCATTATACCTGTGCAGTAACACCATCATCATCATTCATCATCACATTCATCGAACTGCACAGGTCTGTCATCGTCGTCATTGTCAATGTCATCGTCGTCGTCGTCATTACTGGAGTCAAGTCTCAAGACACTACTGTCATTGGTGAGTGTAGAACACCATAATACGTATCGTATGAGAGAGAGAGAGCGTGAATGTATAATATTAAGGTTTTATAATTAAATAGATTTAAGTAAAATATATATAAAATATATATATACATATTTTAAACATTCTGGTACCCACACACACATATACGGAAATTCTTAGGGGGCCAACCCTACTTCGCGGATTTTGACCTATCGCGAGGGGTTCCGGTGCCCATTAACCCGGATAAACGAGGGATCACTGTAGTACATACACGATGAGAGCAGTACATACTGTGGTGGTGGTACCTGCTATGATTACAGCAGTGCATATTGACTGTACTCACACCTCACCCTCACCACTCCCAACTCACCCTTACCACTCACACCTCACCCTCACCACTAACCCTCACCATTCAGCCTCACCACTCCCCACTCTCCCTCACCACTCACTCTCACCATTCACCCTCACTATTCAGCCTCACCACTCACCCTCACCACTCACCATCACTACTCACCACTCATCCTCACCAATCACTACTGACCAATCACCACTCACCCTCACCACTCTCCACTAACTCTCACCACTCAACCTCACCACTCACCCTCACCACTCACCCTAACCACTAACCACTCTCTCACCACTTACCCTCTCTATCATCCCGGTGGGGAGGAGGCGAAGGCGGCGTGGAGAGAGAAGACGGAGGCGAGGCTGCAGGGCCGGTGCGCTAGCCAGGCTACGGAGGCAGCCACTCAAACCACCGCTACCCAGCCTATTTCTCACGAACGCCAGATCCATCGCGAACAAAATGGATGAATTGAGGCTACAGACTACAGCGAGCAACGTAGTGAAGGACAGCTGCATTCTGCTTTTCACAGAAACCTGGCTTCATTCATCCATCCCGGACTCTGCTATTGAGCTTGCAGGCTACACAGCACAGCGCCAGGACAGAACAGTAGACTCCGGTAAGAGCAGAGGAGGGGGGCTCTGTGTGTACGTGAATAAGAGCTGGTGTACTAACACTGTGACTGTAGACAGCCACTGCTCCCCAGATCTGGAGTATGTGACTGTTAAATGCAGGCCGATTTACCTCCCAAGAGAGTTTACTGTGGTCATGATAACTGCTGTTTACATCCCACCGGATGCTAATGCTAACTCAGCTATTGGACTTTTACATGGCAGCATTAGCATTCAGCAGAGCAAGTATCCTGACGCTGTGCTGATTATAGCAGGGGATTTCAACCATGCAGACTTAAAAGCAGCACTCCCTAAATTCCACCAGCATGTTAAGTGTGCTACTAGGGGAACTAAGATTCTGGACAAGGTCTACACCAACATCAAACTAGGCTACAGGGCTAGACCACTACCGCACGTGGGCCAGTCTGACCATTTGTCCCTGTTTTTGATCCCTGCATACGCCCCCATCAAGAAAACGGCTCCTACCATCACAAAAACTGTCGCCATCTGGCCTGAGGGTGCCACCCAGCAGCTGCAGGACTGCTTTGATAGGACCGACTGGGGGGTATTCGAACATCAGGACCTGGAGGTGTTCACATACAGTGTATTGTGCTACATTAAAAACTGCATAGACACTGTCACTGTGGACAAACGCGTTCGGGTTTACCCCAACCAGAAGCCCTGGATGACCCGAGAGGTCCAGCAACTGCTGAAGGAGAGGAATATCGCCTTCAACTCCGGAGACAAAGTTCTCTACAGTACAGCCCGAGCTAACCTGAAGAGAGGCATCCGCAAGGCCAAAGCAGACTACAGGAGGAGGATTGAGGAACGCCTGGACAGTCACGACAGCAGGCAGGTGTGGCAGGGAGTCCAGCACCTCACCAACTACAGGGCCAACCGCGGAGCTGCTGATGGTGACAACGCTCTGGCAGAGGAGTTGAACCTCTTCTTTGCCCGCTTTGAGGTGACACCACAAGGGACAGCATCACCAAACCTCACGGTCCACAGCAGCTTAAACCTCACAGTGGAGGAGCATGAGGTGAGGCGCACGCTGCGGGCCGTCAACCCGAGGAAGGCTGCGGGACCTGATGGCGTCCCGGGACGTGTGCCGAGGGACTGTGCCGACGAGCTGGCTGGAGTCTTCACAAGGATTTTCAACTTGTCTCTGGAACAGTCCACTGTACCAACCTGCCTAAAGTCCGCCACCATAGTCCCGCTGCCCAAAAAAACCCACATTTCCAGCTACAACGACTACCGGCCGGTAGCACTCACGCCAGTGGTGATGAAGTGCTTTGAAAAACTGGTCCGGAGTCACATCATAGGAAGCTTGCCCCGAAACCTTGACCCCCACCAGTTTGCCTACAGAGCGAACCGATCCACGGAGGACGCCGTGGCCACAGCACTACATGCTGCACTGTCACACCTGGAGCAGCAGGGGAGCTATGTGCGGATGCTCTTCGTGGATTACAGTTCTGCGTTCAACACCATCCTCCCACACAAACTGGTGGAAAAACTGGGCGACCTGGGGATTCCACATTCCACCTGCATGTGGATATATAGTTTCCTCTCGGGCCGCAGACAGAGGGTCAGAGTGGGCCGTCATACATCCACAGCCCTGAGCCTCAGTACCGGCTCCCCCCAGGGCTGTGTACTGAGCCCCCTGCTCTACTCCCTCTACACACATGACTGTGCCGCCGTCCACCATAGCAACACCATTGTGAAGTTTGCTGATGACACCACAGTGGTGGGGCTCATCTCTGGGGGGGATGAGTCTGCCTACAGGGACGAGGTGGAGCGGCTGACAGCATACTGCAGGGGCAACAACCTGCTCCTTAACACCGCAAAGACCAAGGAGCTCATAATAGACTACAGGAGAAAGAAAACGGACACTCAACCACCACTAATCATCAGCGGGGACTGTGTGGAGAGGGTGGCAGACTTCTGCTTCCTGGGAGTCCACATTGGGGAGGGCCTGACCTGGAGCGCCAACAGCACTGAGCTTCTGAAAAAGGCCCAGCAGAGACTTTACTTCCTGAGAATTCTCAGGAATAATAACATCACACAGAAACTGCTGGTGTCCTTCTACCGAGCCTCCATCGAGAGCATTCTTACATACTGCATCTGTGTATGGTACACCAGCTGTACAGTGGCTCAGAGGAAAGCGCTCCAGAGGGTCATCAACACAGCCCAAAAGATCGCCGGCTGCCATCTCCCCACACTGGAAGAACTACACAGTTCACGTTGCATCAAAAAAGCACAGAACATTATAAAGGGCTCTTCTCACCCTGGACACTCACTGTTTGAGCTGTTGCCATCAGGCAGACGATTCAGATCAGTCAAAACAAGGACAAACAGATTCAAACAGAGCTTTTATCCTACAGCGATCACCACACTCAATAATGCTAATTAATTATTAAGTAATAGTGTTTACAATTGATTGTGAAATAGAGATGTGCAATGACAAAATGTAACCTTATGTGGGTATGTGGGTATACTTGGGCTGTTTTTATATATAGTATAAATTGATTATCTTTCATTTAATTTAATTTTTATTTTCTTGTTTTATTTAATTTAAATTTATGAATGATGCCCTGACTGGTGAGCATTTTAAATTTCGTTGTACTGGTGACAATGACAATAAACGATCTATCTATCTATCTCCACTCACCCTCACCACTCAGCACTCACCCTCACCACTCATCCTCACCACTCACGCTCACCACTCACCCTCACCACTCACTAATCACCACTCACAACCGCCACTCACCCTCACCACTCACTCTCACCACTCACCCTCACAACAACCACTCACCCTCACCACTCACCCTCACCAATCACCACTCACCCTCACCACTCACCACTCACCCTCACCACTCACCCTTACCACTCACCCTCACCACTCACCCTCACCACTCACGCTCACCCTCACCACTCAGCCCTCACTAATCACCACTCACAACCACCACTCCCCCTCACCACTCACCACTCACCCTCACCACTCACCGTCACTACTCACCACTCAACCTCACCAATCACACCCTCACCAATCACCACTCACCCTCACCACTCACCACTCACGCTCACCAGTCACTACTCACCCTCACCACTCACCAACACCACTCATGCTCACCACTCACGCTCACCACTCACCCTCAACACTCACCCTCACCACCACCACTCACCCTATTCCCGTTTTAAAAACCTGCTTACGTGTCGCCAAGTATGCTTAACATTTCGAACAGACACACACATTCACTAATTTAGCTTTTGACATTTGTAGAGGTGTAATTGTGCATGACCACGGATGTAGAGGTGTAATTGTGCATGGCCACGGATGGCTAACAAACACAAGGGGCGGGGTTACGGCCGTACACAGGGGAGGTGCTCGCACCGACGTCCGCACCTGCATCCCCCACGGGCCCCTCCCGGGGGGCCGAGTCCTATAAAAGGTGGTGAGCCGGAGGGCTCGAGGTCGGGGACCAGCTTTAACCAGAGAAGAAGGAAGACCTGCTAGAATAGGCCCCAGAGCTCCCCTGGCTCGCTGTCCTTATAAGGGCCGACCAGGGCAAGCCGGTGGCGTGGCCCCGAGAGCCCAGACTGACGAGCCGGTCTGGAGACTCAGGGTGCCGGGATCCCAGCTTGACCAAGGCTGGGATAGATAGCCTCCCCTAGCTCCGTAGTGGAGGACTTGGGCGTAGGTTAGCGGGGTTAGCTGTTGTGTATCCCTGTAGCCAAGTGACCCGTAAGTACTGTGTGTGCACAAGTTGGTGTAATAAATAAGTGTGCCTCCGACCCTGTCGTCAAGCCTCCTACATACTTACTACATCTGGCGTCAGAAGTAAAACGTTCAACGATGGACACACGAGGGACGCCACGTACCAGGGAGTCGGAGATAGAAGACGCCACGGCCGAATCACCACCAGAGATGGCCGGGGTCGGATCGGAGCAGCCAGGGCCGAGTACGCCCGCGCTGCTACGACAAGAAGGGGGGGATGCGTCGGCCGAAGGACTCCGGCTGGCTCACTCCCGCCTGGCGGAGCTGCTCCACGCCGCGGCCGCCGCGTTGGAGGAGATCACGCGGCTGGGGGCTGGAGGGGCTGCGCGGGACGACGACAGCAGCCGACGCGCGGCAACGTTTCCCGCCACCCCGACGCGGCTCGCGGTTAAATTTCCCGCCATCACTACAGTGCGAGCAGAGGGCGGGGCCGGCCCGCGTCAGGTGACTGCTGAGCGCCAAGCACAAGCCGTGACATCATCAACACCGGCCAGCGCGTCAACATCAGAGCGACCGGCGATGCCATGCTCGCAGCCCGCCCACACTGTATCATCTGCTGGGAGCGACGGAGAGCGATCTGCAGCCACGGACGTCGCGTTACAGCAGCGTCTGCCGCCTCTCAAAGAATTCGTGGGCGCGGACGGAGACTGGGGCGGCTTCAAAAGGCGGTTCATCGCTCATCAAGAGATGGCGAACTGGACGGACGCCGAGGCACTACGCGCGCTGCTGGCGATGCTGGACAACGACGGCCTGGCTACCCTCACCTCGGCGCCTAAGGAAAAGCGCGCCACACTGCACCTGTCGCTGTAGCTGCTGTCAGCCGTCTATGGGCCGCCTTCGGACTGCAGGCAGCTGTTCCACGATCGGCATCGGGGCGCCAACGAATCGCCCCTGGCCTTCCGGACGGCTCTCCTGGCCCTGGCGAAGGCAGCTTTTCCACGGATGGACGAGGAGGGAGTGGACGCCATGGTGGCTGAGAAGCTGCTGCTGCTCGCTGATGAGCTGGACGTCAACGTCTTGGCTCAAGACGACGCAGAGATGTCGTCCCTGCTGGTCGCGCGCCACATCCACGGGGGCTTGCGGTCCCTGCGTCGCAAGGCGGCCAAGGGGGCGGCCGGCCATGCCATGGCGGCCACCGCCCTCCCATCGGAGGAGGTCGGCGGGGTGGAGCGGCGGGGGGAATGGAGATCGGCGGAACCACAGGCTCGGAATGGACCGAGCCGCCAGGAGCAGCCCAGGCCATCTGGGGCGCTCACACGCTGCTACAACTGTGGCCTGCAAGGCCACGTTGCGTCAGGATGCCGGGCTCCCCGTCAGCGCGGGGCGACACCTCGTCAGGACGCCACGCCGTCTCCACCCAAGCTCCAGCAGAGAAATACGGCGAGTCGTGGCATCTCACACGTTTGGCCCATGCACACATCCGACACACACTCACGCGCTCAACTAAACAGGGCTCGAAAATCGCCGCCCGTTGCGCGCGATTGTTCTGAAATGCGGCGAGCGCTCCAACCGGGTCAGTGGTCGGAGCTCGCCCATCGTGTCGTTGCTGCGTCGGCGGGATCATCGGTTGTGGTCGGTCATATTGATGGGGTAGAGGTGCGGATTTTAATTGACACAGGGGCATCGGCGACCATTATATCTGATTTGATTTATAACATTTTTCCCGTTCAAAGTCGTCCCTTGCTCCCTGTTGACGTGCCATGCTATGCTGCTAACGGGGGCTCGCTGGGCATTATTGGGCAAATCCGCGCCAAAATTTGCATTGGAGACATTAAATTATCCGGGCCTGTTTTGGTTTCCTCCTCACTCGCGGTTCCGTGCCTGTTGGGGACGGATTTCTTGGCCAAAATGCCCATCCGTATCTTGATTGACCAAAGGTGCATCGAGCTCCCATCGGGCCGACGTGTTACATTTTTGTCTTCCCCCACCACGGAGCGTCGGGCGTTTGCCACCGTGCAGGCGCTCATGACAAAAACTGTGCGCGTACCCCCGGGGGCTCAGATGCTCGTCCCTCTTAGGTTGCGTCGGCCGTTTGCTGAAGGGGTTGCGGACCGGGGGGTCTTGTTGGGACCATCTCGAGCCGGGGTCAATGGACCCGATTTGCTAGCGGCTCAGACCATGGTGAAAGGGGATGGGGACCACTTCATTGCAGTCCTTAATGTAGGATCGCGAACGGCCGTGGTTCCTCAAGGGACCGTGCTTGCACACGCAACGCCGGTACCCTATGAGGAACCACTCGTGGGTCAGGTAACCACCGATCCTCCGTCGCGACCGCATTCGGACTGTGATGACGGATGGCTGGATGCGCTTTGCGCGGGATCAGTGGACCTGTCCGACTCGCAGCGCGCGCAGCTGCGAGTTCTCCTGAACGATTTTGCTGACGTTTTTAGTCAACACAAATTTGATATTGGTTGTACTAAATTGCTGCGACACCATATTGACACGGGTGACAGCGCGCCAATCCGCCAAAATCTCTTTCGGTTGAGTCCCGCCGAAAAGGATCATGTCAAATCGGCTGTTGATGACATGCTAGCCGCCGATATCATTTCCCCTTCCAACAGCCCGTGGGGCGCGCCGATCGTTTTGGTGAAAAAACACGACGGTTCACTGCGGTTTTGCGTCGACTTTCGGCGATTGAACAAAATTTCTGTGGCAGATGCGTACCCGCTTCCTCGAATGGATGAGTCGCTCGATGCCTTGGCGGGGGCGCGATTCTTTTCCACCCTCGATTTACTATCTGGATTCTGGCAGCTTCCTCTGGATGACGAATCAAAACCTAAGACTGCTTTTCGTACACCGCAAGGTCTCTTCCAATTTAACCGCTTGCCGATGGGCTTACATTCTGCGCCGGCAACATTTCAGCGGTTAATGGAACTGGTCTTGGCAGGCTTACAATGGGATTCGTGTTTAATTTACTTGGACGATGTCATCGTCTTTAGCAAATCCTTCGAGGAACACCTCCAGAGGTTGCGTGCTGTTTTTCTCAAAATGCGGGCTGCCAATTTAAAATTTAAACCGCAGAAGTGCCATTTGCTCCGCGAATCGGTGCGGTATTTGGGTCACATTGTTGGGCGCTCGGGGATATCCACTGATCCCGCCAAAACGGAATGCGTCAGCTCCTGGCTGACTCCCACCTCGGTGGGGGAGGTCAGGAGTTTCATTGGGTTCGCGTCGTACTATCGACGGTTTGTGGCTGACTTCGCTACGATCGCGAAACCATTGCATGCCTTGACGTCCAAGGGAGTCAGGTTTCATTGGGGGCCGGAGGAGGAGGCTGCTTTTCGCGCCCTCCGGAATGCCCTGGTGGGGGCTCCGCCGTTGAACTACCCCGATTTCTCACAACCCTTTTTGCTCGATACAGATGCAAGTAACACGGGCATCGGCGGCGTGCTGTCCCAGCTCATTGGGGGCGTAGAGCATGTGGTGGCTTACGGTAGTCGGGTACTGTCTCCAGCGGAACAACGGTACTGCGTTACCCATCGGGAATTATTGGCAATTGTTCATTTCATTCAGCAGTACCGCCCGTATCTGTACGGTGGGCGTTTCACCGTCCGTACAGATCATGCGGCCCTACAGTACGCTCTGCGGGTTCAACAACCATCGGGCCAGTTGTCTCGATGGTTGGAGATTCTCCAAGACTACGACTTTGTCACCACATATCGTAAGGGCGTCCGCCACACGAACGCTGACGCCCTGTCGTGGTTGCCACCCACTTCGGAGTGCGCTTGCCTCTTGGGTTCGGGGCGTTGTAGGCCCCCGAACGTCACCACCGATTCGGTACTCGTGGCCGCCGCCGATGCGCCTTCGGCTTCGGGTCCTATCGAGCAAGAAGGGAGGGATTCATTGCTGGGGTTGTCGGTCGCGGAATGGGGACGCCTCCAAATGGAGGACACCTCCCTCCTCGCTCTGCGCCGTCGCGCCGGGGGGGTTGGTCAGGGGGTGGCGAACGTTGACTCGTGGGGGTTGTTCCAGGGTCTTTTAATGCACTGGGATGGAAAAACCCGCCGCCAGCGGCTCGTGGTGCCTGCAGCATTAAGGGGTAAGGTGGTATGGGCTGTTCATGAACGGCTTCTGCACTTGGGGGTTCACAAGACCTTTGCCACGCTCCAGCTCGATTTCTTCTGGCCGGGCATGGCAAAGGACGTGGGGGATCTCCTGGGGTCGTGCACGCAATGCGCGTGGCGGAAGCCACCTGCTAGGGGGTCCAACCCTCCACTGCAGTCCATAAAGGCTTCCCGGGTTAACGAGCTCGTTGCTCTAGACATACTCGGGCCATTTCCCGCTACACCCAGGGGAAATAGGTATTTGTTGACAGGGGTCGAATACTTCACGAGATGGCCTATGGCCTGGCCCCTGGCCAACCAGTCGGCAGCAGCCATCGCGGAGGCCTTTGTCCAGGGCTATGTCCTCGACAAGGGTGCTCCGGAACAGCTGCTTACTGACCAGGGTAAGAATTTTTCGGGAAAACTCCTCCGCGAGGTGTGCGACCTCTTGGGTACGGAGAAAATTCGGACCTCCCCGTATCACCCACAAACTGACGGGATGGTGGAACGGCTGCATCGGACCATCACGTCTATGCTGTCCCAGCAGGTGTCGGAATCCCAGACAGATTGGGACCTTCGCATAGCCGGTGTGTTGCAGGCCTACAGGATGGCTCCCCATGCGGCCACCGGATTTTCCCCTTTCTTTTTAATGTATGGCCGCGAGGCTGACCCCCCTGTGACGACCCAGCTGAAGCTCTCGGCGCCTCAGGCGAAGTCTACCTTGTCCGAACACGTTAAATTTAACATCAGCAAATTATCTGAGGCGCGGGAAGCGGCCGTGCAAAATTCTGAACTCCGCCAGAGGGCGAACGAGAGGCTTCGGCTGGGGCGGGTACATGTGTTCAAATGGAAACCAGGGGACAGGGCATGGTTGCACTGTCCCCCAGGTGCCGCTGGCAACCTCGTCAAAGTTGGTACGGCCGTGGCGGGGGCCAGTGGAGGTCGTACAGGTCTTGCGGCCGCAATGTGTTCGCGTCAAATGGGGGAGGCGTCGGTGGTACGTGCACCCCTCAAGGTTGAAACCGTTCATCGCGCCGCCCCGTGGTTCACACACACACACGCATGGCCAAACGTGTGAGGGTTCCGCCGACTCCCCGACGTCGCTGCTCTCGCCTAACCTGACATCAACTGTTCCGTCTCCAGGTGCAACAGGAGTGACGGGTCCACGCCCGCCAACCCCTCCCGGAGGGGTCGGGGGTCACTCGGCAGCAACGCCAGACTCTCTTGCACCCGGACCGTCAACAACCGCCACTGAGCGTGCCGGGACGGGCCCTTGTGACGGGCCCGCCGCGAGAACGCGCGCCAAAACGCGCAGACTATTGTGAGGTCGGCCGTTGGGGGGCCTTGCGGACAGTGGGGGGGGAGGCGTCTGGAGTGCGTGTATATATGTTGGTTTTGGGGAATGGGGTATTTATTCGGGGGGGTGCGTCGGGTTATTTTTTTTTCTCTTCCTGTTGTTGTTCTTGTTATGGTTCTCTTTGTTCTTGTTAAAATTACGCGAGGCACACACACGGTTTTTCAGGAGGGATGCACCTTTATTCTGATTTTTTTGCAGCCGGGGATGGCTGCGAGCTGTACAGGGGGGGGGTGATGTAGAGGTGTAATTGTGCATGGCCACGGATGTAGAGGTGTAATTGTGCATGGCCACGGATGGCTAACAAACACAAGGGGCGGGGTTACGGCCGTACACAGGGGAGGTGCTCGCACCGACGTCCGCACCTGCATCCCCCACGGGCCCCTCCCGGGGGGCCGAGTCCTATAAAAGGTGGTGAGCCGGAGGGCTCGAGGTCGGGGATCAGCTTTAACCAGAGAAGAAGGAAGACCTGCTAGAATAGGCCCCAGAGCTCCCCTGGCTCGCTGTCCTTATAAGGGCCGACCAGGGCAAGCCGGTGGCGTGGCCCCGAGAGCCCAGACTGACGAGCCGGTCTGGAGACTCAGGGTGCCGGGATCCCAGCTTGACCAGGGCTGGGATAGATAGCCTCCCCTAGCTCCGTAGTGGAGGACTTGGGCGTAGGTTAGCGGGGTTAGCTGTTGTGTATCCCTGTAGCCAAGTGACCCGTAAGTACTGTGTGTGCACAAGTTGGTGTAATAAATAAGTGTGCCTCCGACCCTGTCGTCAAGCCTCCTACATACTTACTACACATTTAACATACAAAACGTCATCTTGTACTACTGTCACCATAGCAGGTACCACCACCACAGTGATGGTGAGTGGTGAGGGTGAGTGGTGAGCGGTGAGTGGTGAGGGTGAGTGATGAGGGTGAGTGGTGAGGGAGAGGGGTGAGTGGTGAGGGTGAGTGGTGAGTGGTGAGGGTGAGTGGTGAGGGTGAGTGGTGAGGGAGAGGGGTGAGTGGTGAGGGTGAGTGGTGAGTGGTGAGGGTGAGTGGTAAGTGTGAGTCGTGAGGGTGAGTGGTGAGCGTGAGTGGTGAATGGTGAGAGTGAGTGGTGAGTGTGAGTTGTGAGGGTGAGTTGTGAGGTTTAGTAGTGAGAGTTAGTGGTGAGGGTGAGTGGTGAGGGTGATTAGTGAGTTGTGAGGGGTTAGTGGTGAGGGGTGAGTGGTGAGCGTGAGTGGTGAGCGTGAGTGGTGAGCGTGAGTGGTTAGTGGTGAGGGGTGAGGAAGAGTGATGAGGAAGAGTGCTGAGGAAGAGTGGTGGTGGTGAGGGTGAATGTTGAGGGTGAGTGGTGAGGGTGAGGATGATTGGTGAGCGTGAGTGGTGAGGCTGATTGGTGAGGGTGAGTGGTGAGTGATGAGGGTGAGTGGTGAGGGTGAGTGGTGAGGGTGAGTAGTGAGTAATGAGGATGATTGGCGAGGGTGAGTGGTGAGCGTGAGTGGTGAGCGTGAGTGGTGTGGGTGAGTGGTGAGGGTGAGTGGTGAGGGTGAGTGGTGAGTGGTGAGGGTGAGTGGTGAGGGTGAGTGGTGAGGGTGAGTGGTGAGTGGTGAGCGTGAGTGGTGAGCGTGAGTGGTGTGGGTGAGTGGTGAGGGTGAGTGGTGAGGGTGAGTAGTGAGTAATGAGGATGATTGGCGAGGGTGAGTGGTGAGCGTGAGTGGTGAGGGTGAGTGGTGAGGGTGAGTGGTATGGGTGAGTGGTAAGTGTGAGTCGTGAGGGTGAGTGGTGAGCGTGAGTGGTGAGGTTGAGTAGTGAGAGTTAGTGGTGAGGGTGAGTGGTGAGTGGTGAGTGGTGAGGGTGATTGGTGAGTAGTGAGGTGTTAGTGGTGAGGGGTGAGTGGTGAGCGTGAGTGGTGAGCGTGAGTGGTTAGTGGTGAGGGGTGAGGAAGAGTGATGAGGAAGAGTGGTGGTGGTGAGGGTGAGTGGTGAGGGTGAGGATGATTGGTGAGCGTGAGTGGTGAGTGTGAGTGGTGAGGGTGAGTGGTGAGGGTGAGTGGTGAGGGTGAGTGGTGAGTGGTGAGGGTTAGTGGTGAGGGTGAGTGGTGAGCGTGAGTGGTGAGGGTGAGTGGTGAGTGGTGAGGGTAAGTGGTGAGCGTGAGTGGTGAGCGTGAGTGGTGAGAGTGAGTGGTGAGGGTGAGTGGTGAGGGAGAGGGGTGAGTGGTGAGGGTGAGTAGTGAGTGGAGAGAGTGAGTGTGAGTGGTGAGCGTGAGTGTGAGTGGTGAGGGTGAGTGGTGAGCGTGAGTGGTGAATGGTGAGAGTGAGTGGTAAGTGTGAGTGGTGAGGGTGAGTGATGAGGTTGAGTAGTGAGAGTGAGAGGTGAGGGTGAGTGGTGAGAGGTGAGTGGTGAGTGGTGAGGGTGATTAGTGAGTAGTGAGGGGTGAGTGGTGAAGGGTGAGTGGTGAGCGTGAGTGGTGAGCGTGAGTGGCTAGTGGTGAGGGGTGAGGAAGAGTAATGAGGAAGAGTGGTGAGGAAGAGTGGTGGTGATGGTGAGGATGATTGGTGAGCGTGAGTGGTGAGGGTGAGTGGTGAGGGTGAGTGGTGAGGGTGAGTGGTGAGGGTGAGTGGTGAGGGAGAGGGGTGAGTGATGTGGGTGAGTGGTGTGGGTGAGTGGTGAGGGTGAGTGGTGAGCATGAATGGTGAGGGAGAGGGGTGAGTGGTGAGAGTGAGTGGTGAGGGTGAGTGGTGAGCGTGAGTGGTGAGGGAGAGGGGTGAGTGGTGAGCGTGAGTGGTGAGAGTGAGTGGTGAGGGTGAGTGGTGAGCGTGAGTGGTGAGGGAGAGGGGTGAGTGGTGAGGGTGAGTGGTGAGGGTGAGTGGTGAGGGTGAGTGGTGAGGGTGAGTGGTGAGGGTGAGTGGTGAGGGTGAGTGGTGAGGGAGAGGGGTGAGTGGTGAGTGGTGAGGTTGAGTCGTGAGGATGAGGGGTGAGCGTGAGTGGTGAATGGTGAGAGTGAGTGGTGAGTGTGAGTGGTGTGGGTGAGTGGTGAGGGTGAGTGGTGAGGGTGAGTGGTGAGGGTGAGTGGTGAGTGGTGAGCGTGAGTGGTAAGTGGTGAGCTTGAGTGATGAGAGTGAGTGGTGAGGGTAAGTGGTGAGGGTGAGTGGTGATGGTGAGTGGTGAGGGAGAGGGGTGAGTGGTGAGGGGTGAGGGTGAGTGGTGAGGGTGAGTGGTGAGCGTGAGTGGTGAGAGTGAGTGGTGAGGGTGAATGGTGAGTAGTGAGGATGCTTGGTGAGGGTGAGTGGTGAGCGTGAGTGGTGAGTGGTGAGCGAGAGGGGTGAATGGTGAGCGTGAGTGGTGAGGTAGAGGGGTGAGTGGTGAGCTTGAGTGATGAGAGTGAATGGTGAGTGGTGAGGGTGAGTGGTGAGGGTGAGTGGTGAGGGTGAGTGGTGAGCGTGAGTGGTGAGGGGTGAGTGGTGAGGGTGAGTGGTGATTAGTGTGTAGTGAGGGGTGAGTGGTGAGCATGAGTGGTGAGCATGAGTGGTTAGTGGTGAGGGGTGAGGAAGAGTAGTGAGGAAGAGTGGTGAGGAAGAGTGGTGAGTGGTGAGAGTGAGTAGTGAGTGATGAGTGGTGAGGGTGAGTGGTGAGGGGTGAGTGGTGAGGGAGAGGGGTGAGTGGTGAGGGTGAGTGGTGAGGGAGAGGGGTGAGTGGTGAGGGTGAATGGTGAGCATGAGTGGTGAATAGTGAGGGAGATGGGTGAGTGGTGAGGGTGAGTGGTGAGCATGAGTGGTGAGGGTGAGTGGTGAGGGTGAGTGGTGAGGGTGAGTGGTGAGCGTGAGTGTGAGTGGTGAGGGTGAGTGGTGAGCGTGAGTGGTGAATGGTGAGAGTGAGTGGTAAGTGTGAGTGGTGAGGGTGAGTGATGAGGTTGAGTAGTGAGAGTGAGAGGTGAGGGTGAGTGGTGAGTGGTGAGAGGTGAGTGGTGAGTGGTGAGGGTGATTAGTGAGTAGTGAGGGGTGAGTGGTGAAGGGTGAGTGGTGAGCGTGAGTGGTGAGGGTGAGTGGTGAGGGAGAGGGGTGAGTGGTGTGGGTGAGTGGTGTGGGTGAGTGGTGAGGGTGAGTGGTGATCATGAGTGGTGAGGGAGAGGGGTGAGGGTGAGTGGTGAGCGTGAGTGGTGAGAGTGAGTGGTGAGGGTGAGTGGTGAGCGTGAGTGGTGAGGGAGAGGGGTGAGTGGTGAGGGTGAGTGGTGAGAGTGAGTGGTGAGGGTGAATGGTGAGTAGTGAGGATGCTTGGTGAGGGTGAGTGGTGAGCGTGAGTGGTGAGTGGTGAGCGAGAGGGGTGAATGGTGAGCGTGAGTGGTGAGTAGTGAGGGGTGAGGTAGAGGGGTGAGTGGTGAGCTTGAGTGATGAGAGTGAATGGTGAGTGGTGAGGGTGAGTGGTGAGGGTGAGTGGTGAGGGTGAGTGGTGAGCGTGAGTGGTGAGGGGTGAGTGGTGAGGGTGAGTGGTGAGCGTGAGTGGTGAATGGTGAGAGTGAGTGGTGAGTGTGAGTTGTGAGGGTGAGTGGCGAGGGTGAGTGGTGAGCGTGAGTGGTGAGGGAGAGGGGTGAGTGGTGAGGGAGAGGGGTGAGTGGTGAGGGTGAGTGGTGAGTGGTGAGGGGTGAGTGGTGAGCGTGAGTGGTGAGCATGAGTGGTTAGTGGTGAGCGTGAGTGGTGAGCGTGAGTGGTGAGCGTGAGTGGTGAGTGGTGAGGGTGAGTGGGGAGCGTGAGTGGTGAGCGTGAGTGGTTAGTGGTGAGGGGTGAGGAAGAGTGATGAGGAAGAGTGGTGGTGGTGAGGGTGAGTGTTGTGGGTGAGTAGTGGTGGTCAGGATGATTGGTGAGCGTGAGTGGTGAGGGTGAGTGGTGAGGGTGAGTGGGTGATGAGTGAGTGGTGAGCGTGAGTGGTTGTGAGGTGAGAGTGAGT
>NC_083845.1:1113701-1176948 GCF_015708825.2 Lethenteron reissneri | reverse complement strand
TCAATGGGAGAGTGGTGGTCGGAAGCTTGCAGCGGAACAAAGAATCCATTCCCTGCGGAGAATACAAGATATATAGTCAATGTCAGTGAGTGGACTGCGGTGTGAAAGTCACCGTAAACGTGAACACAATCAGTTAAGATCCGAAATGGTTTATTACGTCCTTCCAATGATTGCTGAGCCAGAATCCATCTTCTCGGTTGAAATTGTCTCTATGTTTGTATATGTGGATCGCCTCATGGACGAATCTTTCATGGTAGCTGGATGGCTTGCAGAGAACCTCTGTCTTGGAGAAGTAAATATCATGTGAG
The DNA here is from genome assembly GCF_015708825.2 of Lethenteron reissneri. Taxonomy (NCBI): domain Eukaryota; kingdom Metazoa; phylum Chordata; class Hyperoartia; order Petromyzontiformes; family Petromyzontidae; genus Lethenteron; species Lethenteron reissneri. The sequence continues at coordinate 1,176,640 of NC_083845.1, read as the reverse complement.
CCCACTGAATTGTAACAGTGATCTGCCACGGCTGAGGTGTTTGTCCTACCGTGTTTGATGTCTGCTTTATGTTCACGGATGCGGTCCGAGACATGTCGTTTGGTTTCTCCAATGTAACTGCTACCACAGAGGTAACTTAGTTTGTAAACGCCAGGGTACTGTATGTCTGGAACCACGTCTTTTACAGACGGGACCAGATCACGGATTTTATGTACTGTGTTGAATCGGACCTGGATCTTGTGTTTTACCAGGATTTTGGAGATCTTTTTTGTGACCCCAGCAATGTAGGGTAAGGTGATGGTTTTGAAAGGCTCCTCAACAGGATCCTTCTTGGTGGTTGGAGTGATGGCTTTACGGATTGTGTAGTCGGAGTAACCATTAGCCTTAAGAGCTTGGCATGCGTGTTTGAGTTAACTGGCAATTTGTTCCTGGTTGGATATGCATTGGGCTCTATGGTATAGAGTCTTGATGAGGGAATTCTTCTGGGATGGATGGTGGTGGGTATCCGATTTTAGGTAAGCATCCTTATGGGTGGCTTTCCTGTAGACAGAGTGGCTCATTGAACCATCAGGTCTCCTTTTAATTAGGACATCCAAAAAGGGTAGCTTGCCATCTTTTTCGACTTCCATGGTGAATCTGATGGCTGGGTGTATGGAATTGATGTGGTCAAGGAATTGTTCTAGAGCAGGCCGGCCGTGTGGCCAGATGACAAAAGTGTCATCTACGTACCTCTTCCATATAGGCCGTAAGGTGAAGACGTTTTACGTTTAATCCCGTTCCCATATATGGGGCACTAAATTCTTTTCATTCTAATAAAAAAGATCTATTGCTTTTGGCCGTGAAAATAAAAGTTCTCCATGTCTAATCCTGCAGTTTATTTTGTATTACTGTTTAAAGTCGGCAATATTTCTTTCCTCGCGTAATCATATTTTAATCGTCAGTGATTAGGCTTTGCGTCACGTGCTTCCCGCTAGACCAATAAGGTGGCCGCTTTTTTGGGACGAGAGGTAAACATTAGTCCAAGATGTCTGCGCCCTTGTTGTCAATATCGAGTAGTGAAGAGGAGAAAATTACGGCCAGACCTCCTTCAAAAGTCTGTAAAAAGTATTTTAAACAATGCTACATACATCTCACGTCCATAAAGAAAGAAGAAACAAAGGATTTACACGCACACGGTGGGATACATTCAGAAACTGCGTCAAACGGTGGCTTTTTTGCAAGGTGAGAATCGGAGAATAGCAGAAACATACAAACATTGTCTAGAAATCGAGTTTGACAATGTTCCCAAAGACGCTGGGTTTCACTCCACTTGCTACAGGCGTTTCATTGACAAAAAGCGCTTGGATGCGGCCGAGAAACGGGCCACAGCGTCCTGAAGCTCAAGATCAAGGCCAGTCTGTGCCATTGGGTAGTAACGTTAGTATCGCTGCAGTTGATTGTCCCGCAAAAAAACTTAGGTTCAGGACCGGCCTGCCAGTAGCTTGTGCTGGTCCTGTGCTTTCTGCCTTGTGCATAATTTGTAAGAAAACGGACAAGTACATTACTGTGGGAGGCAAACGCCAGAAGGACCATCTTTCACAGGCAGAAACTTCAGCACGTAGGTAAAAACAAAACACACACAAACACACACGTTTGAACTTTTATTCCCTTATGCTGGATACCATGGCTAACTTTCAATTACAATTACATAATTTATGTAATGTTTATTTTACAGTCAGAGACAGATTTGCATTGTTTTGCATACAGCTACAGCCAGAACACTCAATAATGTTTAACTCTTAACGCAGTTTTTTATTAGTTTAATTAGTATTTATTTATTTACAGGCAATTTGCTGAAAGCTGCTGAGATGAAGGAAGACACTAGCATTCTTGTGCATATTCGAGACAAAGACTGTGTGTCTCTGGAGGTGCGATACCACAAGGCCTGTTATAGACAGTACACCAGGTTCTTGACAAAGTCTAGTGCATCAGTTACTGTGACCTCAGAAGAACAGTGAGTTAGCAATATTTTATATTAATAAATATTAATTAATAATTCCCTCACATTTTCACATTTCAAAAGTAGGAGGTTGGCCCGTGATTTCCCCCAGCTGGTGTTTCACTACCCCAAGAAGCGCAACATAAGTGAGATGGTTTTCGTTGAGACATTGTCTGCAGATAAGCTGATAGACAGGCTACCTCATCCATCAGGTACAGAAACAACAGTCAACTGAGGTAACTAGCGAAAGTGACTGTGAAAACAGGGCTAGTGCAAAAGCTGGTCCACAAAGACCAAGTTCAATGGCCTCCAACAATACTGCAGAGGACACGAGGACACTTTACAGTGCGGCATTAATATTAAAGATGCTTCTGTGTGACTCTCCCGGTATGAAATGCCCGTGGCCACCCACATCAGATGATCTAAATGTGAGCGAGGCAAAATCTGTCATTCCAATTGAACTGTACAATCTGATTTCCTGGATTATTGGTGCAACTGAAGAACCAACACTGGCCCATTATGTTGATATTCCAGATGATTTGAACCTAAAAGTGATATGTATCTGTCAAGACATTGTGTATCTTGCATCTAAGGGTCGGAGGCAGACCCCTAAATCATTGTCTCTTGGTCTAACGGTTCGCCATTTAACAGGTTCATCACAAATTGTGTCACTTCTAAATAGACTAGGACATTGTGCAGCATGGGACACAGTTGTCAGTCTAGACACTAGCCTTGCCCAACTTCAACTAGTAGAGGGCAGAGACAAAATACCAAAGGGATTCTCAAAGAAGGTTCCTACAGTGCTTGTGTGGGACAATATTGACTTTGGGGAGGAGACACTGTCAGGTCGTAGAACTACCCACCACACAAATGGGATTATGCTGCAAAGTTCTGTAGTTGAACCTGTGTCAACAACAAACAGACAACCACTACAGAAGGGAAAAACCTCATTGAAAGTACCCCCTAGCATCCCTGTCGAACAGTACCATCAGTCTAATAGACAAGGACCACATAACTAGTTTCATCAGGAAAGTGTTCCATTACAGGCGGACACATACAAATTGAACACGGTGTCTGCTGTACAAACTGAACTGGCATATGTTTTTGTAAAGTCCATAGATGCTGAAAGATGCACAATACCAAGCTGGACAGGTTTACATACATTACTTCAAGGTGATGGCACTCTGCAAAAGTCAGCACTGTATTATCTTCCAGTCATTGAGGCTTCACCGACAGAGATGTCAACAGTAAACACAATTCTGAAGCGAAGTGTCCAAATTCATAATCAGCTAGAACTGGACCATATAGTGTTAGTTTTTGACAAAGCTATATATGCCAAAGCTCAGCAAATCTGCTGGAAAGATGATGACTTTACTCAGCGTAAAGTGATTAGACTAGGTGAATTTCACACATGCATGTCCTACCTGAGTATTCTAGGAAAAAGGTTTGGAGATGCAGGACTGCAAGACATACTCATTGAGTCCAAAGTTATTGCCCCAGGATCCATCAATGGAGTGATCAGTGGAGCTATTTTCTTTGATGGCATGGCAGTCATTCAAGCCATTCGGTCAATACCAAGTACCTTTGGAGAGCTTGCAGAGACCATACTGCAGTACATAGTCAAACTTTCTCTGAAACAAACTGTACACGGATAGACTTTGTGATTGACCAGTATCCAAAAATGAGTATAAAAAACCTAGAACGGTCACGTAGAGCTGGTGGTGGTACACAACTGGTGAAAATTTATGGACGGGATCATAAGACATCAGGAAAAAGTTTATATCAGATGGAACAAACAAAGAAGCACTGGCAGAATTCCTCTATGTTGTGTGGCGACATGCTGATCGTACCACTGTGGGAAAGGACTTAAGCTTGTACATAGCACATGGAGACCTGTGTCACTGCGTGACTGTAATGGAGGACTTACATTCTCTCAGTGCTGTTGAAGATCTGACATGTGATCATGAGGAATGTGACACCAGAGTGTTTTTACAAGCACAACATGCTGCACAGGAACATCAAACTGTAGTCATCAAGAGCCCTGATACTGATGTGGCAGTGATTGCTTTAAGTCTGCAGCCAGATTTACCATGTAGGTTGTATTTTTTCACGGGGGTTGGCAACAAAACAAGGCTCATTGACTTAGCTAAGGTGTCGTCAGCTCTTGGCACAAGTGTCTGTTTGGCACTTATTGGGATCCATACCTTCTCAGGTTGTGACTCTACAAGTGCCTTTTATGGCAAAGGCAAAAGAAAGGCATGTTCTGTTGCTTGTGAGAAAGAGGAATATCTGACTGCTTTTACAAATCTGGGTAGCAGTTTTAACCTAGACCAGTCTACCTTTGAGCTACTTTGCACATATGTGTGCCACCTGTATGGCCAGTCATCTGCCGAAAATGTGAACGATGCCAGATACAAAGCATTCTGTATGGCATCGTCAGCTTTTCCAGAACTATCCATGCCCCTTACAAGTGACGCCCTGTACCAACACTGCAAAAGGGCAAACTACCAAGCAGCCATAATGAGACATTCTCTGAAAGGTATAATGTGTGCCCCTTCACCCGTCGGCAATGGATGGCACCTCGAGGATGGTGAGTTAACAGTGACTTGGATGACTAGAAATCCTGCCCCTGAAAGTGTGTTGCAGGCAGTCCACTGCAGTTGCAAGCATAGCAAATGTGAGACTGGAAGATGTTCCTGTATGTCTGCAATACTGTCTTGTACTGATTTATATCGGTGCCAAAATTGTGCAAATGTTTCATAGGAAACAGAAGACCTACATGGGATGATGGCTCTGATAGTGATAGGGATGATACCGATGAGTAAATATGCGCTGTGTTATAATTTAAGGTGATTTTGAGCTGTAAAGAATCTGTGGTAGAATTGTAATTTTTTTTGGCAGCATTCCAAAACAAGGGGACAGTGTAGCATTTCGAGTCATTTCAGCCAACTTGGGCCAAAGTGTGCTTATATTTGTATCTTTCTGTGATTACACAGTACCTACTGAAAATTTTGATGTACAAAACATCACAGTTTTGCTAAATTTAAAATGTTTATGTTTAATTTTGCTTAGTGCCAATCTGTGAAGTTGAAGCATATTTTCTACAAATTTGCCATATTTCATGGTCTACATTCACACTTGAGTATATAATGCACCAAAACCTGTCTCAAGTGTTTAGGTACATGTATAAGTGTCAGTTTGAGAGATATTTGGTGTTGCTAAAATGTATATAAATAAAGTTACAAACAAAACCAGCAGCATAAGATTTTAGTTTTTTCCAATTCACAATTATATACATTTATGGATTTTGAAAAAAAAACTGCAGGGTATTTTGTGGAGAACTTTTAACATAAAGTCGAAAATGGTTTTGTCTATAAAAAAAATTCATTTAAAAAGTAGTTCCCAGGTGTGGGAACGAAAATCATTTTCTAGCCACTTTTCCTTGTTCACCTTACGGCCTAATAAGGTCGGGCGTAGAGTGGCAGTCTGGATGGCATCAGTCTCAAATTTCTCCATGAAAACGTTGGCTACAACCGGAGATAGGGGGGAGCCCATTGGGGTGCCCTCAGTTTGTTTGTAGAAAGTTCCATTCCAGGTGAAGTATGTGTTGGTTAAGCAGTGTCTCACCAGGGGGGGGTACCCCAGTATCCAGTCCTTGAACCAAGTCTTCAATGATTGCGATGGTGTCAGGTACAGGAACTTTGGTGAATAAGGAAGCCACATCAAAACTGACAAGCAGGTCATCTGGGGACAGGGAAATTCCCTTGATTGTCGATACCAGATCAGTAGAGTTTAGTACCGCAGAGGTGGTTTTTCCAGTGAAAGGCCGCAGGATTTCAGACAAAAAGCGAGCCAGTTTGTAAGTGGGGGAGTTGATAGTAGAGACAATGGGATGAAGAGGTGTATCTTCTTCATGTATATTTTGTAAGCCATAGAATCTTGGTGGCCTGGCAGCAGAAGGTTTCAACGAGAACTGTTTGGTTTGATCAAATAATGCGGTTTAATCAGAAATGATTTTGTTGGTTTTAGTGACGAGGCTGTTGGAGGGGTCTCTCTTTATTTTTGTATAGCTACCATCGTTGAGTAGTTCTTGAATTTTGTTGTTGTATTCTATTTTGTCCATGATGACAGTGGCATTGCCTTTGTCGGCTGAGAGGATGACAATGTCATCCCTCTTTTTGAATTGAGCTAATTCAAAACGCTCATCTTTGCTGATGTTGCTAGCTGGCATCTTAGCGTTTTTTAGGGTTGCAGCGATTTCAGATCTTGTTACGTCTGCAGCGATGTGACTCAGGCCCTTGAGAGCCACATCTACTCGGGCAATGATATGATTGAGTAGATGTGGCTCTCACTACACAATCCGTAAAGCCATCACTCCAACCACCAAGAAGGATCCTGTTGAGGAGCCTTTCAAAACCATCACCTTACCCTACATTGCTGGGGTCACAAAAAAGATCTCCAAAATCCTGGTAAAACACAAGATCCAGGTCCGATTCAACACAGTACATAAAATCCGTGATCTGGTCCCGTCTGTAAAAGACGTGGTTCCAGACATACAGTACCCTGGCGTTTACAAACTAAGTTGCCTCTGTGGTAGCAGTTACATTGGAGAAACCAAACGACATGTCTCGGACCGCATCCGTGAACATAAAGCAGACTTGAAACACGGTAGGACAAACACCTCAGCCGTGGCAGATCACTGTTACAATTCAGTGGTCTCACATGATATTGACTTCTCCAAGACAGAGGTTCTCTGCAAGCCATCCGGCTACCATGAGAGATTCGTCCATGAGGCGATCCACATATACAAACACAGAGACAATTTCAACCGAGAAGATAGATTCTGGCTCAGCAATCATTGGAAGGACGTAATAAACCATTTCGGATCTTAACTGATTGTGTTCACGTTTACGGTGACTTTCAGACCGCAGTCCACTCACTGACATTGACTATATATCTTGTATTCTCCGCAGGGAATGGATTCTTTGCTCTGCTGCAAGCTTCCAATCACCACTCTCCCATTGACATAGTTCGTTGCTTCCTCTTAGTACCTTTCACGCGACGGTTAATGGTATAGTGTATAGCATATTGGCCATGGTCCTCAAGACACAGCTTCGTTGGGCAGGGCACATCGCCAGGATGGAGAACCACCGCTTGCCTAAGATCGTGCTGTATGGGGAACTGTCCTCTGGCCATCGCGACATAGGGGCACCACGAAAGCGATACAAAGACTCCCTGAAGAAGTCCCTCACTGCTTGCTGCATCGATCACCGTCAGTGGGCAACACAAGCAGCTGATCACAACTCCTGGCGGCACACAGTCCACCAGGCCACCTCCTTCTTCGAAGATACCCGCAGGGCCCGTATGGAGGACAAAAGGAGAAGGAGGAAGAACCATGATCCCTCAGCACCCATCCCAGATGAGACCTATACTTGCAGCTGTTGTGGCAGAACCTGCTTGTCCCGCATAGGCCTCTTCAGCCACCAGCGTGCCTGCAGAAGACGTGGATGTCCTTCCTAGATCTTCGTTCGCGAAGCCAAGCCATGATGGTATAGCATATTATATAATAAATAGTATTAAAGTGTAATGTTTAATACAATGTATAAGGTAATATATAGTATCGTAATTTTATAGTGAATATATAGCAGTGTGGTATACAGTTGAGTGGGTAGAATAAAATATAATGTAATATGACAATGTATAGTCAATAAGCATATTAGTTGCTGCGGCGCCATATTATTAACATTCCTTCCCTTTATTAATTCTAACCTTACTCCCTCCCTTTGATACTGCTAATCCTGCATAATGCATGGGCATAATGACTTTACACCCCTCGCCAAACCTCCTACGCATTTCACAAGTAGTACTAATTGCATATCTGCATTTCCCATGAATATGCTAAATTCCTCTTGATATGCAAATTATTTTGTCAAAGCGCTCTTCGCCCCACCATCCCAGCATAAATAGTCGCTCCAAGCCTGGGGCGTGCCATTCAGACTCTGTCTACTTGACAGACCTGTTCTCCACCTGAAGACGGATGCTTGCGTTGTGGCCGAAACGTCGTGAGAATTATTTTATTATGTTTTATTTTTATTATTTTATTAATTTCCTTCTACGTGACTTTACCGAAAGAACCAAGAAGATGAATCCCTGCAGTCACGAAAGTTTTAAATCGAAATCCCTTTTTCTGTCATTGTTTAGAGCCCAATCCAGTCAGCATTTAAAATGTTCATAACTAGCCTGTTTAAATTTAACAGAATATGAATAACACGTCTACAGTCATTGTGTTCTGATTGCTGGCACAATTGTGCTCGAGATGACATGAATTGAATCCTGATTGGAAGCTTTCGTGACTGCAGGAATCCAGACTCTTTGGTTCTTTCAGTGAAGTAACGTAGTTAGAAATAAAATAAAACAAATCACGATGTTTCGATCGCAACACAAGCAATCGTCATCAGGTGGGACAACTACAGCAATAAACAACTGCTGATGAAGGCGAGAGAGCTGCCGTGGCACGAGGTTATATAGACTATATATGTAGGGTACATGGGCAGGGCTAGAGATGGGTGAGGGGCAGAGTAAGATCTGCGGAGGTGACGGGAAAGCTAGGGGGAGAGAGGTGTGGGGGGTTGCCAATGCAGCAACAATGCCATTGCAGCAACAATGCCATTGCAGCAACAATGCCATTGCAGCAACAATGCCAAACGCTGGGGATGCGAGGGGAAATTAACTCAGAAAAACAGACCAGCACCCGGCAAATATGATGGAACCACCATAAACAGTTAAGGTTTTACCTGGTTAATAACATCCTTCCAATGATTGCTCAATTTGTATACATCTTCTCGGTTGAAGTTATGTCTATGTTTATATATCTAGATGGCTTCATCAACAAACCTTTGATAGTTGCCCGAAGGTTTCCAGAGTACCTTGGTCTCAGAAAATATAATATCATGCGAGCCCACAGCATTATAACAATGGTCAGCCACGGCAAAGGTATTGGTTCTGCCGTGTTTCAGATCTGCCTTGTGTTCGCGAACACGGTCCGAGACATGTTTCGTTTCCCCAATGGAACTGCTACCACAGGTACAACTCAGTTTGTAGACTCCAGGATATTGCATGTTAGGAATTACCTCCTTCACCGATGGGAATAGATCACGGATTGTGTGTACTGTATTGAATCGGACCTGGATCTTGTGTTTGTTTAAGATTTTGTAGCTGTTACATTGGGGAAACAAAACGACATGTCTTGGACTGTGTTCGCGAACACAAGGCAGATCCCCCTGCATCCCCAGCGTTTGGCATTGCTGCTGCATTGGCATTGTTGCTTCATTGGCATTGTTGCTGCATTGGCAACCCCCCACCTCTCTCTCCCCCTAGCTCTCCCATCACCCCGCAGATCTTACTCTGCCCCCCCTCCCATCTCAAGCCCCGCCAATGTACCCTACTTATATAGTCTATATAACCTCGTGCCACGGCAGCTCTCTCGCCTTCTTCAGCGGTTGTTTCTTGCTGTAGTTGTCCCACCTGATGACGATTGCTTGTGTTGCGATTGAAACATTGTGATTTGTTTTATTTAATTTCTAACTACGTGACTTTACCGAAAAAACCAAAGAGTATGGATATTAATTGAATTGTGTTTAACATTGAGAAGGAGTCTGCATTTAAGTTCAGGCCCTAGCTGCTGCCATAGTTGTCTCCAATCTGGCATGTCACAGCCACATGGGTGGTATCTCTGACATCAAGTGACCTACGACGTCATGTTCTGGTTATAACAAATAATTTAAGTTTGGTCATATTACCTAAGAACCTACAAGGCATAGGGGGGCCGTCTTGAAGCAGTCGATGAATAAAAATGGGCTGTACATGAACATGCTTGTCGGGATTAGTAGTTAAATATCATGGTTGAGTCTGGCGATTATGTTTAATGCAATAGTCAGTTGGAATAAATATGTTCGCGTCGGTGGATGAAAGAGTGATCGGATGCATACGTGTGAGTGGGTAAACAAGCGAGTGAGTGGACTGTAAAGCAACAGGCACGAAAGTGAGTAGATGGTACAGTGCGTGGTCGAATATGTAATAATTGAGAGGATGAGTGATTAAAAAGGTTGACAAATCTGAGCATTGTTCCAACCTCCCCAGGCCCTCCAACATCAAACAGAAATTTCTCCTTCCCAACACCATGGACAGACAACTCAAGTGGGCTGAGATCTTGGAGGATTATGAGGGTAAGTCCCAGATACCTGCATCACGTGGCTTACATGCAGAGGAGGAGGCTCCCTAATCAATTACTTTTAATAGACATGGATTGGTAGTGATGGGAAGATGTAATGATCGAGTGTGGCAGAGAACGTGGGTTTAGATCTGAGTTTCAGCCATCATTGCTTAAACTGGGGTCTCAAGTTTATGGAATTGATGGTCTATCCATGCTCACAAAATACTGCCACGTGATGAATATTTCTCAATAGCAGCTCCTGTTGTGTGGTAAGAGGTAATTACAGGGATCTCAGAATTAGTTCTGTGAAACTCCATGTGCTTCGTTCTTTAATTTATTACTCGTCCTTTGAATTAATTTTATTTTTTCTGTAGCCCGGGAGTCGTGGCGCCAGTCGACCACGTGGGGAGACATTATGGATAAAGTGGACCCTTTCCCAGGACAAAGTTATGAGAATTGCTCCCCAAAGGTGTGTATGGGGTCTGTGGGGGTCAAACACACCACATTATCTCCATACTAGCGCACCATGTCACCACACCATCACACCAAACTATCACTACACCTCACATCACCACACTATCTCTCCATGTCACCTTTCTCATCACACCACACGACCACCAACTCAATACACGATCATAGAGCCTCATCATGCCTCTATACCATCACATAACACCGTCTCTCCAGAACATTCCACCACTTCCGCTCTCCATATCACAACACGATCTCTCAACACCATCACCCCATCTCTCCCCCATAACGTCATGCCATATCAAACATGTGAAGGCTCTTGAAGTAGCCATTTATTACCAATGAAGACACAATGACATCAGGAAGTAACATGAATTGTCTGTGCCATTCCAGTTGCCCACTATGGGTGCAGCAGTGATATTTGTCCAGATTATGGGCATCCAGATCTTTACAATGGAATATTCTGTGGAAACTATTGCCTGTGATGATTGTTGCCAAAAAATTGTCATGAAATCGTCACAGTCAATCACAGCCTTAAGTACGTGTATGGGGTTTGTGAGGGTATATGAGCATGTAACATGTATTTTGATAGGGTTTGGGTTATTTAGGGGCTAGGGCACTTACAATGTGATAAAAGTATTGATGGATAAGGAGTTATGTTAACATCAGGTGATTGTGTATATTCATGTATGTGCTAAGCAAGTTTGCATGAGTAAATGTAGTTTTTGCATCCGTACATAGATTTGTGAGTGCATTTGTGTTTGGGTTTATGAGCACGTCCATGTTTACGTGCCTGTGGGTATGAATTTTTGCTTGCATGTGCATGTCTGAATGTTTCTTTGCTCATCTTTGCTCGAACAGAGGAGCATTGGGGAGTTGAAGCACTTCAGCGGAGTGAAGCGTCTCCAGGAGAAGCACCTTGTGAAGGAGAAATGCACCATGGAAAAGGAGCACCTCATTGAGGTGCAGCGCCTTGCCAGGGTGAAGTGGCACACAGAGGAGAAGTGCCCCAGAGACAATCTACTCAAGAACCGCCTCATTGAAAAGCACCTCATTGAAGTAAAGTGCTTCAGGGATGAGAAGCGTCTTCACAAGGTGAAGTGTCTCGAGGAGAAGCATCGGGAGGAGGAGAAGCGTCTTGCCAGGGTGAAGTACCTTGGAGAGGTGAAGCGTCTCCAGGAGGAGAAGTGTCTCAAGGAGGTGGAGCACATCACTGAAGAGAAGCGCCTCATTGAAGTGAAGCGCCTCGCCAGGGTGAAACACCTCACACAGCAGAAGTGCCTCAGAGACAATCTCCTCAATAATGTGAAACGCCTGATGGAAAAGCGCCTCATTGAGGAGACCAGCTTCATGGAGGAGAAACGCCTTCGTAAGGTGAAGCGTCTCAAGGAGAAGCATCTGGAGGAGGAGGAAAAGCGTTTCACCAGGTAAATTACCTCACCGAGGTAAAGCACTTTGCCAACACGAAGCGGGTCGAGGAGGAGAAGCGCCTCATGGAGAAGACGCGCCTTGTTGAGGTGAAACTTCAAGAGGACGAGGAGCGCTTCATGGTGGAAAAGCACGTCGTGGAGGAAAAGCACCTTGTGGAGCAAAAGCGCCTTGTGGAGGAGCAGCGCCTCGCCAAGATGAAGCAACAGTGGCTCCGGACAACTACCACCAGCAGCCCTGCCGGCAGCACCACCAGCACCACCACCACCGCCGCCGCCACCTCCGCCACTGCCACCACCTCCGCCACTCTTGTGCAGGGCCCAATTGCTCCGAGCTTTGGAGAAGAGGGCTTCCAAGAAGAGAATGCAAACTCTGGAGCCACTGAGCCACGGTAAATCACTATGCATGTCCTATGTGTGGTTATTTATTTATATTGATGCTTGTTTTACTCAGGACGAGCCTCCCTAAGTCTCAAGACTTTTTTCAGGAGGGTCCTGCCAAGGTTGCTCGCAGTAGGGAATGAAGTTGCTACTGTTTTTGATCCAAATTAGGCGATTTGCATTGCTTGTGTGGATCAGTTACAGGGAGAAAGGTGCAGCACCCTTCCAGAATAGGGGGCAACACACTCCACAGAGAGAATATGGCCAAACATGGAAAACACGTTCCTTCGGAGTGGGCAGGTAGGAACTTGGTTGGACAGCACATTCGTGCACGACAGAAAGCTCGCGGTCACGTGATGCACTTCAACCAATCCCTGAACATACATGTTTGGGAGGGGCGATGCACGCCAGACAAATAATCCCTGGTGGGCAGTGTGAAACTGTTGTTCCTACCTGTATAATTCCACTCGTTGAGTTATCCTTCAGCGATGAGGACTCCAAACTGATTTTCTTCTCACCCAATCCGTTCGACCACCACTCGGCAGGTCACAACACTTTTCTCTCAGCTTCCTCCACGCACTGCTCAAATTTGGAAGTCCATCCTACGGTTTCAAATCTAATTATCTTGATCATTTCCATAAATATTTTGATTTCACACTTGATGATGATTGCTTGTGTTGCAGTCGAAACGTCGTGATAATTTTATTTTTTATGTTTTTATTATTTCCCTTCTACGTGAGAATATGAATGCCATAAATATGTTAACTCTTATCGACTACAACTTTGATTGTAGTGATGTTCATTGCTGACATGTTGGTCTTCTGGATCTGTGCTCAGCAACCATAACGAATGAAAACAAGCCACGCATATTCCTTCGAGTAAAATTGTCCACTGGAAAAATATCACCTCGTGGAGATGCCGGGGATTGACCCCGGGGCCTCACACATGCGAAGCGTGCACTCTACGACTGAGCTACATCCCCATGGTGGTTCTACCTGGGCTCAGTTCCACCTCGATACGGGGTGAAACTTCGTCATCAGCTTCTTCCTCTCCCTCGTCACCCCACTCACTCTCCTGTTGGCCCTGGGCCCTGTACACATCAAGTCTGCACAGAGTCCGAATTCACCCTCAGGTATCGTTCATATAGGGTTGTACTGGTAGGAAGCACCTGGTTCCACCAGCCCGCAGGGGATTATTGTGTCCATCCATCCATCCGTCGTGAATCCAAAAATGGGAGGGGTGGGGCTGGGTGGAGAGGGGAGGGTGGGGAGGGGATGGGAGGGGCTGGGTGGGGGAGGGTGGGGAAGGGGCTGGTCACCCCGTGGTGCCTTTGTAGTGGTGGTATTGACGTGCGCCGGCAGTGATGGATCACGGGGCGCGGGGTTGGGCACGCGATGTGGGCGTGGCATGGACGCGCGCGCCGGTGGTGAGGCGCGCTCACACAAGCTGGGAAAAGAGGATCGTAGCGAGTGCGCAGTGATTGGTCAGATAAGTGAGTACTCTCAGCGACGTCCGCAGGAGGGGTATAAAGGGGGACGCGCGAGAGCACTCGTGGTCAGTGTTAACCAGTTGAAGACCGAAGACGGGGTGGAGGAGGTAGGGGCCCTGTGTGGCTCGAAGCCGAGACTGGGGGGACCGTAGTCCGACGCCCGTGTGGGTCGGGACGGTGGTACCCAGAGCCGAGACGGGCACCCCGGCTGGGTGTGTCCCGGAAGGCTACAGGGCGTAAGAGCCCGTGTCAGTACAGCTGAGTGGGTGTTAGTCACCCGTGTAGCTGAGTGGGTGTTGGTCACCCGTGTAGCTGAGTGGGTGTTGGTCACCCGTGTAGCTGAGTGGGTGTTGGTCACCCGTGTAGCTGAGTGGGTGTTGGTCACCCGTGTAGCTAAGTGGGTGTTGGTCACCCGTGTAACGAAGTGTAGCTGAGTGGGTGTTGGTCACCCGTGTAGCTGAGGGGGTGTTGGTCACCCGTGTAGCTAAGTGGGTGTTGGTCACCCGTGTAACGAAGTTGGAGCTGAGTGGGTGTCCGTCACCCGTGTAGCTAAGTGGGTGTTGGTCACCCGTGTAACGAAGTAGGGTGTTAGTCATCCGTGTAACTACAAGTTGGTGAAAATAAAGAGTGTGCTACCCGTGAAGTCGTCTCCTGCCGAGTTACTACTTTACAACTGGCGTCAGAAGTAAACCTGTCTTCAAGGAGAATGGACACAAGGAAGACTTCTCGTTCCCACGTGCAAGACCGGGGAGACGACGACGTACCGGTGACACCACCCTCGGGAGGAGAGGACGAGGAGTTGCCGCCGATGCAGCACTTCGCGGAAATGGCCGATGCTCCGCCCGCCTCCGACACCAGCCTGCAGGACGCACACTCCCGCCTGGCGGAGTTGCTGCTCGCCGCCGCTGCGATCTTGGCGGAGATCTCCGTTCTAGCGGCCGGTGGAACGCCTGCGGGGTTGGAAGAGGCGGCGCGGCTGGAGGGTTCCCGCCATAAGGCGTTTCGCGCCAAAAGTTTGGGAGTTGGCGCCATTTTTGAGGGTCCGCCTCCGGTTGGCGGGAAACGCGGACACCACGTGGCCAGAGGTCTCCACACAGCGCAGCCCGCGTCATCGGCGAGCGCCGGAGCTCTCCATTTTGCGCCTGCAGAGGGAGCCGACATTTTCTACAACCACAGCAGCGCGCGGGAAAATCGTTCCAACGACGACGACGACGATCGAGTTCTCCAGCAACGATTGCCCGCGCTGTCGGTGTTCAAGGCGGACGGGGGCGACTGGGGAGCCTTCCAGCGACGGTTCATCGCGCATCAAGAAATGTCGGGGTGGTCCGACACCACGGCCCTGCGCGCGCTGCCAGCGATGCTCGACGACGACGCGCTTGCGGCCTTCACGTCTGCCCCGAGGTCGTCCCGCTCAACGCTCCAGGCCGCGCTGCACCTGTTGGCCAAGGTGTTCGGGCCGCCCTCGACCTGTCGCCACCAGTTCTACGATCGGCGGAAGGTGGTTGGAGAAACAACGCTCGCCTATCGCACGGCGCTGCTCGCCCTGGCGGATTCAGCTTTTCCCCGCATGGACAAGGAGGGGAAGGACGCCATGGTGACGGAGCAGCTGCTGGCGCTGGCTCACGGATTGGGAGTTCCCATTAATACGGCGGACGAGATGGACATCTGCTCCCTGGGGATTGCCACGAGTATCCACGCTTACGAGGTCCTACAGCGGAAGCCGACGGTCGTCTGCGCATCGGTGGAGAACGGGGCACCGGCCGCCACGATCATCGGACCTCAGCCTGCTGTGCCTCGGGAGGAGGCCTTCGCTGGTTCGAGGCCGGGGGAGTGGAGACCGGGAGGTCGTTCGCCCACACGCTCCTCCCGCAAGCTGGAGCAACCGAAACCTACGACGTCCCTCGTCGTCTGCTACAACTGCGGCCTTCGGGGCCACGTCGCGGCCGGGTGCCGGGCCCCGCGTCAACGCACCGCGGGACCACGTCCGGACGACGACCAGGGACTCAAGACATCCCAACTGAACCCGGCAAGTCGCGGCACCTCACACGCTCGGTCCACACGCACGGCACGTTCGGGTCGCCGCTTAGCGGTGGGGGGACCGTGTATGGGCGCCGGGGGTTCGGTTCGGCGAGAGGGGTCCGCGTACGGCCCGAAGGCAGTCGAGTGGTCCGAATTGGCCCACAGGATTGTGGCTGCGTCGGCCGGGTCGTCCGTGGTAACGGGGTACATTGACGGGGTTGAGGTCCGGGTGCTCGTGGACACGGGTGCGTCGGCCACTATTATTTCGGACCTTATTTATAATATTCTTCCCGTACAATGTCGACCACTTCTGCCAGTGGACGTACCATTTTACGCGGCAAACGGGGGATCCTTGGGAATCATCGGCCAGATTCGGGCGAATATTTGTATTGGCGACATTAAATTAGCGGGTCCTATTTTTGTATCATCATCGTTGGCCGTTCCTTGTTTACTAGGCACGGACTTTCTGTCTAAAATGCCCATAAAAATTCTCATAGACCAGGCCTGCATTGAGCTTCCGTCGGGTCGGCGGGTTGAGTTTTTGAAGAGTCCAAATAAGATACGCACGGCTTGTGCGACGGTGCAGGCGCTGGCAACCCGGACTGTACGGGTGCCCACGGGATCGCAAATGTTGGTACCCCTTCGGTTGAGAAAACCCCTGGGGGCGGATGCGGGGGCGCAGGGAGTTCTATTGGGGCCGTCTAACAGGGCTAAAGGGGACCTCGGCTTAGCGGTGGCCCAGACCATGGTGAGGGGGGACAGTGAGCCGTTCGTTGTGGTCTTGAATACGGGGTCGCGGCCGGCCGTGATTACGCAGGGAACGGTGCTCGCTCACGCCGCGCCGCTACCCGTCGAGGAACAGCTCGTTGCTCACGCCGATTCACATGTCGATACGCATCCCCAAAGTGAGGAGGGGACGGAGTGGTTGGACGCGTTGTGTGCCGGGTCCAGTACCTTGTCCAGTGTGCAGTTGGGTGCATTGAGGGGCTTGCTGCTCGAGTTCGCTGACGTGTTTAGCAGGCACAAGTACGACATTGGCTGCACAGACCTGTTGCGCCACCACATAGAGACTGGGGACGCGGCCCCTATTCGACAGAATCCCTTCCGGCTCAGTCCAGCCGAGAAGGAGCATGTGCAGTCGGCAGTAAATGACATGTTGGCGGCCGACATCATTGCGCCCTCTTCCAGTCCGTGGGGTGCTCCTATCGTCTTGGTTAAAAAACAGGATGGATCCCTGCGGTTCTGTGTTGATTTCCGCCGCCTAAACAAAATATCAATGGCCGATGCGTATCCGCTCCCCAGGATGGATGAGTCGCTGGATGCCTTGGCAGGAGCACAGTTTTTTTCGACGCTCGATTTGCTTTCGGGATTTTGGCAATTGCCCCTCGATGACGAATCAAAACCTAAAACCGCTTTCCGGACACCGGGAGGCCTATTTGAGTTCAACCGATTGCCCATGGGTTTACATTCCGCGCCTGCCACGTTCCAGAGGCTCATGGAATTGGTTTTGTCAGGCCTTCAATGGGACACCTGTTTGATTTACCTCGATGATATCATCGTTTTCAGCCGAACTTTTGAGGAGCACCTCCAGCGACTGAGGGCAGTGTTTCTCAGGATGCGTTCCGCGAAGCTTAAATTTAAACCGGCTAAATGTTTTCTGCTTCGGGAATCGGTCAGGTATTTGGGCCATATCGTTAGCCGTTCGGGGATCTCGACGGACCCTGCTAAGACGCAATGCGTCGGCTCATGGCCAACACCGACCTCTGTTACTGAAGTCCGCAGCTTCATAGGATTTGCCTCCTATTACCGTCGTTTTGTCAAACAGTTTGCCACCATAGCCAGGCCCCTGCACGCCTTGACGGCTAAAGGGGTGCGGTTTCACTGGGGGCCGGAGGAGGAGGCCGCGTTCTGCTCCCTTCGTGACGCCTTGGTGCAGGCTCCCCCCTTGTGTTACCCCGATTTCACGCAACCGTTTGTGCTCGACACGGATGCCAGTAACACGGGTATCGGGGGAGTGCTCTCACAGGTGGTCGGGGGGGTCGAACGGGTGGTCGCCTACGGTAGCAGGGTTCTGTCCCCCGCGGAACAACGCTACTGCGTGACACGGCGTGAATTGCTGGCGATTGTGTTTTTTATACAGCAATTCAGGCCGTATCTGTATGGCCGTCACTTTACGGTTCGCACGGACCATGCGGCTCTCCAATACGCTATGCGGGTGGCGCAGCCATCCGGCCAATTGTCCCGATGGTTGGAGGTCCTTCAGGACTACCAATTCACGACGATTTACCGCAAGGGGTTGCGCCACTCGAATGCGGATGCATTGTCACGGTTGCCGACGCGTACGGAATGCGCATGTCAGTTGGGATCGGCGCGGTGTAAACCTTCTGTCGATGTCCCCGCGGAAGTGGTGCTAGCCGCCACGGATACTACGGGGGTCGACGCCCCCACGGGGAGGGACTCGCTGTTAGCATTGCCTCTCATCGAGTGGGGCCGTCTGCAAATGGCCGACAGCTCCCTACTCGCGCTACGTCGGAAGGTTAACGTTCCCGAGGGCGGGGAAACGCGGGTCGGTTCCTGGGTGTGCAGACAGGGCCTCTTGATGAAGTGGGACTCCATGTCCCGGCGTCACATGCTTGTGGTGCCGGTTGCTGTACGGGGTAAGGTCGTCCTGGCTGCCCATGAACGACTCATGCATCTGGGGTTTCATAAAACGCTCGCCCTCATTCAGCGAGACTACTATTGGCCTGGGATGGGCAGTGACGTGGCGAACATTCTTAAGGGGTGTGTAGGGTGCGCTAAAAGAAAACCGCCACAAATAGCGGCTAATCCACCGCTTCAATCCATTCAAGTTTCGCGCACGAACGAATTGGTCGCGCTAGACATCTTGGGGCCCTTTCCCACTACACCTCGGGGAAATAAGTTCCTGCTGGTTGGCGTAGAGTACTTCACCCGCTGGCCCATGGCGTGGCCACTCGCCAACCAGTCGGCTGCGGCAGTGGCGGACGCCTTTGTCCAAGGTTACGTTTTGGACAAAGGCGCCCCCGAACGCTTGCTGACGGATCAAGGGAAAAACTTTTCGAGTGTTTTGTTGCGCGAGGTGTGCGACCTGTTGGGTACAAAGAAAGTACGTACCTCCCCGTACCACCCGCAGACTGACGGTATGGTTGAACGTCTGAACAGGACGATTACGTCTATGCTGTGCCAACAGGTATGCGACGACCAGGTGGATTGGGACTTACAGGTACCGGGGGTACTAGCGGCCTATCGGATGGCACCCCATGCGGCGACGGGGTTTTCTCCATTTTTTCTGATGTATGGGCGGGAGGCTGATCCGGCCATGGACGTCCAACTGGGGATTTCACAGCCACGTGCGAAATCAAAATTGGCAGACCACATTAAGTTTAACATCGCCAAATTGGCTGAGGCGCGAGAGGCTGCGAGATTGAATTCACGCTCTCGGCAGATCGCGAACGAGCGATTGCATGAACGGAAGGTGCATACGCACAATTGGGAACCGGGCGATAAGGCCTGGCTGCATTGTCCACACGCACCGTTGGCTACGTCCCCCAAACTGTTGAGACCATGGAGGGGACCGGTGGAAATTGTGCGGGTTGCACGACCCCAGAGTATACAGATTAAATGGGGAAAACGCCGTTGGTACGTGCACTCCTCCCGACTGAAACCCTACGCGGCGCCGCGTGACCCCGGGTTGTGCCGTGACGACCGAGCGTGTGATGTGACCGTCGACTCGGGGAGGGATGTGTCGCAGGCTGATCCTCACGTGTCTCCACCTGACCCACCCCCAGGTGTCTCGGACCTGACGGCTGTTGACCGTCGGGAACCGGAACCCCGCGGCTCGCACGGAGCCCCGATGCCTGGCCCATGCCTTCCTGAACTGCCGGCGCCGCCGGATGGCCAACTGCGTCCTGTGCCGTACGACGGTCCGGCAAGGCGGACTCGGTCAAGGACGCAACACTTTTCATGAAAAAAAAAAAATTTCTTTTTTTGTTAAAGCCCGACTTCGTTGCCGGCTTCCCCCTCTGCCGGGGTAATGTCCCGTTCAAGGGACGCTCGGACATTGGGACGCTGCATGAGTCGGAGAGAAAAGAAGAGAAAATGATTAAAGAAATTTTTTTATTGTTACTCTTTCCGCATACACAGTATCGTTGCCATTCGCCGGATTGTGCATGTTGTTCTTGTTGCGGGTGTGGCGGTTGCTGGGTTTTGCGGATTGCGGTGTTCATGTTGTGTTGTTAGGGTTGGTGTTATGTTACGGGGCACACGTGGGGGTGAAGGGGTGTTGTATGTTTTATTAGCAGCCGGGTCGGCTGCGAGCTATGTGGTAGGGGGTGATGTAGTGGTGGTATTGACGTGCGCCGGCAGTGATGGATCACGGGGCGCGGGGTTGGGCACGCGATGTGGGCGTGGCATGGACGCGCGCGCCGGTGGTGAGGCGCGCTCACACAAGCTGGGAAAAGAGGATCGTAGCGAGTGCGCAGTGATTGGTCAGATAAGTGAGTACTCTCAGCGACGTCCGCAGGAGGGGTATAAAGGGGGACGCGCGAGAGCACTCGTGGTCAGTGTTAACCAGTTGAAGACCGAAGACGGGGTGGAGGAGGTAGGGGCCCTGTGTGGCTCGAAGCCGAGACTGGGGGGACCGTAGTCCGACGCCCGTGTGGGTCGGGACGGTGGTACCCAGAGCCGAGACGGGCACCCCGGCTGGGTGTGTCCCGGAAGGCTACAGGGCGTAAGAGCCCGTGTCAGTACAGCTGAGTGGGTGTTAGTCCCCCGTGTAGCTGAGTGGGTGTTGGTCACCCGTGTAGCTGAGTGGGTGTGGTCACCGTGTAGCTGAGTCACCCGTTGTAGCTGAGGGTTGGTCACCCGTGTAGCTAAGTGGGTGTTGGTCACCCGTGTAACGAAGTGTAGCTGAGTGGGTGTTGGTCACCCGTGTAGCTGAGGGGGTGTTGGTCACCCGTGTAGCTAAGTGGGTGTTGGTCACCCGTGTAACGAAGTTGGAGCTGAGTGGGTGTCCGTCACCCGTGTAGCTAAGTGGGTGTTGGTCACCCGTGTAACGAAGTAGGGTGTTAGTCATCCGTGTAACTACAAGTTGGTGAAAATAAAGAGTGTGCTACCCGTGAAGTCGTCTCCTGCCGAGTTACTACTTTACACCTTTATAAAACTCAACGTTTAACCGACTCACGCCGGCTTGTGGCCAACCTCACAGTTGGCCATATTTGCGAAATACACCACGCTGCCTGGCCATTGACCGAGAAAACCAACGTTCCTTCCAGCTCCCTCCGCAGGAATGTGTTTACGAGAGTTCATGTGCACCCCGATTACAGGGACATGGACACAGCCAATTGATTTTGAAAATCAACCTTTGTTGGAAACATAAATTTTTTAAAAACTTCCAACAAGGATTCCAGATCCAACATGGAGATGCCGGGGATTGACCCTGGGGCCTCACACATGCGAAGCGTGCGCTCTACCACTGAGCGACATCTCCATTCTGGTTCTACCGGAGCGCAGATCCACCTCGGTACGGGGTGAAACTTCGTCATCAGCTTCTTCCTCTCCCTCGTCACCCCACTCACTCTCCTGTTGGCCTTGGGCCCTGGATACATCGAGTCTGCACAGAGTCCAAGCAAAATGTATTTCTTTAAAACAAAATAAATAACAAGAATACATGTGGATGGATACTATAATGCTGTCCTAATTAATTATTATTGGAAATATTTAATTCGGAAATAAACGTGTTCTGGATACTTTTAAGCACTTGCTTTCATCTCTAAATGTTAAAGTTAACCATTTGATCACTGTGTGCATCGCTGGTTATACAAATAGCAAGTTCCTGAAATCAACACAAATTCATCCGAAGGTATCGTTCATATAGGGTAATATTTACGAGAGTTCATGTGCACCCCTATTACAGGGACATTGACACAGCCAATTGATTTCGTAATTCAAACTTTGTTTGAAAAAATAATTAAATAAAAGCTTCCGACATGGAGATGCCGGGGATTGAACCCAGGGCCTCGCACATACAAAGCGTGCGCTCTCCCACTGAGCTACATCTCCACCACGCTGGCAGCCAGCCAGGTAGCCAGCCCCCTTAAATATCGGCCCCTCCCTTTACCCCCCTCCCTTAGGCCACTCCCCTGACCCCCCTTCCCTTAGGCCCGTCCCCTGACCACCCGCCATATCCTTAGGCCCCTCCCCTGACGCCCCCCCCCCTTAGGCTCCTCCTCTGATTTCCCCCCCCCCTCAGGCCCCTCTCCTGACTCCCCCCTTCCTTAGGCCGCTCCCCTAACCCTCCTCCCTTAGGCACCTCCCCTCTCCGTACCCGGCAGTAGGTCTCCACCAATCAAAGAGCTGTTTGTAAGGTCTCCACCAATCAAAGAGCTGTGTGTATTATATATTTATTTATGCACGACAGACAGACAGACAATGAATCCCTGGTGGGCAGTGTGGAACATTGTTCCTACCTGTATCAAACCCACGTCTCTCTTACTGTGAGGCCCAGATGCTCCAGCCCTGCCACGTTTACAAAATACACAGACACAGCAAGCCCAACGCGTACATTCGGCTATACTGTGGACAGATATATTTTCCATAATTAGTGTCTGGGTTAGATCACATAATGATGCGGCCATATCTTCACCATGTAACCCTCCATCCACCGTGATATTTTGGCAGACTAAGGCCTGTCTCCAGGCCAGCTTCCAAGTTGCCTTGTAATGCACAGAGACAGCTACCACTGGGAGGGGTGTCCAATTTCAAATGCATTGAGACGAGAGATGCAAGATGTGAGTGGCTCATCGCGTGCAATGCACTCTGAGATGCCTTCGACGTCAAGGGAGGCGGCTCTGTCTACCACAAATCACTGTCAGATATCTTTCCGAAATCGTGGATGGGTTGACGCGGCCAAAAGGTAACGTACTCATCATTCACCACTTACAGTTCAGATCTTGCTTCTCGCCCTTGCTATTACTGCCACCGCATTAACCACAAAGATACACATCCATTCCATCACAGCGGACTTTCAAAATCTCCACCGATATCATTTTAAATGTGTAGGCCATTATGTTCAAGGGATTAATTAGAATATACATGTAAACAATAATTTCACGACAAATTATTCAGCTAAATTTACACAGCAACACCACCTAGTACTTTGAAACTACAGCAGTCTGTGTGAGACACAGCTGCACCTATCTCAAGGATAGCCTTGAGCTATGAGAATGACAGCGCCAATACCAAGCATACTCACTGGCCATGTCGTTATTGCTGTATATATTAAGCTCAGATTAATCCGCCACACATTCCACACACGGATGATGGATGTCTGCCGTAGCAGGAAGGTGGAACGGTGCCGTGTTTTGTCTCTTCACAGATCTGAACCAGCGCAGCCCTCCTCCTCACTCATCCAGGCCTTTGAAGCAAAGACAGAGGTTATGGTGGAGACAAAGGAAGAGGTGAAGGAGGAGGTGAAGGAAGAGGCAGAGGAGGAGAAATCAGAGGAAGAGAAGACAAAGGAGGACGATATTGTGATGGAGACAATGGAGGAGAACACGGAGGGAGAGGATAAAGACAATACGGAGGTGGAGGACCAGGACAAAACAAAAGATGAACAGATGGTCGTGGTGGGGGAGATGATGGAGATGGACAAAGGGGAAACAATGGTGGTGGAGGAGGAAGAGAAGATGGTGGTGGAGGAGATGGTGCTGCAGGAAGATGAGGAGATGATGAAGGAGGAGATGGTGGTCGGGAAGGGGGAGAAGATGGAGAAGAAGACAAAGGTGGAGCAGGAAGAGGAGCAGAAGGTAGAGGAGAAGATGGTGGTGGTGGAGGATGAAGAGAAGGAGATGGAGGAGGATGAGACAGAGGAGGAGAAGATGGAGGAGGTGCAGGAGGTGGTGATGCACGAAAAGAAGAGGAAGCGAGGAGGCTTCGTTCACATGGCGAGAGCAATCACCTCACTCCTCCGCCGCGTGCTGCTTTGTGGCGGCAGGTCCACCGCCCAGTAGGGGTAGTCGTGGATTGGTGCCAACCATGACCGCTATCACCACACTACCTACCCACCCCATGACACACTTCACACGGTTCCCCAGAGAGAGGGTGCCACTGGGACCACAGCTGGGGAATGAAGCTGAGCAGCAGATGCCAGGACTACAGGAGAGAATGACTGCTACCAGGACACCTCACATCACACACACACACGGGACTATCCCAATAGCATAGCCAGCCCCACACTGGGCCCCTTCCATGCTGGTTTTCATCCAGGCAGTCCTCATGGGATGACCTTGTCATGGTTTCCAGGACATGGAAGGGGCAGCTGACCCAGGGTGAGAGAGCTGGAGGGGTCACGTGCAGACAATGAACAAAACCTACACGTGCCAAGTTTCAAGGCCACCCTGTTAAGAATTAGGATACATACTATTGTTGTTACCATAAACTTTGTGAAATCAACCTTTGAGGACACAGCATAACGTTGCATTGCTTGTGAGTGCTTCTTGGGTTGGTTAAATGTGCCTTGGCTTGTGCGTGCGGTGTCCCGGCTGTGTGTGCGGCGGGTACAAGGACACATAATGAGACGTTTTGGGGAATGGTCCTCCTTCAGAGCACATACAAGCGGTGGTGGGAAAAAATTCAGGCGATTTGCCTTCTTAACGACAAATCCGCCCCTCCTCTCCCCCATGAAGCCACTGTTCCACTGTGCCACTGCTCCACTGTCCCATTGCCCCACGGCTCCTCTGCTTCACTGCCCCACTGCTCCACTGCCCCACTGCTCTACCATCTTGCACAACAGTTGAAACTAATTGAGTATCTTAAATCCCCCTGCCTCTGTCCACCAAGCAGTGATAACGGGTGCTCCACAATCGTGCGGCAAGATGTGTGGTGGATTAAAGATAAAGCAATTGCAGGACTGTGCCACTGCTCCACAATCCATTTCCTTTGGCAAAATATTCAAAGAATGCTGCTGCTCACTAAACACGTTGCTGCTAATGTATATAACGTGGGGGGGGGGCATGTTTAGACGCGGCCCAGTGACCTCGTGGTCATAGCACTAAACTGGCACCACGGAGTACCTCGGTTTAAATCCAGGCAGCCGCCTGTGATCAAAGCGGATTCTCAAGTCTAGCGAGTTAATGGTCTCAGCCTGGTCGTCATGGACTGCACAAAATAAACCATCACTTCTTCTTGTTTCTTTCGGTAAAGTCACGTAGAAGGGAAGTAATAAAATAATAAAAATAAACATAATAAAACAATTCTCACGACGCAAGCAGCCTGAAGACGGCTGCTTGCGTTGTAGCCGAAACGTCGTGAGAATTGTTTTATTATGTTTTATTTTATTATTTTATTACTTCCCTTCTACGTGACTTTACCGAAAGAAACAAGAAGATGAATCCCTGCAGTCACGAAAGCTTTAAATCGAAACCATCACTTGGCTGTAATGTGGTTCTCCATGTAATTGATCAATTCCAGCTGTAAGATGTAACAACATTATTATAGATCATTGTCTCTGACATAGACACTTATCCAGAAGCATGTCTGTACACATACAAAAAACCCTTATATAGCTCTCACGAAACTTTATGGAAAGTGTGTTAGCAAGCACGCTACGAAGCGGGTGGCCAGAACAACGTTCGACCTTTCAATCCCTAGTGGCGATGTTTACACAGCACGCATGTACTCTTTTTCAAGTTGAGTCGACCTAGGGAGGCCCAAGACCAAATCAAATAATCGTCACTGCGATTAGCCATGGGTGGGATCCAAAATCGGGTCAACGGGTTCGTAGCCCAGAGCAGTAACCGCTATGCCACCACTCCCCACATACAGACACCTACAAAACAAAGATCCCCTTTATAGCTTTAACAAACTGTTGAGGCAAGTGCCTTTAGTGAGCAACACCTATGAAGGCTGAGACAGCACACGAAGGGGTGGGTGAACAGCACCACGCCCGGAGTGCTGATTGTGACACACACACAGGGGAGGTCTAAGCCCAGTTCATATCAATCGCCACCAAAATTAAACGTTAGCCGTGGCCAGCAATCAAACTTGGGCTCCCAGGTTTGTAGCTCAGCGCCCTAACCACTGCACTACCGCTCTTCACGCAGACAACCGGGTTGGTGGGTCCAACCTGACTCGGAGTAAAACAAGTACCTGATGCGGTGTGTAAACATACGCACCTTCAAGAAAGAAATCTGGCGTGGTGCTGGCCACAGCCCTGATGCACCGTGCCGGTCTTCATGGTGCTCGCTAACAGCACTTGCCAACACAGGACTGCTGCTTGCATGCTCACCATGCCGGGTACAGGGGATGACACGCTTCCTCACGCGGCTCCTCCGCCCGGCCCGCCAGCGCCCTGTGGGGCTGAGACTCACGGCGCCGGCGTCACGCGATGCTCCGCCACCACCACCACCAACTGTGCCAATGTGCGATTTGCGATGGAGTGGCAGAGGACCTAGGGCTTTGTTACAAACACACAGGGGGTTAATGTTCAGTAGCTGGTGAAATAAGTAACTTTGCCATCATCATCTTCATCAACCATCATCTAACCTATATAATTCATGTTTGTGTCCGTCCGTCCGTCCGTCTGTCTGCGTACGCTCGCTTGCGGGGGATTTGGCTCTCGGACCGTGGGGTTCGATTTTGCCGTTGGGCACGCCCCCGGCCCCGCGGTGAACATAGGCATTTCCGATTTTTCGTCTCAAACTTTAAATCGGACCGATTATCGATTTAGTGCGATTAATCTTTATTTATTTTTTTACTATTGCCGACCGGCACGTGACGAAGCACGCCGTTGCGCATGCGCGAAGGCGGTTGCCCCTGGCAACGGGCAGTTGGCCCCTGGCAATGGGCGGTTGCCCCTGGCAACGGGCACCAACGCCATCGCTGTTGGGTGGATGCCATTTTAATTCCCGTTAAAATATGCACACGCATTAACACGCGACGCTGAGGTAAATTCATCAAAGTTTCACGTCCTCTTCACTCCCCCCCCCACCCCAATGTGTGCAATTACTATTATAGGGTCGGTAGATAATGCAATTATAGTGATTAGACAGTATTATTCTAGCGCGGGGGGGGGGGGGGGGGGGAGCGGTCCCAGCACCCAGCCTCGGCCGCGTGGGCAATCTAGGCAAGGCCGGAGGCTCTGCATGGTACTAGGCCTCGACACCCCACACGTGTCAGGCGAATACTTTGTGCTATAAACTCGATATACCCAGCGTTGCCCGGGAGGAAACACATTTAAAATCTTCTGAAAACTTTAAAACATAACATACCAATGAAAATACAACTGTGTAATTAAAATTTTAAACCCGACAGAGCCAAGAATCGATTCTCTGAATCGCGCAAAGGAATCGAACGTTGTAGACTCCTTTAGAATCGGCCGATTCTGTTTACTATAAGTTGGTTATAGAGTTGATATAAACTGCTACGAACGGGAAATATCCGGCGTTGACCTGCGGCAAAAATATAATTAAAAACTGAAAACTTTAAAACATAACATATCAATGGAAATAAAACTCTGTAATTAAAAATGTAAACCCCCAACACGCCAGGAATCGATTCTTTGAATCGCGCAAAGGAATCATCGAAGGTTGTAGATTACTTTAGAATCGCCCTATTCCCGTTTTAAAAACTGCATGTCGCCAAGTTTGCTTAACATTTCCACCAGACACACATTCACACATTTAGCTTTCACATTTAACATACAAACGTCAGCACGTACTGCTGTCATCATAGGCAAAATATATACACCCTCACGACTTCCCTCACTCACCCTCACCACTCACCATCATCACTCACACCACTCACCTCTCCCTCATCACTCACGCTCACCACTCACCTTCACCACTCACCATCATCCACACCACTCACCCTCACCACTCCCCCACTCCCTCATCACTCACGCTCACCACTCACCCTCACTACTCACCCTCACCACTCACCCTCACCACTCACCCTCACCACTCACCCCTCTCCCTCACCACTCACCCCTCACCCTCACCACTCACCCTCACCACTCATCATCACTACTCTCCTCACCCCTCACCACTAACCATCATGCTACCACTCATGCTCACCACTCACCCATCCACACTAATCACCACTCACCCTCACCACTCACCCTCACCACTCATGCTCACCACTCACCCCTCCCTCACCCTCACTATTCACCACCACGCTCACCATTCACCCTCACCACTCACCCCTTCCCTCCACCACTCACCTCACCACTCACCCTGTCACTCACACTCCCCCTCACCCTCACTCCCTCACCATCATCACTCACTACTCACTCACCACTCACCCTCACCACTTCCTCACTACTCTTCTCACCCCTCACACTAACCACTCATGCTCACCACTCATGCTCACCACTCACCCTCACTAACACTAACCACTCACCTCACCACTCACCCCTCACCACTCACGCTCACCACTCACCCTCACCACTCACCCTCACCACTCACCACTCACTCTCATCACTCAAGCTCACACTCACCCCTCTACCTCACCCTCACTACTCACCACTCACGCTCACCATTCACCCCTCTCCCTCACCACTCACCACTCATGCTCACCACTCACCATCACCAAGCATCCTCACTACTCACCATTCACCTCACCACTCTCACCACTCACGCTCACCACTCACACCACTCACCTCACCCTCACCCCTCACCACTCACCCCTCTCCTCACCACTCACCACTCACTCTCATCACTCAAGCTCACCACTCACACCTCACGCTCACCACAACCTCACCACTCACCCACACCACTCACACTCACCACTCACTCTCACCATTCACCACTCACGCTCACCCCTCATCCTCACGACTCAACCTCACCACTCACCACTCACCCCTCTCCCTAACCACTCACGCTCACCACTCACCCTCACCACTCACTCTCACCACTCACGCTCACCACTCCCCTCCTCCCTCACCACTCATGCCACCACTCACCCTCACCACTCACCCACACCACTCACCCACACCACTCACCCTCTCCTCACCACTCCCCTCACCACTCACCCTTACCACTCACCTCACATCACCCTCACCACTCACGCTCACAATCATCCTCCCATCACCACCACTACTCACCCTCAACACTCACCCTCACCACCACCACTCTTCCTCATCACTCTTCCTCACCCCTCCCACTAGCCACTCACGCTCACCACTCACGCTCCCCACTCACCTCACCACTCACGCTCACCACTCACCCTTCACCACTCACCCCTCACTACTCACTAATCACCCTCACCACTCACCACTCACCTCTCACCACTCACACTCACCCTCACCTCTCACTCTCACTACTCAACCTCATCACTCACCACTCACGACTCACACTTACCACTCACCCTCACCACTCACACTCACGCTCACCACTCATGCTCACCACTCACCCTCACTACACACTAATCACCACTCACCCTCACCACTCACCCTCACCACTCACGCTCACCACTCACCCTCACACTCACCTCACTCACCACTCACTCTCATCACTCAAGCTCACCACTCACCCTCTACCTCCCTCACTACTCACCACTCACGCTCACCATTCACCCCTCTCCCTCACCACTCACCACTCATGCTCACCACTCACCATCACCAAGCATCCTCACTACTCACCATTCACCCTCACCACTCACTCTCACCATCACGCTCCACTCACCACTCACCCTCACCACTCCCTCCACCTCAACCACTCACCCCTCTCCCTCACACTCACCACTCATTCTCATCACTCAAGCTCACCACTCACCACTCACGCTCACCACTCAACCTCACCACTCACCCACACCACTCACACTCACCACTCACTCGCACCATTCACCACTCACGCTCACCCCTCATCCTCACGACTCAACCTCACCACTCACCACTCACCCTCACCACTCACCACTCACCCCTCTCCTCACCACTCACCACTCACCCTCTCCCTCACCACTCACGCTCACCACTCCCTCACCACTCACTCTCACCACTCACGCTCACCACTCACCCTCTCCCTCACCACTCATGCTCACCATCACCCTCACCACTCACCCACACCCACTCACCCACACCACTCACCCTCTCCCTCACCACTCACCTCACCACTCACCCTTACCACTCACCCTCACCACTCACCTCACCACTCACGCTCACCAATCATCCTCACCATAACACACACTACTCACCCTCAACACTCACCCTCACACCACCACTCTTCCTCATCACTCTTCCTCACACTCACACTAGCCACTCACGCTCACCACTCATGCCTCCCCACTCACCCTCACCACTCACGCTCACCACTCACCCTTCACCACTCACCCCTCACTACTCACTAATCACCCTCACCACTCACCACTCACCTCACACTAACTCATACACTAAACCTCACCACTGACCCTCACCACTCCCCTCTCCCTCACCACTCACCCTCTCCCTCACACTCACGCTCACCACTCACCCTCGCCAATCATCCTCATTACTCACTACTCACCCTCACCTCACGCTCACCACTCACCCTCACCACTCACCCTCACCACTCACCTCACCACTCACCACTCACTCTCACCACTCACCCTCACCACACCTCACCACTCACGCTCACCAATCATCCCACCACACTCACCCTCAACACCCCTCACCACCAACCACTTTCCTCATCACTCTTCCTCACCGTCACCACTAACCACTCACGACCACTCACGCTCCCCACTCACGCTCACCACTAACCACTCATGCTCACCACTCACGCTCACCACTCACCCCTCACCACACCTCACTACTCACTAACACCCTCACCACTCACCTCTCACTCTCACCATTCACCCTCACGACCACCTCTCATACTCACCCTCAACTCAGCCGCTCACCACTCACCCTCACACCTCACCCTCACCACACCTCCTCACCACTCACCCTCACCACTCACCTCACCACTCACGCTCACCAATCATCCTCACCACCAACTCCCTCAACACTCACCTCCACCACCACTCTTCCTCATCACTCTTCTCACCCCTCACCACTAACCACTCACCCTCACCACTCACGCTCACCACTCACGCACCACTCACGCTCCCACTCACGCTCACCACTAACCACTCATGCTCACCACTCACGCTCACCACTCACCCTCACCACTCACACTCACTACTCACTAATCACCTCACCACTCACCCTCACCACTCACGCTCACCACTCACCCTCACCACTCACGCTCACCACTCACCCTCGCCAATCATCCTCATTACTCACTACTCACCCTCACCACTCACCCTCACCACTCACCACTCACTCACCACTCACCCTCACCACTCACCCTCACCACTCACCACTCACGCTCACCACTCACTCCACTCACCCTCGCCAATCATCCTCATTACTCACTACTCACCCTCACCACTCACCCTCACCACACCCTCACCACTCACGCTCACCACTCACGCTCACCACTCACCTCGCCAATCATCTCATTACTCACTACTCACCCTCACCACTCACCCTCACCACTCACCCTCAACACTCACCACTCACCCTCACCACTCACCCTCACCACTCACGCTCACCAATCATCCTCACCCTCACCACTCACCCTCAACATTCACCCTGACCACCACCACTCTTCCTCAGCACTCTTCCTCATCACTCTTCCTCACCCCACCACTAACCACTCACGCTCACCACTCACCCCTCACCACTAACCCCTCACTACACTAATCACCCTCACCACTCACGCACCACTCACCCTCACCACTCACCACTCACCCTCACCACTCACCCTCTCCCTCACCACTCACCCTCACCACTCACCCTCACCACTCACCACTCACCCTCACCACTCACCCTCACCACTCACCCTCACCACTCACTCTCACCACTCACCACTCACGCTCACCACTCACCCTCACGACTCACACTCACCACTCACCCTCACCACTCACCACTCACCCCCCTCTCACCACTCACCCTCACCACTCACCCTCACCACTCACCCTCACCACTCACCCACACTCACCTCTCACCCCACCACTTACCCCTCCCTCACCACTCACCCTCACCACTCACCCTCACCACTCACCACTCACCTCACACCCCTCTCCCTCACCATCATGCTCACCAATCATCTCACCCTCACCACTCACCCTCAACATTCACCCTTACCACCACCACTCTTCCTCATCACTCTTCCTCACCCTCACCACTAACCACTCACGCTCACCACTCACCCTCACCACTCACCCTCACCACTAACTCTCACTACTCAACCTCACCACTGACCCTCACCACTCACCCCTCTCCCTCACCACTCACCCCTCTCCCTCACCACTCACGCTCACCACTCACCCTCGCCAATCATCCTCATTACTCACTACTCACCCCACCACTCACGCTCACCACTCACCTCACCACTCACCCTCACCACTCACCACTCACTCTCACCACTCACCCTCACCATTCACCCTCACCACTCATGCTCACCAATCATCCTCACCACCACTACTCACCCTCAACAATCACCCTCACCACCACCACTCTTCCTCATCACTCTTCCTCACCCCTCACCACTAACCACTCACGCTCACCACTCACGCTCCCCACTCACCCTCACCACTCACGCTCACCACTCACGCTCACCACTCACGCTCACCACTCACGCTCACCACTCACGCTCACCACTAACCACTCATGCTCACCACTCACGCTCACCACTCACCCCTCACCACTCACACCTCACTACTCACTAATCACCCTCACCACTCACCTCTCACCTCTCACCATTCACCCTCACGACTCACTCTCACTACTCAACCTCATCACTCACCCTCACCACTCACACTTACCACTCACTCTCACCACTCACCCTCACCACTCACGCTCACCACTCACCCTCGCCAATCATCCTCATTCACTACTCACCCTCACCACTCACCTCACCATCATCCTCACCACTCACCACTCACCCTCACCACTCACCCTCACCACTCACCCTCACCACTCACCCTCACCACTCACCACTCACGCTCACCACTCACGCTCACCACTCACCCTCGCCAATCATCCTCATTACTCACTACTCACCCTCACCACTCACCCTCACCACTCACCCTCACCACTCACGCTCACCACTCACGCTCACCACTCACCCTCGCCAATCATCCTCATTACTCACTACTCACCCTCACCACTCACCCTCACCACTCCCTCATCACTCACCAACCCTCACCACTCACCCTCACCACTCACCCTCACCACTCACCCTCACCACTCACCCTCAACATTCACCCTGACCACCACCACTCTTCCTCAGCACTCTTCCTCATCACTCTTCCTCACCCTCACCACTAACCACTCACGCTCACCACTCACCCTCACCACTAACCCCTCACTACTCACTAATCACCCTCACCACTCACGCTCACCACTCACCCTCACCACTCACCACTCACCTCACCACTCACCCTCTCCCTCACCACTCACCCTCACCACTCACCTCACCACTCACCACTCACCCTCACCACTCACCCTCACCACTCACCCTCACCACTCACCCTCACCACTCACTCTCACCACTCACCACTCACGCTCACCACTCACCCTCATGACTCACACTTACCACTCACCCTCACCACTCACCACTCACCCCTCTCCCTCACCACTCACCCTCACCACTCACCCTCACCACTCACCACTCACCCTCACCACTCACCCTCACCACTCACCCACACCACTCATCTCACCCACACCACTTACCCCTCTCCCTCACCACTCACCCTCACCACTCACCCTCACCACTCACCCTCACCACTCACCACTCACCCTCACCACTCACCCCTCTCCCTCACCACTCACCCTCATCACTCCCCCACCCTCACCTCACCGCTCACCACTCACCCTCACCACTCACCATCACTGTGGTGGTGGTACCTGCTATGGTGACAGTAGTACAAGATGACGTTTTGTATGTTAAATGTCAAAAGCTAAATTAGTGAATGTGTGTGTCTGTTCGAAATGTTAAGCATACTTGGCGACACGGGAATAGGGTGAGTGGTGGTGGTGAGGGTGAGTGTTGAGGGTGAGTGGTGAGCGTGAGTGGTGAGCATGAGTGGTGTTAGTGAGTGGTGAGGGTGAGTAGTGACTGGTGAGCGTGAGTGGTGAGGGTGAGTGGTGATTGGTGAGGGTGTGATTGGTGAGGATGAGTGGTGAGTAGTGACGGTGAGTGGTGAGGGTGAGTGGTGAGGGTGAGTGGTGAGTGGTGAGGGCGAGTGGTGGTTGTGAGTGGTGATTAGTGAGGGCTGAGTGGTGAGGATGAGCGTGAGTGGTGAGGGTGAGTGGTGATGGTGAGTGGTAAGGGTGAGTGGTGAGTGGTGAGGGTGAGTGGTGAGTGGTGAGGGTGAGTGGTGATTGGTGAGGGTGAGTGGTGAGGGTGAGTGGTGAGGGTGAGTGGTTGTTGTGAGGGTGAGTGGTGAGAGTAAGTGGTGAGGGTGAGTGGCGGTTGTGAGTGGTGAGGGTGAGTGGTGAGCGTGAGTGGTGAGGATGAGTGGTGAGGGTGAGTGCTGAGTGGTGAGGGTGAGTGGAGAGGGTGAGTGGTGAGAGAGTGGTTAGTGGTTAGGGTGAGTGGTGAGGGTGAGTGGTGAGGTTGAGTGGTGAGAGTTAGTGGAGAGTGGTGAGAGTGAGTGGTGATTGGTCAGTAGTGATTGGTGAGGATGAGTGGTGAGTAGTGACGGTGAGTGGTGAGGGTGAGTGGTGAGGCTGAATAGTGAGGGTGAATGGTGAGAGTGAGTGGTGAGGGAGAGTGGGAAGTGGTGAGGCTGAATGGTGAGGGTTAGTGGTGAGTGGTGAGAGGGTGAGGTGTGAGTGGTAAGGGTGAGTTGGGAGTGGTGAGGGTGAGGTGTGAGTACAGTCAATATGCACTGCTGTAATCATAGCAGGTACCACCACCACAGTATGTACTGCTCTCATCGTGTATGTACTACAGTGATCCCTCGTTTATCGCGGTTAATGGGGACCGGAACCCCTCGCGATAGGTCAAAATCCGCGAAGTAGGGTTGGCCCCCTAAGAATTTCCGTATTTGTGTGTGTGGGTACCAGAATGTTTAAAAATTTATATTTATATTTTAATATATTTTACTTAAATCTATTTAATTATAAAACCTTAATATTATACATTCACTCTCTCTCTGTCATACGATACGTATTATGGTGTTCTACACTCACCAATGACAGTAGTATCTTGAGACTTGACTCCAGTAATGACGACGACGACGATGACATTGACAATGACGATGATGACAGACCTGTGCAGTTCGATGAATGTGATTATGAATGATGATGATGGTGTTACTGCACAGGTATAATGAGGCCTTTAAATCAATTCGAAAAATCCGCGATGTACTGAGGCCGCGAAACTTGAACCGCGAAGTGGCGAGGGATTACTGTATATGTACTACCACACTTGGTATGTACTGCTGTCATCACAGCAGGTACCACCACACTCGGTATGTACTGCTGTCATCATAGGTACCAACACAGTATGCATTGCTGTAGTGATAGCAGGTACCACCACAGTTGGTATGCACTTCTGTAATCATAGCAGGTACCATCAGTCAGTATGCACTGCTGTTATCATTGCAGGTACCACCACAGCAGTATGCACTGCTATAATCATACCAGGTACCACCACAATATGCACGGCTGTAGTCATAGCAGGTATCACCAGAGTCGGCATGCACTGCTGTTATCATAGCAGGTACCACCACTACAGTATGTACTGCTCTCATCAGAGCAGGTATCACCACCACCACAGTATGCACTGCTGTCATCATAGTAAGTACCACCACAGTATGCACTGCTGTCGTCATAGCAGGTGCCACCACACTCGGTATGTACTGCTGTCATCATAGCAGGTACCACCACCACAATATGTATCCTCATTATAGCAGGTACCACCACAATATGCACTGCTGTAATCATAGCAGGTACCACCACATCAGTATGCACTGCTGTAATCATAGGTACCACCACAGCAGTATGCACTGCTGCAATCATAGCATGTACCACCACAGTCAGTATGCACTGCTGTAATCATAGAAGCTACCACCACAGCAGTATGCACTGCTGTAATCATAGCAGGTACCATCACAATATGCACTGCTGTAATCATAGCAGGTACCAACATAGCAGTATGCACTGCTGTAATCATAGCAGGTACCACCACAGCAGTATGCACTGCTGTAATAGCAGGTACCTCCAGTCACTATGCACTGCTGTAATAGCAGGTACCACCAGTCAGTTTGCACTGCTGTAGTGATAGTAGATACTGCTATCGAGTTGGTAGATACTGCTATATAGAGTTAGTAGATACTAAAACAGTCAGTATATACCACTACAGTCAGTCAATATTGCTAAAGTCAAATATACTACTTTACAGTCAGTACAAACTACCACTGTGAGTAGCTACTAGAGTCAGTAAATACTATTGTAAAGTGAGTAGATACTGCTATAGAGTTAGTAGTTACTACTATAGTCAGTGGATACTACTGTAATGCGGGCGTAAACGGCCTCGCGGATATGACGTAACAATGGGGAGGAGTTGGGTCACGTGGGGAGAAGGGAGAGCTCTTAAGGGCGGGAACCGGAAGAGACGGGAGGAGAGTGTAAGAATAATAACGGGAGGAGGCCACGCAGGGCAGGGTGTGGAAGGTGGCGTGATTACCACAGGACGGGACTCGGCACCATTGGCCAGCGGTGTCCGGGCACGGGGAAGATGGAGAGCCGCAGTGGGGCTGCGGAGAAAGCAGCTGAGAGGCTGCAGACCAGGCGAAGAAGCTGAGAGGAAAGCCAGCAGCGGAGCTGCATCGGGAGCCAGGGAAAAGGCTACGTGAGCGACGGCAGCAGACGGGCTGCCGAGCGGGAGGTGGAGAAAGCTCTGAGCGAGGCGCCGTGCGGGGCGAAGTTGTACGAACCCAAATAAAGGACAACGGAGACAGACACAGTGGAAGAGTCCTTTATTACACTACTATACAGTCAGCAGATACTATACAGTTAGTCGTTACTACTATATAGTCGGTAGATACTACTGCAGGCCCAGTAATACTACTATGGTCAGTAGTTACTACAGTCACTAAATACTACTATACAGTCAGTAGTTACTACTGGCTCAGTAATACTACGGTACAGTCAGTAGATACTTCTACAGAGTCAATAGATACCACTTCCTCTGTTGTATGTAAGGTGTTGTTAGTATATATACCTACGAGGGGTAAAGATTTTTTTTGAGCGGGGGGGGGGGGGGTCCACAATTTTCGGAAACCTTTTACATAAACTATTTACCCCACACTTTCTACAACTTGTTGGATTTGTGCAAGCCTCTTATATATTTGTTGGTGGAGAAATGTACAAACGGCCCACCGGGCTTTGACAATACCTTAGTATCTGTGTATATATATGTAAGGTTTTTTAAGAAATATATTTTTCACCCGGGCAACACCGGGTACTTCCGCTAGTTCTTCTTCTTTCTTTTCTTTTCTTCTTATATATAAAGTGTCCGCAGCGCTCGCGCTTGCGGGGGATTTGGCTCTCGGACGGTGGGCTTCACGTAGAAAAAAAAATTACAGGCGGCACGCCCTAAGCCCCGCGGTGGGAATAGGCTATACCGTTTTCCCATCCGTAAACTTTAAAGTAGGTTAATTAACACGTTTGTGCCGTTTATATTTTAATTATTTACTTATTGCGCGCCATCGACCCTACCAAGTGACGCCAATTGCGTGGGGGGGGGGGGCGGACCCTACCAAGTGATGCGCGTTAGCTCGAGCTCACGGGGACATTTCCTTTTACGCGTTTTAACAGTCAACACTAGACACACAAACGCTGCAGATATTCCTTCACAGTGTCATGTCCTCTTCATGGTTCTTTCGGTAAGTCACGTAGGAGGGAAGTAATAAAATAATAAAACATAAAACATAATAAAATAAAATAATTCTCACGACGTTTCGGCCACAACGCAAGCAGCCGTCCTCAGGTGAAGAATGAAACACCACCAAGCTTGGAGCGTATATTTAAGCTGGTTGGAGGGGAAGAAGAGCGCCTTGACAAAAATAATTTGCATATCAAAAGGAATTTAGCATATGGAAAATGCGTAGGAGGTGGCGAGGGGGTTCAAATTAATATTATGCCCGTGCATTATGCAGGATTAGCAGCATCAAAGGGAGGGGAAGGGGGGGTAGCATTAACAAAGGAAAGGAATGGTTAATAGTACGTAGCTGGCCGAAACGTCGTGAGAATTATTTTATTTTATTATGTTTTATTTTTATTATTTTATTACTTCCCTTCTACGTGACTTTACCGAAGAACCAAGAAGATGAATCCCTGCAGTCACGAAAGCTTTAAATCGAAATTTAGTGTAATGTCCTCTTTGCCCCCCCTTAACACGATGCGTCCAATTCATAGTACAGACTCCGTAGATAATATATTTAGTGCTTACATATCATTATTCTTGCACGCGCGGGGGATGCTGGGGGGGGTAGCGGCCCAGCCCCCAGCCTGGCAATGTGCCAACTCTGCCGCCTCGCCAATGTAGGCCAGGACGGGAGCTACGCATGGCATGGCTATGGTAAGTACAAAGTTCCTTGCTTCTAACGCTAACAACTCAAGTCCATTGTTTACTATTGTTAAACACAATAGTTCACCAAACATTACAATAAGTTTGTGTGCAGATCATTACATCACATTCATTGCTTATTATTATTAAACAAATCCCTTGCCAGATATTGTGTGCAGATAACAACTCAGGTTTCATTGTTTACCATTATGAAACAAGTTGACATGTTACAATAATTATGTTTGAGTGCACAAAACTCCTTTGGATTTTTAGGTTGCTCATTTTTCCCTTTTTTTGCTGTCTTTATGACGCTGCCACGGTCTACTGCCAGTCTGTGATTTCTGATTATTTCTTCAATAAATTTCTTTTGTTTCCATTGCTCACGTCACGCTATTTCCTCATACGTAGTACTGCCATACTGATAGCTGTGCCATCATCGGGGATTGCTGTGCCCGTAAATGTGTGTGTCTTGAGTCCATATGTGTGTGCGTGTAGAGCCATGCGTGTCTTTAACTCCATGTGTGTGTCTTCTTTTTCTAACAGACAACGCTCCATGGTGTGTGTGTATGTCAAGTGTTTTATGTGTGTGTGTCAGTCCAAGTGTGCGTGTCAGTCCATTTGTGTGCGTGTAAGTTCATGTGTGTGTGTAAGTACATATGTGTGTTTACGTCAATGTGTGTGTGAGTCCACGTATTGCTGTGTGTGAGTCGGTGTGTGTGTGTGTGAGTCGCTGTATGTGTGTACATCTGTAGTAAGTTGCAAGAGGCTTGGACGACGGGGTCGGAGGCACACTTATTTATTAACACCAACTTGTGCACAGTAACAGGTACACACAGCACTTAAAGGGGGTATCGTCCCTTCACTCGTCTAACAGGGAGATACACAACGTCTAACCCCGCTAACCTACGCCCGAGTCCTCCACTACGGAGCTAGGGAGGCTACCTATCCCAGCCCTGGTCAAGCTGGGATCCCGGCACCCTGAGTCTCCAGACCGGCTCTTATAAGAACGTCAGTCTGGGCTCTCGGGGCCACGCCACCGGCTTGCCCTGGTCGGCCCTGACAGGACAGCGAGCCAGGGGAGCTCCGGGGCCTATTCTAGCTGGTCTCACTCTTCGCTGGTTAAAGCTAATACTCGACCTCGAGCCTCCGGCTCACCACCTTTTATAGCACTCGGCCCCCGGGAGGGGCCCGTGGGGGATGCAGGTGCGGACGTCAGTGTGAGCACCTCCTCTGTGTACGGCCCTAACCACGCCCCTTGTGTTTGTTAGCCATCCGTGCCCATACACAATTACACCTCCACATCACCCCCCCCCCTGTACAGCTCGCATCCGTCCCCGGCTGCAACAAAATCACAACAAAGGTGCATCCCCCCCCCCAAAACCGTGTGTGCCTCGCGTAATTTTAACAAGAACAACAACAATAACAGGAAACAGAAAAAAACAACCCGACGCACCCCCCCTGAATAAATACCCCATTCCGCAAAACCAACATATATACACGCACTCCGGACGCCCCCCCCTTCCGCAAAGGCCCCCCAACGGCCGACCTCACAAAAGTCTGCGCGTTTTAGCGCGCGTTCTCGCGGCGGGCCCATCACAAGGGCCTGCCCTGGCTCGCCCCAGTGGCGGGTGTCGACAGTCTGGGTGCGAGAGTGTCCGGCT
The DNA here is from genome assembly GCF_015708825.2 of Lethenteron reissneri. Classification (NCBI taxonomy): domain Eukaryota; kingdom Metazoa; phylum Chordata; class Hyperoartia; order Petromyzontiformes; family Petromyzontidae; genus Lethenteron; species Lethenteron reissneri. The sequence goes on along the minus strand of NC_083845.1, from coordinate 1,136,389 downwards.
TCGCTGCTGAGTGACCCCCGGTCGTGGACCCGTCACTCCTGGTGCACCTGGAGATGGAACAGTCGGTGTCAGGTTAGGTGAAAGCAGCGAAGCCGGGGAGTCGGCGGACCCCTCACACGTTTGGCCATGCGTGTGTGTGTGAGAACCCTGGGGCGGCGCAATGAACGGTTTCAACCTGGAGGGGTGCACGTACCACCGACGTTTCCCCCCACTTGACGCGTACACATTGCGGCCCCAAGACCTGTATGACCTCCACGAGCCCCCGCCACGGCCGCACCAGCTTCGACGAGGTCCCCAGTGCCACCTGGAGACAGTGCAACCATGCCCTGTCCCCCGGTTTCCATTAGAACACATGTGCCCGCCCCAGCCTAAGCCTCTCATTCGCCTTTTGGCGGTGTTCAGAATTTTGCACGGCCGCTTCCCGCGCCTCTGTTAATTTCCCGATGTTAAATTTAACGTGGTCGGACAATTTAGACATCGCCTGAGGTGCCGAGAGCTTCAGCTGAGTCGTCACAGGCGGGTTAGCCTCGCGGCCATACATTAAAAATAAAGGTGAAAATCCGGTGGCCGCATGGGGAGCCATCCTGTAGGCTTGCAACACACCCGCAATGCGAAGGTCCCAATCTGTCTGTGATTCCGATACCTGCTGGGACAGCATGGACGTGATAGTCCGATGCAGCCGTTCCACCATCCTGTCAGTTTGTGGGTGATATGGGGAGGTCCGAATTTTCTCCGTACCCAAGAGGTCGCACACCTCGCGGAGGAGTTTCCCCGAAATTTTTTTACCCTGGTCAGCAGCCGTTCCGGAGCACCCTTGTCGAGGACGTAGCCCTGGACAAAGGCCTCCGCGATGGCTGCTTGCCGACTGGTTGGCCAGGGGCCAGGCCATGGACGATCTCGTGAAGTATTCGACCCCTGTCAATAAGTACCTATTTCCCCTGGGTGTAGTGGGAAATGGCCCGAGAATATCCAGAGCAACGAGCTCGTTAATTCGGGAAACCTTTATGGACTGCAGCGGAGGGTTGGACCCCCTCGCTGGTGGCTTCCGCTGCGCACATTGAGTGCATGACCCCAGGAGATCCCCCACGTCCCTTGCCATGCCAGAAGAAATCGAGCTGGAGCATGGCAAGGGTCTTGTGAATCCCCAAGTGCAGGAGCCGCTCATGAGCAGCCCACACCACTTTACCCCTCAATGCTTCAGGCACCACCAGCCGTTGGCGGCGGGATTTCCCGTCCCAGTGCATTAAAAGCCCCTGGAACAACCCCCACGAGTCAACGTTCGCTGCCCCCTGACCAACTCCCCCGATGCGATGGCGCAGAGCGAGGAGGGAGGTGTCCTCCATTTGGAGGCGTCCCCACTCCGCAACAGACAACCCCAGCAAGGAATCCCTCCCTTCTTGCTCGATAGGACCCAAAGTTGAAGGCGCATCGGCGGCGGCCACAAGGACCGAATCTGTGGTCACGTTCGGGGGCCTACAACGCCCCGAACCCGAGAGGCAAGCGCACTCCGAAGTGGGCGGCAACCGCGACAGAGCGTCAGCATTCGTGTGGCGGACGCCCTTACGATATGTGGTGACAAAGTCGTAGTCTTGGAGAATCTCCAACCATCGAGACAACTGTCCCGATGGTTGTTGAATCCGCAGGGTGTACTGCAGCCCCGCATGATCTGTACGGACGGTGAAACGTCGACCGTACAGATACGGGCGGTACTGCTGAATGAAATAAACGATGGCCAATAGTTCACGACGGGTAACGCAGTACCGTTGTTCCGCCGAAGACAACACCCGACTACCCTAAGCCACCACATGCTTTACGCCACCAATGAGCTGGGACAGCACGCCCCCAATGCCCGTGTTACTTGCATCTGTATCAAGCAAGAAGGGTTGTGAGAAATCGGGATAATTCAACGGCGGAGCACCCACCAGGGCATCCCGGAGGGAGCGAAAAGCAGCCTCCTCCTCCGGCCCCCAACGAAACCTGATTCCCTTGGACGTCAAGGCATGCAAGGGTTTCGCGATCGTAGCGAAGTCAGCCACAAACTGTCGGTAGTACGACGCGAACCCAATGAAACTCCTGACCTCCCCCACTGAGGTGGGAGTCGGCCAGGAGCTGATGCATTCCGTTTTGGCGGGATCGGTGGATATCCCCGAGCGACCAACAATATGGCCCCAAATACCGCACCGATTCGCGGAGCAAATGGCACTTCTGCGGTTTAAATTTCAAATTGGCATCCCGCATTTTGAGAAAAACAGCACGGAACCTCTGGAGGTGTTCACCGAATGTTTTGCTAAAGATGATGACATCGTCCAAGTAAATTAAACACGAATCCCATTGCAAGCCCGCCAAGACCAGTTCCATTAACCGCTGAAAAGTTGCCGGCACAGAATGTAAGCCCATCGGCAAGCGATTAAATTGGAAAAGGCCGTGCGGTGTACGGAAAGCCGTCTTAGGTTTAGATTCGTCATCCAGAGGAAGCTGCCCGAATCCAGAAAGTAAATCCAGGATGGAAAAGAATCGCGCCCCCGCCAAGGCATCAAGTGACTCATCCATTCGAGGAAGCGGGTACGCGTCGGCTACTGAAATTTTGTTCAACCGGTGAAAGTCGACACAAAACCGCAGTGAGCCGTCGTGTTTTTTCACCAAAACGATCGGTGCGCCCCACGGGCTGTTGGAAGGGGATTTGATATCGGCGGCTAGCATGTCGTCAACGGCCGATTTGACATGATCCTTTTCGGCGGGACTCAACCGAAAGGGATTTTGGCGGATTGGCGCGCTGTCACCCGTGTCAATGTGGTGTCGCAGCAATTTAGTACAACCAATATCAAATTTGTGTCGACTAAAAACGTCGGCAAACTCTTTCAGGAGAACTCGCAGCCTCTCACGCTGTGAGTCGGACAGGTCCACTGATCCCGCGCAAAGCGCATCCAGCCATCCATCATCACAGTCCGAATGTGGTCGCGACGGAGGATCGGTGCCCACCTGACCCACGAGAGGTTCCTCATAGGGTGCCGGCGTTGCATGTGCAAGCACGGTCCCTTGAGGAACCACGGCCGTTCGCGACCCCACATTAAGGACTGCAATGAAGGGGTCCCCATCCCCTTTCACCATGGTCTGAGCCGCTATCAAATCGGGTCCATTGACCCCGGCTCGAGATGGTCCCAACAAGATCCCCCGATCCGCAACCCCCTCAGCAAACGGCCGACGTAACCTAAGAGGGACGAGCATCTGAGCTCCCGGGGGCACGCGTACAGTTCTCGCCACGAGCGCCTGCACGGTCGCAAATGCCCGACGCTCCATGGCGGGGGAAGACAAAATGTTACACGTCGGCCCGACGGGAGTTCGATGCACCCCTGGTCGATCAATATACGGATAGGCATTTGGCCAAGAAATCCGTCCCCAATAGGCACGGAACCGCCAGCGAGGAGTAAACCAATACAGGCCCGGATAATTTAATGTCCCCAATGCAAATTTGGCGCGGATCTGCCCAATGATGCCCAGCGAGCCCCCGTTAGCAGCATAGCATGGCACGTCAACGGGGAGCAAAGGACGGCTTTGAATGGGAAGGATGTTATAAATCAAATCAGATATAATGGTCGCCGATGCTCCCGTGTCAATTAAAATCCACACCTCAACCCCATCTATGTGACCGACCACGACCGACGACCCCGCCGACGCTGCAACGACACGATGGGCGAGCTCCGACCACTGGCCCGGTTGGAGCGCTCGCCGCATTTCCGAACAATCTGACGCAACGCCCGGCGAATTTCGAGCCCTGTTTGTTTCAGCGAGTGAGTGTGTGACAGATGTGTGCACGGGCCAAACGTGTGAGGTGCCACGACTCGCCGTATTTCTCTGCTGGAGCTTGGGTGGAGGCGGCGCAGTGTCCTGACGAGGTGTCGCCCTGCGCTGATGAGGAGCCCGGCATCCTGAAGCCGCGTGGCCTTGAAGGCCACAGTTGTAGCAGCGTGTGAGCGCCCCGGATGGCCTGGGCTGCTCCTGGCGGCTTGGTCCGTTCCGAGCCTGTGGTCCCGCCGATCTCCATTCCCCCCGCCGCTCCACCCCGCAGACCTCCTCCGATGGGAGGGTGGTAGCCGCCATGGCATGGCCGGCCACCCCCTTGGCGGCCTTGCGACGCAGGGACCGCAAGCTCCCGTGGATGTGGCGCGCGACCAGCAAGGAAGACATCTCTGTGTCGTCTTGAGCCAAGACGGCGACGTCCAGCTCGTCCGCGAGTAGCAACAGCTTTTCTGCCACCATAGCGTCCACTCCCTCCTCGTCTATCCACGGAAAAGCTGCCTTCGCCAGGGCCAGGAGAGCCGTCCGGAAAGCCAGAGGCGATTCGTTGGCGCCCCGATGACGATCGTGGAACAGCTGCCTGCAGTCCGAAGGCGGCCCGTAGACAGCTGACAGCAGCTGCAGCGCCAAGTGCAGCGTGGCGCGCTTTCCTTAGGCACCGAGGTGAGGGTAGCCAGGGTGTCGTTGTCCAGCATCGCCGGCAGCGCACGTAGTGCTTCGGCGTCCGTCCAGTTCGCCATCTCCTGATGAGCGATGAACCGTCTCTTGAAGCCGCCCCAGTCCCCGTCCGCGCCCACGAATTCTTTGAGAGGCGGCAGTCGCTGCTGTAACGCGATGTCCGTGGCTGCGGATCGTGCTCCGTCGTTCCCGGCACTCGGTACAGTGTGGGCGGGCCGAGCGTATGGCATCGCCGGTCGCTCCGTTGTTGACGCGCTGGCCGGTGTCGATGACGTCACGGCTTCTGCTTGGCCCTCGGCGGTCACCTGACGCGGGCCGGCCCCGCCCTCTGCACCCACTGTAGCGATGGCGGGAAATTTGAGTGCGAGCCGCGTCGGGGTGGCGGGAAACGGCGCCGCGCGACGGCTGCCGTCGTCGTCCCGCGCAGCCCCTCCAGCCCCCAGTCGCGTGATCTCCTCCAACGTGGCAGCCGCAGCGTAGAGCAGCTCCGCCAGGCGGGAGTGAGCCAGCTGAAGTCCGTCGGCCGACGCATCCCACCCTTCCTGTCACAGCGGCACGGGTGTACTTGGCCCTGGCTGCTCGGATCCGACCTCGGTCATCTCTGGTGCCGAGTCGGCCGAGGTGTCCTCCATCTCCGACTCCCTGGTACGTGTCGTCCTTCGTGTGTCCATTGTTGCACGATCACTTCTGACCCCAGATGTAGTAAGTTGCAAGAGGCTTGGACGACGGGGTCGGAGGCACACTTATTTATTAACACCAACTTGTGCACAGTAACGGGTACACACAGCACTTAAAGGGGTATCGTCCCCTTCACTCGTCTAACAGGGAGACACAACGTATAACCCCGCTAACCTACGCCCGAGTCCTCCACTACGGAGCTAGGGGAGGCTACCTATCCCAGCCCTGGTCAAGCTGGGATCCCGGCACCCTGAGTCTCCAGACCGGCTTTTATAAGAACGTCAGTCTGGGCTCTCGGGCCACGCCACCGGCTTGCCCTGGTCGGCCCTGACAAGGACAGCGAGCCAGGGGAGCTCCGGGGCCTATTCTAGCTGGTCTTCACTCTTCGCTGGTTAAAGCTAATACTCGACCTCGAGCCCTCCGGCTCACCACCTTTTATAGCACTCGGCCCCCGGGAGGGGCACGTGGGGGATGCAGGTGCGGACGTCGGTGTGAGCACCTCCTCTGTGTACGGCCCTAACCATGCCCCTTGTGTTTGTTAGCCATCCGTGCCCATACACAATTACACCTCTACACATCCATATATGTGTGTGAAACTCCATGTGTGTGTATCTCAAGTGCATGTCTATGTGTGTGTGAGTCCATATGTGTGTGTGTTTCAGTCCATGTGCGTGTGTGTTAGTCGCTGTGTGTGCATGCCTCCATGTTAGTCAGTGTAACTCCATTTATTTGCGTGTCTGTAGGTCCATGTGTGCATCTTAGTCCATGCGTGTGCTTTGACCTGCTCAAGGCCTATGATACCATCGGTAGGCCTGGCCTCTGGGTTGCTCTTCGTGCTTTCCGAGCCCCTGACCCACTGATTACCATCCTTAAGGACCTTCATGATGGTGAGCGGCCCCGCGTCTAACTACGTGGCCGTGAGTCAGAGCCATTTCCTTTACACCTTGGGGTGCAACAGGGATGTCCTCTGGCTCCCACATTATTTTACATATATTTGGACCACTTAGTTCGTCAAGCCTTCAATGCCTGTACCGGAAGAATTCCCATCTGCTACAGATACAATGGGAGGCTGATCGATGCCCGGGTGCGGTCAAGGGATGGCATCTATTGCTCAACCACGTTATGTATGCCGATGATCTGCTAATTGCTACTCACTCGGAGGAAGAGTTTGAGGTGCTGCTGCTGAACCTGGAGCTTGCCACCAAGAGGTGGGGGCCTTACCATCAGCCCCACCAAAACTAAGCACCTGCCTGGCTATTTTGTACCATCGGACACTCCACCCCCACAATTCCCAATTGGTGATGGGGCAGTTGTGGAGACAGTGGAGAGTTTCCCATACCTTGCCAGTGTGCTAATGACCGGCTCCGGTTTAACAGCAAATGTCTCACTCCGAATCAGTCGAGCTTATCTTTTCATTGGCTGCGTAACGCTGTGTGGAAGCTACCTGGTCTGTCACTCCATACGAAGCTTCAGGTCTTCTCGGCCACGGTCATTCCCTCCCTTCTCTACGCTTACGAAACTTGGACCCCCCTAATGGAACATCTTCGCCAGTTAGAAACATTTAGGATGGCCTGCCTACAATCCATCCTGGGTTTAACCAGGCTGCATTGTGTGAGGAGCTCACAAATCCTTGAAAGATGTGGACAAAGTCCCATCGGTGACCTCCGGCAGGCAAGGCTGCGTTTCCTGAGTCATGTAGCCCACATGGCCAGCCACCGCATGCCTAAACAGCTTTTGTTCGGTCGGATCGAGGGGGCTAAATGGGCGCGGCACGGGCTGGAGAAGACATGGAGTGATGTGCTACAGGAGGACTTGGAGCTGAGTCCACTTGCGGATAACTGGTACCAGCCGTGTCAAGATCAGCCTCTGTGGAGGAGGCTCCTGAAGGACGCTACTGGCTAGTTGGAGGCAGTCACCCTCCAACAACAACGGAGGGTGTGTGCTTTAGCCGGGTGGCTAAAGCACAGAAAGTTGCTACAGTAGGGGCCACAGGTGGTGCATCAGCCAGTCGTCTCAGTCAGTCGACCTGTGCCATCTAGGTTTGCCCCGTGACCTCCTGCCAGCGGGTGTTCGACACTTCACGTGGCCTCAAGGTGCACATAGCCTGGCACAAGCGTTGGCGAATGACGGTTGTTGTTGTTCAGTCTATGTATATGTAGGACTTGGAATATGCCGCGCCACGCGTTCTGTGGGTCTGTTGCTATGCAAGCGAGCAGTGTACAGTAGGGGGTATTTGAGGACAAGGTTGTTGTTGTCGGGCGTGAGGAGGACGTCTTTAAGATGGGTGACAGGTGTTAGGGGTAACCGAGGACAAAGGCCGGTGATTGGCTAAGAGGGTGAGTGCTTAATGACTGGCGTCGCTCAGGCGGGAATAACAAGGCCACATGAGGCTGGGGGCCTGGGGGCGAGGGGTAAAGCGTGGGGTGAGATAATGAATAGGGACTAATTGATACGAGGATAAAAGGCACAGCGCAAGAGAGAGATGGAAGTCTGGAGTCTGGATAGGAGTTGGAGTGATGGTGCCCGGGATAGCGAGGAGCAGGAGTAAGTGGAGAAGATACGATAACGTAGCAGTGGAGAGAGATAGGACAGAGTTCGGTAGTAAGAGAACGTAGAGTGAGTGGTAGCAGTGTTAGAAGTGCATCGGAGAGATACAGAATAGGGTAGCAGCGGAGTGACGGACTCTGGGAGAGCAGGAGAGAGAACGGAGAGACATAGAGCGCCGTTGATGGCAGATGGCGTGACGGAGCGAATGGGGAGACACGGAGCGGTGATGAGGTGTGGACTTTAAAGAGCAAATAAACAGAACGAGAAAGACAACCCGAGTACGAGTCCTACATATATATGTGTGAGTCCATTTGTGCGTGTAACTCTATGTGTGTGTATCAATGGATTTGCGTGTGTATTACATGTGTCTGCCTTTTTCGCCCGGGCAACGCCGGGTACTAACCGCTAGTAATTACATAAATAAGCATAATTTCGATAAATCACGCTTTTTTCATTTTAATTTCATTTGTATTATTTGTTTATTTTTCAAGACCGAATATATACAACACACTGCATGTGAATATTCTTAAATATCATGGTATTAACGCTTAATTATTGAATATACTGTTACATGATGATGCAGCTCAGGTCAAAAGGTTTAATTGGACTATTTTGCATGTTTTTATTAACAATTACTATTACACCATACGGTCTGGGACAAGCATGTATAAATTTCGATTTAAAGCTTTCGTGACTGCAGGGATTCATCTTCTTGGTTCTTTTGGTAAAGTAACGTAGAAGGGAAATAATAAATTAATAAAAATAAAACATCATAAAATAATTCTCACGACGTTTCGGCCACAACGCAAGCAGCCGTCCTCAGGTGAAGAACAGGTCTGTCGGAAAGACAGCGTCTGAATGAACACCACCAAGCTTGGAGCGTATATTTAAGCTGGGTTGGAGGGGGAAGAGGAGCGCCTTGACAAAATAATTTGCAAATCAAGAGGAATTTAGAATATTTATGGGAAATGCGTAGGAGGTGGGCATGGGGTTTCAAAGTCATTATGCCCGTGCATTATGCAGGATTAGCAGCATCAAAGGGAGGGGATAGGGGGTAGCATTAACAAAGGAAGGAATGTTAATAGTATGCAGCTGCAGTTGCTAAACCACCACGTAAAAAAAACTAAAGTGTATACTACATAGTATCATCAGTATACTAAATATACTCTCCAATAAGCTGAGCTACTATGTCGCAAAAATATAATATGCTTCCAGCTAACTTGTTTCCAACGTGGTCCCACCTCTTCACTCCATCGACTGGCCCTGATCTCTTCTGGGCTCCCTCTTATAACCTCTCTCCCACGTGACCCTGACTCCTCCCTCTCGGATCGTCACATCCGGCCTTCCCATTTACGCTCGCATTACAATAGTATAAAATTGTAATGTTTAATACAATGTATAAGGTAATATACAGTATCGTAATTGTATAGTGAATATACAGCAGTGTGGTATATAGTAGGGTGGGTAGAATAATACTTGGTAATATTATAGTCGAAGGTATAGCGTGTGTATAGTAATACAGTATATAATTTAATGTTGGGTTTGTCTATGGCAGTATATAGTACAGGGTAGACCCGTGTGATGTAAGAGAATAAAGTTTAGCTGGAAGCATATTATATTTTTTGCGACATAGAATTGTAATGTATTACTTACTGTTAGTAGCTCAGCTTATTGGAGAGTATATTTAGTATACTGATGATACTATATAGTTTATACTTTAGTTTTTTACGTGGTGGTTTAGCAACTGCAGCTACATACTATTAACATTCCTTCCCTTTGTTAATCCTACCCCCCATCCCCTCCCTTTGATGCTGCTAATCCTGCATAATGCACGGGCATAATATGACTGTGAAACCCCCCGCCCACCTCCTACGCATTTCCCATAAATATGCTAAATTGCTCTTGATATGCAAATTATTGTCAAGGCGCTTCTCTTCCCCCTCCAACCCAGCTTAAATATACGCTCCAAGCTTGGTGGTGTTTCATTCTTCACCTGAGGACGGCTGCTTGCGTTGCAGCCGAAACGTTGAGAATTATTTTATTGTTTTTATTTTTATTATTTTATTATTTCACTTCTACGTGACTTTACCGAAAGAACCAAGAAGATGAAGCATGTATAACTTAATGATAATGCAAGGAATACAACCAAGTCACATCCGACCACCTTTGTCTTCCCAGTGGCTGTCATTGCATGCTGCAGCAGGAATTCATAATAAACAAGGCTGTGGTCAAAAAGCCACACCTGGGGAAATGAAGAACATCTGCGCTCACACAATCTTGGGATTGCCTCCAGAGGGAGGGGAGTTTTATAGGGGTTATAGCATCAAGTGCCAGGAGGTCTGCGGAGCCAGAACCAGGAATGAACTCAGGCTGACCCGCCGGATGCACCACGTGTGCAAAGATGAGGGGATGTTGGACCATAATGTGCCTTCGGTAATTAACCACATGAGCTAGAATCCTATATAAACAGCACCCAAAATCATACAAGTCAGTCTTGCTGAGGCAAACTCCGGGGTATGGTCCTCGAAATCAACCATAAGTATCAAGAGTCTTGCAGAGGCAATGGCTCTTTGTTGCTAAGTGTTGAGTTCTTCGCTGACAGACTCTGAGTATCGCTGAAAGTTTTTAATCTACGTTTTCCCTTATGTTTTGATTCACTTGCAGAGTCAAGGACTTCGAGAAATTGTACTGTACTCAGCTAAAAGTTGTGAGAAGCTAAGAGGTGTGCGAATGCATTTTAAAAATTATGTGATCAGCCAAGACGTGTGAGAAGTGGAGATTTTAGTTATACACCAATATAGAGTGTGCATGAAATGTTGTCCAAGCTATAGGTTGGAAAAGTTAGTGAGCAAAAGAGCAGAAGAACTCCCGAGTGAGGGCAGGGCACCAAGGGTGCTCGCCCGAAGCAGGCAGCTGCTGAATAGGAATGAGGAGCATAGTGGCCACAGAGTACTCCAACTGCAGCTCAAGCCTGGCGTGCAGATAACATGCACAAAATCATGGCAGCAGCTGATGGCTGACCACGAGCGTGCTGACTCGGATCACTCCAGTGTAGATCGATCACGATGCACAGACAAGTGCGAAGCAGTAGCGAGCAGCAGGGCTGCGAGCGCACTATAGCTGTGGGCCAAGCCTGCCGTTCTGCAAATCGTTGTGGGACTTGAGGTATGTTTAGAATAAAAACATTAACTTTACATTTATGCACAGTTTTTAACCGTACCTGTATAGGTTGTGGGCCAAGAATAATCTCAGCTTGCATACCTCACACACCATAATGAGGGAATTGTGTATAGTCGCGTTACCATGAGACAGCCTTGACGTTTTCTATTTGATACGCATCTTCTTGGTTCTTTCGGTAAAGTCACGTAGAAGGGAAAAAATAAAATAATAAAAATTAAAATTATAAATAAATGTAATGTTTTAATTTTATTATTTCCCTTCTACGTGACTTTACCGAAAGAACCAAGAAGATAAATCCCTGCAGTCAGGAAAGCTTTAAATCGAAATTTATTTGATACACATTTAATGAAAACGCATTCTGTGCGAATATTGCCATTTTGAGGCGTTGCCTATTGTTCTGGTTTAACCAGTGATGTTGAGATTTGACCATTGATGCTTTTATGATCATCCAGTACAGATTGATGAGTACGTATATTTCCATGGGCACTGTTGTTGGAATTCTGATAAGAGTTGTTGAATATTTGAGATTTAAGTTGCTTAGATTTAAAACAGGTTTCCAAGAGCTCCTTTCCTAAATTCGTGCATCATTGTAATGACGAGCTGTATCCTGCGGTGAGATCTGAATCCCGAGACCTGATATAATTACATTTATAAAAGTTAAAGCAAGAATCATAATGTTAAAGCGTGATTCATAAATGTTGAAGCGAGAATCATTGATATTATCACAATTGGTTTTACATACCCCGAAAATACATTTCATTTTTATCATTATTAATTTTAAATCACAATATGTACAACATCGGGATGATTGGCCAATACTGGTTACATCGTATTGTTTTTTTATTCGCTACAGGAGGATACTGGAGAAGTTATAAGGAAACCCATGCAGAACTCTGCACAGACAGGAGCCAGGGTCGGGAATTGAAATCAGGCGCTTGCTGTGAGGCGACTGCCGGAGGAAAGAACGCATCCAAGAGTTTGACCACCGTGGAGATAGAGTGATGAGATTGGTTAATGTGCAGGGGTGAGAGAGATGGTACTGGACCATGAGGGGTGCCTCCATCTAGAAATGGAGACTAGCTAATGATGACTAACCCAAGTAAATCACGTTTAGATGTTATACTGCAATCTCGTTCGTTTGGTAATATAAACAAAAAAATATTATTTAGCCTTTCCCCCCAATTTTTTCCTGGCTGGCCTGTTGACATAACGATAGATTAGAGAAATACCCTGTTAGAGAATGGCTCACGGAAGTTACCTCTTATCTGCACTTGGGGGGCAGCACTTTCCCCACCTGCCCTGCTACAGAAAGTAATGTTAATCATATGACAACTAAACTATGTTTTTTTATTTTCAGAGCTGGAACTTAGATAGACAAATTGAGTGCAAAACGAGTGTTTTGGTGATCGGGCCTATATCATCAACCTAAGACATATCCATAAATATTGGTTTGATTGTTATGGGCAAACACTCTCACAGGAGAGTGGCCTGGGAAAGTGACAACTCATTCATTAAACAAAAACATTCGTCAATAACTCTGCTTTCAACGGAAGAGTTTATAATTGGCAACGTTTGGGGCAATGGCCCTTCTTCACAGGAGAGGTGACCTCTCTGGCCTCTGTGTGCTATGAAGAAGGGGCATTGCACAACATACGTATTGTTTACTTTTTCATTTAAGGCCATAGTGTTATTGACACGTGTTTTGATATTTGGGCTTGTGTATCACTGCAAATGCAGCAGCATCACAGTTAATTTGTTTGGCTCACTATATATTCAGTTAAAAATCCAATGCTAACCTCAACTCGTATCATCGCCAGCTAAGTGCTCTGACCTCTGAGAAAACCCGGCCACCTCTTGTAAGTGGATTTTAATCCTTGAGATGTTTTTCCATGAAATAAGTAATTATTTGATTTTGCTTAATTATTCAAGAATTTAAATGATAAGTAAATATGGGTCTGACACCCACTTTGTCCAAGCATCAGGGTTGTTTGGCCTGCTGAACCAGTCCAGCACGGCCCAGGAGGGGCTAGGTTGTTTTTCCACTGAAGAAGCCGAGATCATTCTGCCGACATCATGTAAATCGAGTCGGGCACAGATAACATGACGCTATGTCCTCAGTCTACTGGCTGACGTCATGTGTGTAACCGATCTGCTACTACTCTCGTGGATGTGCAATGCCTCTGTGTTGAGTTCTGCCTCCCTTCTCGTCAATGGTCTGGCTGCGCAGAGTTGCAGAGTATGGCCAGTGCAGTTTATTTATACGAAGCTGCAATACGAAATAAATAATATTTAGCCTCCGCACTGCTCGCTCTCTATAGTCGGCCAATACCGCAGGTGGTGGGCGTGTGCCTGGATGAGGCTGCTCAATGAGACGGAGCTACAGGGCAGCGAGGTGGGGATAAACACAATCGGTGGAGATTGATCCTACAAATGAATGCTGACTTGTCAGCAAACACTTCAATCAGGGACAAAATTTTGGTGACAATTACACATGCAATGCATACATTGAGAAGTGGCGACGCCATATTTGAGTTGTGTGCTGACATCGCATGCAATGAACTACTCATTGGCCCCACACCTGCACCCCTGGGCCAGATTCAAATATCTCGTGAGGCCAGCGTAGCGTGGTTCGGTTCAGGCTCAGCATGATAAATATCCAGTGGAAAAACCACCCGTGCCCTGATGGCCCACACCTATCCGGCTCGGATCCTCCGGTTGGAAACGGTACTGAATCTGAAAAGCCCCGTCTGCCCATGCGCCCTTTGCATGCCGTCACAAACTTCACCGCGGCGGCCTTGCCAGACGTGACGACGCTCCCCAGGTATTCCCGCACGTCACTTGCGCCAACAGCTTCGGAGCTGCCTGCCTCGCCCGCCCATGGCACCCCTCCCCCCGCCACCACAAACGCGCACATCGGCATCAAGAGGCGAAAGACGAATGCCAGCGCCAGCCGCGCCGCAGCCTCCATTGGAGCGCCGGCGATTCTGCCGAGGGTCCCGCGCGCTTGGGATCGCGGGTGCGGCCACAACGACGCCGGCGCTACCAATGAACCGCCGGAATTGGTAAAGGCGGTGTCCGAGCAGGGCCCACATTAAGAACGAGGAGCCGCAGGCCACGGAGGCACAGATGGCGCCGAAGCCCCGGAGCCGGCGCACACGAACTGCTAGTGCCCGGCCGAGACAGGCGAGGGTAACGGTGGCGCCGGCGATGGTGAGCACGCGCAGCAGGGCGAGGAAGACGAGCGTTGCCGTAGAGAAGCGGAGCAGCTCGACGTAAAACGCCACCTCTTGGAAGCTTGTAAAGACTCCTGCGGGTTTTTGGTTGGGGAATGCGGTGCCAGAAGAGGAGAATAGAGCTTTGAAGGGTGGCACAAGTTACGTGCTTGTACGGTGGTGCTTGAATGCCTCGGCGACTCAAAGTGCCTCACTAAGAAACTCATCTAAACCGGTCCTGTGCCCTGCTGCAGTATAGTCAAGGAGACCCATAGTGGCAGCTGTCTCTGTTCCAACCTCACGAGATCTTTAATGTCCACTGTGCAGTAGAGAGAACCTAATTATGGTTCATTAATATACCCGCAGGATGAAATAAACTTTGTATTTTACCAGGTAAGTCCCACTGAGCTATGTAGCTCTTTTTCAGAAGCGACCTGGCCACAAATAATAGCTCAACAAATTGGCTTGTCACGTGGAAATTTATAGCAGACAAATACTCTAAACACATATTTCTAAATGTGGAGGGAAAAACCGGAGGACCCGTACAAAAACCTACGTGACCACGGGGAGAGAGAGATATATGCAAACTCCAAATAAACATCAGGCGTCAGTATATGGATTGAACCAACGAGTGAGGTAGTTAACATAAATTACGTATTTCACTCAATAACCGCCGAGTAATTTTGCTAACACGGTTTGACGAGATTGAGTGCATTTTGGGTGATTTGGTGAGGGGCAGTATGTATTTAGTGAATGCAATTATTTATCGAATTTTGTGCTTTTTTTTTAGGCTCCAGAACCTTTCATAGAAATGTAACTCTTGTGCACTTGAATGACACCTGCAGCTGCATTTTTAATTAATATGGAAATATGGGCATGTCAGAGTTTTTTTCGTGTACTTCAAGAAGTATATGCCAATAATTCCACTGGAACCATTGCCAACACTTTCTTCCTTCTTCCGTTCGTAGCCTTAAACAGACTGTTAGGGTAACTGCTGTTAGCGAGCGCCAATGAAGGCCGGCACGGCACACAAGGGGGGTGGGTGGCCAACACCACGCCTGGCCGCCTTTATCTCCCCAATGGTGATATTTACACATTTCATCAGGTACTCATTTAAGGCTCAGTTAACCAAATACAAAGATCCCCTTAAGAGTCTTAACATACTTTTGGGGCAAGTGCTGCTAGCAATGCCCTAAGGAGGCCCGCAAGGTACACGAGGGGGTGGGTTCCCAGCACCGCACCTGGGCCTCCGTTGTTTCCCCCGTGGTGATGTTTAATTCGCAATGCACCAGGTAGTTATTTGAGGCTGAATTCACTTAAGGACACCCCAGGACCCATTCAAATATTCATCACCGGTGTTGACTGCGACTGGTTATCGAACTCTGGCCACCTCAGCACAGTGCCCTAACCGGTACACTCCAGCTGCCCACAAAGCAACACCACCTTCTCCACTGCCACCACCACCATCATCGCACCCACGGCCACCACCTCGTGCTCACCAGTGCCAGTGGCGATGGTGCTGATTGCGCGATTGGCGGCGTCCACCCACTGGAAGTGCGCGGCGACGAGCTGCAGGCGCAGGGCGCAGGCGGCCGCCTCGAGCCACAGCACTGGGCAGCGCAGGCCGGCCAGGCCGTCGCGGTTCAGCGAGTGGAAGAGCTGGCGCGCCGCCTTCACCAGCGTCAACAGCACCAGTAGCACGCATGCTGGCAGCCACGACGACAAGGCCGGGGGAATGGCGAAGACGCGGACTCGGTGGGAGGGGAGGTCGTCATCTGCACACGTGCAATGAGGGACGCAAATCGTGCGACCAGAGTTCTCACTGTAAGCCTGCAGCGGACCTCCTCAATTGTACAATTTTACAATGTGGACTGCTTATAAAGTGCACCCTTGATTTGCACCAAGAGGAACCCGTGATGGTGATTATTATCGAATTTGAATGTAAGAGCGCAATAACACATCAGTTCCACAGGAAACACAAGCAGTTCCTAATGCATGTTATGTGGCAGTCCACTGCTGGATTGGGGGCTTTGTTATCATGCCAGGAGGGTGGTGTCGGGTTATTTGAGTAAACCTAATTGGAATATAACTTGGGAGAAAGATCTTGAATGAAGGGAGTATCTTGCAGAATGATTGTCTTTGTCGAAATCAACCCGAATTTATCCACCTCTGGAGTCGCGTTATCAGAGATTGCAGTATATTAAGGAAGACCAGAAACGGGCATTGGCTATATTTGTATATAAGAATATTATTTAACCAATTCGCCAAGTTGATAATATTGGTTGGGGGGGGGGGGGGGGGTGGTGGATTGAATGCCCCTCACACCAACATTCAGTAGATGTGTCTGACTGAAAGCTTGGCAGCTGGACTCGAGGTGACTTGAGAGATCGAATCCACGAAATCCATCGACTCGGACTGGACTGAGAATTTGCAGGTGCAGGTTGTTGTCGACTGGACTGAGGCTGTGACCAAAGTAAGCGATTGTCTGACGACGTGGCTACTGAGCCGCCTGACCATCTCTGGGCGACCCGAGTTGTTTGCGAGCGCCATTTACCATCGGAAGCAAAGCGGGTAGCCATGGTGACGGTGGTAAACAGGTTGAGGTTCGCATTGAAGACACAGAATTCTACGAAGACGACCGCAGTGCGAGAGTCGACCCATGACAATCCGCCGGAGACCCCGCGATGACGTCGGCGGCGTCTTCGAGGCTGTCGCCCAGCGTCGCCACGTAGCCCGAGCCCCGGGTACTCGGCGATGCCTCCTGCGGAAGGTCCGGTTTAGGTTAAAGGTGTCAAATCGTGGGAGTCGTATGACTCTACTTCGCCGTGCTCATGGGTGCAAGGTTCAGTTATTACACAGCTGACAAAAGCGTGGACTTTTAACGTCCAGGAAACCTTGGAGATTTCCCAGGACAGCAGGAAAACCGAATGCATGGAGTCCCCCATACCAAGTGGCAGCGGAGCCTCGTCTGAGTAGCTCCACCACGATGCAGGGGACGACGCAAAGGAGGAGATCTCCTCTTGCGTGGGCTGTGTACGGTGACCAGGCCTCGCCGTACATCGAGGAGTCTTCCTGCCACTGCGTGCTCCCGTCCACGCCAGCGTCAAGGGGGTTCAGTGCCCCCTTGTGCACACCGGACTCTGCTGGCACAGCGCCCCACGAGAGAGAGCGCCCAGTAAATACGACATGGAAAGTATTACTTCGGGCCAACTTTGCTCCAATGCTTCTAACCTTATGCCAGCATTGGCTCGACGTTGGCGTGTTTATTGGGTGAGTGCATGACGGTGACGAGCGGTAGCGCATTCACAGCTTGTTGCACAGAATCCCGGTTCGTGACCAGTGTAATCCCGATTAATACTGCAGTGTGCTTATCTTACCTATAAACGTCACTTTTGTCTGTCTGTCAGACAGACGGACAGGACCGTCTGTCTGTCTGTCCGTCCGTCTGTCTGTCTGTCCGTCTGCGTACGTTCCCTTCCGGGGGATTTAGCTCTCGGACCGTGGGGTTCGCCGAGATTAAATTTAGCAGGTGGGCACGCCCCCGGCCCCACGGTAAACTTAGGCATTTCCGATTTTTCGTCTCTAAACTTTAAATCGGACCGATTATCGATTTAGTGCGATTTCTCTTATTTATTTATTATTGCCGACCAGCACATAATGAAGCACGCCGTTGCGCATGAGTGAAGGCGGTTGCCCCTGGCAACGGGCGGTTGGCCCTGGCAACGGTTAGCAACGCCGCTTCGAGGTGGACGCCATTTTTAATTCCCGTTAAAATATGCGCACGCATTAACACGCGACGCTGAGGTAAATTCATCAAAGTTTC
Organism: Lethenteron reissneri; assembly: GCF_015708825.2. Lineage (NCBI taxonomy): Eukaryota > Metazoa > Chordata > Hyperoartia > Petromyzontiformes > Petromyzontidae > Lethenteron > Lethenteron reissneri. The sequence continues at coordinate 1,118,476 of NC_083845.1, read as the reverse complement.
ACGTCCTCTTCACTCCCCACCCACCCCCCAATGTGTGCAATCACTATCATAGGGTCGGTAGATAATAAATATAGCGATTAGACAGTATTATTGTAGCGCGGGGGGGGGGGGGGGGGGTGACGGCCACAGCACCCAGCCTCGGCCGGGTGGGCAATCTAGGTGAGGCCGGAGGCTCTGCACGGTACTAGGCCTCCACACCCCATACGTGTCAGGCGACGACTTTGTGGTATAAACTCGATATACTCAGCGTTGCCCGGGGGGAAAATACATTTAAAATCTTCTGAAAACTTTAAAACATTACATACCAATGAAAATAAAACTCTGTAATTACTTTTAAACCCGACTCGCCAAGAATCGATTCTCTGATTCTCGCAAAGGAATCGATGCTTGTAGATTCATTCAGAATCACCCTGTTCCCGTTTAAAATAAGTTGATTATAGAGTCGATATAACTGCTACGAATGGGAAATATCCGGCGTTGACCGGGGCAAACATATTATTAAAAACTCCTGAAAACTTTCAAACATAACATACCATACCAATGAAAATAAAACTCTGTAATTTACTTTTAAACCCGACGCGCCAAGAATCGATTCTCTGAATCGCGCAAATGAATCGATGGTTGTAGATTCATTTAGAATCGCCCTGTTCCCGTTTAAATAAGTTGATTATAGAGTCGATATAAACTGCTACGAATGGGAAATATCGGCGTTGACCGGGGCAAACATATTATTAAAAACTCCTGAAAACTTTCAAACATAACATACCATACCAATGAAAATAAAACTCTGTAATTACTTTTAAACCCGACGCGCCAAGAATCGATTCTCTGAATCGCGCAAAGGAATCGATGGTTGTCGATTCATTTCGAATCGCCCTGTTTCCCTTTATAACAAACTGTGTCTCGCAGACACACACATTCACACATTTTGCTTTTACATTTAACATACAAAACGTCAGCATGTACTGCTGTCATCATAGGCAAAAATATATACACCCTCACCACCTCTCCCTCACCACTCTCCCTCACTCACCCTCACCACTCACCACTTACTATCACCACTCACACTCACCATCACTCACCACTCACCCTTCTCCCTCAACACTCACGCTCACCCTCACCCAATCATCCTCGCCCTCACCACCACCACTCATCCTCACCACTCACCCTCACCACCACCACTCACCACCACTCACCCTCACCTCTCACTCACCCTCACCACTCACCCTCACCCTCTTCCTCACTCCTCACCACTCACGCTCACCCTCACCACTCACTAATCACCCTCACCCTCATCACTCACTACTCACCCTCACCACCACTACTCGCCCTCACCACTCTCCCTCACCACTCACCCTCACCACTCTCACAACTCACCCTCAGCACTCACCCTCACCATTCACCCCTTTCCTTTACCACTCACGCTCACCACTGACAATCACCAACCATCCTCACCCTTACCACCACCACTCTCCCTCACCACTCTCCCTCACCACTCACCCTCACCTTAACCACTCACCCTCTCCACTCACCCTCATCACTCACCTTCACCACTCACCCTCACCACTCACCACTCTCACAACTCACCCTCAGCACTCACCCTCACCATTCACCACTCACCCTCACCACTCACCGCTCTCCCTCACCACTCACCCTCACCGCTCACCCTCACCACTCACCATCACTGTGGTGGTGGTACCTGCTATCATGACAGTAGTACAAGCTGACGTTTTGTATGTGTAATGTCAAAATCTAAATTAGTGAAATGTTAAGCATACTTGGCGACACGTAAGCAAGTTTTTTTTAAAACGGGAATAGGGTGAGTGGTGGTGGTGAGGGTGAGTGGTTAGGGTGAGTGGTGAAGGTGAGGGTGAGTGCTGATTGGTGATTGGTGAGGGTGTGATTGGTGAGGATGAGTGGTGAGTGGTCAGGGTGAGGGTGAGTGGTGAGCGATTAGGTGAGGGTGAGTGGGCAGGGTGAGTAGTGAGGGAGTGGTGAGCATCAGTGGTGAGCGTGACTGGTGAGTGGTGAGGGTGAGTGGTGAGGGAGAGTGGTGAGGGAGAGTGGTGAGGGAGAGTGGTGAGGGTGAATGGTGAGGGTGAGTGGTGAGGGTGAGTAGTGAGTGGGAGGGTGAGTGGTAAGTGGTGAGGGTGAGTGGTGATTGGTGAGGGTGTGATTGGTGAGGATGAGTGGTGAGTAGTGAGGGTGAGTGTGAGTGGTGAGCGTGAGGGTGAGTGTTGTTGTGAGGGTGAGTGGTGAGGGTCAGTGGTGAGGGTGAGTGGCAGTTGTGAGTGGTGATAGGTGAGCGGTTAGGGGTGAGTGGTGAGTGGTGAGCGTGAGTGCTGAGGGTGAGTGGTGAGGTGAGTGCTGAGTGGTGAGGTGAGAGAGTGGTTAGTTTTAAGGGTGAGTGTTGAGGTGAGTGGTGAGGTTGAGTGGTAAGGGTTAGTGGAGTGGTGAGTGGTGATTGGTCAGTGTGATTGGTCAGGATGAATGGTGAGTATGAGGGTGAGGTTGAGTGGTGAAGTTGAGTGGTGAGGGTGAGTGGTGAGGGTGAGTGGGGGGTGAGTCGTGAGGGTGAGGGTGAGGGGTGAGTGGTGAGGGTGAGTGATGATGAAGAGTGGTGAGGTTGAGTGGTGAGTAGTAAGGGTGAGTGGTGATGGTGAGGGTTAGTGGTGAGGGTGCGTGGTCAGTGGTGAGGGGTCAGGGTTAGTGGTGAGGGTGAGTGGTGATGATGAGGTGAGTGGTGAGGGTGAGTGGTGAGTGGTGACGGTGAGTGGTGAGGGAGAGTGGTGAGAGAGAGGGGTTAGGGTGAGTGTTGAGGGTGAATGGTGAGGGTGAGTGGTGAGGGTGAGGTTGAGTGGTGAGTAGTAAGGGTGTGGTGATGGTGAGGGTTAGTGGTGAGTGGTAAGGGTGAGTGGTGAGGGTTAGTGGTGTGAGTGGTCAGGGTGAGTGGTGAGGGTGAGTGGTGAGGGTGAGTGGTGAGGGTGAGTGGTGAGGGTGAGTGGTGAGCGGTGAGGTGAGTGGTTGTTGTGAGGGTGAGTGGCAGTTGTGAGTGGTGATGGGTGAGTGGTGAGTGGTGAGCGTGAGTGGTGAGGGTGAGTCGTGAGGGTGAGTGCTGAGTGCTGAGGGTGAGTGGTGAGAGAGTCGTTAGTTTGAGGGTGAGTGGTAAGGTTGAGTGGTGAGGGTTAGTGGAGAGTGGTGAGTGGTGATTGGTCAGTGGTAATTGGTCAGGATGAATGGTGAGTAGTGAGGTTGAGTGGTGAGGTTGAGTGGTGAGGGTGAGTGTTGAGGGTGAGAGGTGGTTGTGACGGTGAGTGGTGAGGGTGGTGGCGAGGGTGAGTGGTGAGGCTGAATGGTGAGGGTGAATTGTGAGAGTGAGTGGTGAGGGAGAGTGGTGAGGGTGAGTGGTGAGGGTGAGTGAGGGGTGAGTGGTGAGGGTGAGTGGTGAGGGTGAGGGGTGAGTGGTGAGGGTGAGTGCTGACGAATAGTGGAGAGGTTGAGTGGTGAGTAGTAAGGGTGAGTGGTGAGGGTTAGTGAGGGTGAGTGGTAAGGGTGAGTGGTGAGGGTTAGTGGTGAGGGTGAGTGGTCATGGTGAGTGGTGAGGGTAGTGGTGAGCGGTGAGGGTGAGTGGCAGTTGTGATTGGTGATGGGTGAGTGGTGAGCGTGAGTGGTGAGGGTGAGTGGTGAGGGTGAGTGCTGAGGGTGAGTGGTGAGGTTGAGTGGTGAGAGAGTCGTTAGTTTTGAGGGTGAGTGGTGAGGGTTAGTGGAGAGTGGTGAGTGGTGATTGGTCAGGATGAATGGTGAGTAGTGAGGGTGAGGTGGAGTAGTGAGGGTGAGGTGGAGTGGTGAGGTTGAGTTGGTGAGGGTGAGTGGTGAGGTGAGTGGTGAGGGTGAGTGGTGAGGGTGAATGTGAGGGTGATGGTGAGGGAGAGTGGTGAGGGTGAGTGGTGATGGTGAGGGGTGAGTGGTGAGGTGATGGTGAGGGGTGAGTGGTGAGGGTGAGTGATGACGAAGAGTGGTGAGGTTGAGTGGTGAGTAGTAAGGGTGGTGATGGTGAGTGGTGAGGGTGAGTGTGAGTGGTCAGTGGTGAGGGGTCAGGGTTAGTGGTGAGGGTGAGTGGCGATAGTGAGGGGTGAGTGGTGAGTGGTGACGGTGAGTGTGAGGGAGAGTGGGAGAGAGTGGTGAGGGTGAGTGGGTGAGGTGAATGGTGAGGTGAGTGGTGAGGGAGAGTGGTGAGGGTGAGTGGTGATGGTGAGGGGTGAGTGGTGAGGTGAGTGGTGAGGGGTGAGTGGTGAGGGTGAGTGATGACGAAGAGTGGTTGAGGTTGATGGTGAGTAGTAAGGGTGAGTGGTGATGGGAGTGGTGAGGGTGAGTGGTCAGTGGTGAGGGGTCAGGGTTAGTAGTGAGGGTGTGGTGATAGTGAGGGGTGAGTGGTGAGGTGAGTGGTGACGGTGAGGGAGAAGGGTTAGGGTGAGTGTTGAGGGTGAATGGTGAGGGTGAGTGGGTGAGGGTGAGTGGTGAGGTTGAGTGGTGAGGTTAAGTGGTGAGGGTGTGTGTGAGGGTGAGTGGGGAGGGTGAGTGCTGAGGGTGTTGGTGAGAGTGAGTGGTGAGGTGAGTGGTGAGGGTGAGTGGTGAGGGTGAGTGGTTAGGATTTGTGATGATGGTGAGTGGTTTGGGTGATTGTGAGAGGTGAGTGGTGAGGGTAAGGGTGAGTGGTCAGTGGTGAGGTTGAGTGGTGAGTAGGAAGGGTGAGTGTGAGTGGTGAGCGGTGAGGG